>NW_004955411.1:31416570-31535277 GCF_000276665.1 Chinchilla lanigera
CCTCCTGCCTCAGCATCCCGAGTGCTGGGATTAAAGGCATGAGCCCCATGCCCAGTGATATATAAATATATATAAATATATAAATTTTTTTCCAGAAAAGTTATACCAACAAAGAATGATTTATAAATATCTGGAAATTTAGGTTAATCCTAAAATTTTAAGAATTAACTTCTTTTTCTATTTTTTCTATGCAAATATTGATAGCATCATTCATATGTAAATATAATTACCCTGTAGCATTGACTGTGAACCTTTTAGACCTTTCAGTGATACAAACAGCCCGCTGCAGAACTCATGACGTAAGTTTGCCACCACTGCCTTATCACATAGCACTTCTGTCTTTTGTTCCTTTGAAAACATACTAGGTTCCCAGTGTTTGTGGTATAATGTGCTACACATTATACCATATTCTACAGAGCAGTTTTTGCTACCCTCAAATATTTTATTGTTCTTTTGCAGTGCTGGGTATCAAATCCATCATCTTGTATGTGCTAGGCAAGTGCTCTACCCGAGCTACACCCCCATCCCTTTTTATTTTTTAAGACATTTTTTCGCCAAGAAGACTTAAATCACTAGGCTGGCCTCAAACTTGTGATCCTCCTACCTCAACCTCTCTAATGTATGGAATTGCAGGTACACATTACTGCTCAAAATCTAAGATAATCTTCCAGACTGTTTCTTTGAGCAATCAGTTATTTATAATGATGTGTTCAAATCATTTATATTAAGAATGCATCTTGTCACACCTTTCATTTATATTCTGCATCAGATGATCATAGTTAAACAATGATGGCTATGTATGTGTATATGTGTATATCTAACAAAAAATACATGAAGATGTATTTTTTGTATGTATGTGTATATGTGTATGTGTATGTGTATATGTGTATATCTAACAAAAAATACATGAAGATGACAGTACTAACCCACTCTCAGTAGCATGTAGAATTTTGAGTTGGTTTTTTTGGTACTGGGAATCAAACTTGGGACCTTGTGCTTGCCAGGTAGGTGTGATGCCCTGAGCTATATACCTGGCCCTATTGAGTTGGTTTTCCTGTATTTTTTATCCATCTGCATTCTTGGTGGTGGTTCCATTTTCATGCCACAATATTCACTTATAACTGAAAAAAGGAATACAATCCATGGCCACAGACATGAACCATCCTAAATAATGCCTTTGAGTACACAGTTTGTGGCCTTGGTCTCATTATACCAGTTTTCTGTTAATCTCAGAGGCTGGTTGTCTATTACCAATCCAACCCATCCATTCAAAAGCTGTTCCTGTCAGTATTCCACAACCATAGTACATTGTCTTTGATGGGAGGCATTTGGGGAAAGAATACTTTAAATGTGGACAGCATTTAAAAGATGGGCATATGATAAAGCAAAGCAGTGCTCCTCAAATTTGACGGCATGTTGGAATCACTCAAGGATCTTTGGGTCCATATCAGGTTGTGTATACTTAACCTTCTTAACTGTTTCTTTGTGGGCAGAAACAGAGAAGTAAAGAGTAAATTCACTTTCTAAAACGTAACAACTAATTCAACCTGGAAGTTACTCCACAGGGATATTTTAGGGAGTTATAGATAGGTCTTAAGCAGGATTCTGGGCTATGAACGAGTTAGCTTGGCAACCGTTACTTTTCTTGTCCCCTCTGTACTGAAATGCAGCGCACGGCATTCCATCATGACACAAAGTCTCACCTGAGACTAAGGTGCTCAGATTTCTCAAACACAGCTCTCCTGTTCTTTTACAGAAAAGAGGAGAGAGAAAGAGAGTGAAGGAGGAAGGGAGGGAGGGAGGGAGGGAGAGAGTGGGGCTCCCTCTTCCATCTCACAGTCAGCGTTTGTCTCTGACCCAGTTCTAATAACGCCAACACCAGATAACCAGATTTCAGCATATCCCATTTAGGAGGCTTTGCCCAGATGTGTGCGTGGCTTCTCGCACCGTCTGTGGCGCTGCCTGCGTGGGGGAGCTGCAGGGCAACCTTCTAACCACTTATGTCTTGAGCCCCCGGTAAATGAGAACAGAAAGATGGTGGGGTGGATTTAGCTCTTCTCTGGAAAGAGGATGGTTTCAATACTCCTCATCCCACACAGCCTTCCAGGGGTGCTTTGAAGGGAACCTTATGCCGGCAGGCCTTTGAGCTTCCCCGGAAGCCGCAGCCTGTGTTGTGTGCAGATTTGATGCTGGTGGGCCCTGGAGGGGAAGTGATGAGGTTGCAGGGGAGGATGAGAAGGGGGAACTTCTGCCTGCTGGCCCTTCACCAGGAGGCAGCCAACAGGAGCCGGAATCCTGTGATAAGTGAATTTGTGTGTCCGTGTGCATGGAGGTTCTACGCCCAGTGTCAAATGGGTTGAGTTATGGTGTTAATTAACACAATACGGTGTAACACCCCATCATATTATAGTATTTCTTCAATTTTAAAAAGTGTTCGGAAAGGGTTTTGCCATTTCATTGTCTGTATCCTCTGGTCAGCTTAACTATATTAAAGGAACTATTATTTCCATTTCTTGTTTTGCCTAGACAATATGTGGCCGGGGGTTTTAGTCTATGTTCTCGTTCCCCGCCCACCATGGTAGGGATAGAACCCAGGTCCTTGTGCCTACTAGGCAAGTGCTGAAACTTTGAGCTCTACCCTCAGCCCTGGGACTAAGTATTTTGTTATTTAAAAGTTACCGGCAATTTTTAAGTTTGTATGAAGAGAGAAGAGGTTACAACTGACTGACTTCAACAGGTTTACTCATTAGGGCCAGATCAGTCATGGTGCAGGGAACCACAGGCCCAGCGACCACCTCAGGAAGGAGATTTGGCTCTGGGTTTGACCCTGATGCAGGTCCCAAGCCCTCAGCTGCGTCCTTCAGGGTCTAGCTGTGACTCTGAGTTCAGAATTTTCAGATTTTGGAGAGAGTACTGTCAGGAAGGCACTCTTATCCTTACCCAAACAAAGGTGTTCCTGCCTCAGAAGACAGTGTAAAGATGGGTGCTACAGGGCCGAGCAGATGACAGGCGGTCTCAGCTCAGCATCGAGGGGAGCCATGGAGGTCTGGAGGAAGATGGGGACACTAACTCTTAGCGGCAACTCTGGTGACATTTGAGGGTGCTGGAAATTGCAAAGGTGTTAAACTGGTGTCAGAGAAAATAATTATGAAGCCAACATATTGTATTGGTGGTGGGAATTGATCTATGGTTATGGGAATAAAGTGTCAAACTTTCAATCTTCAGACCTTTCTTGGATTTGCAGATAAGTTACTGTGGGTCTATACTAGTGAGTGACCAAAAGAAAATTACTGTCTGGGGGTATCTTTCGCCATGAAATTAAATAGGAAGATTTCTAGGACTGTAAGTTCCCAGGGACTGAGCATTCCTGAGCTGGAGACATGGACTGCCATTTCTCACAATATTCTGTGTAATAGTTTGTAAATACACTGGGGCTGTGGGTGTAGCTCAGAGGTAAAGTGTGAGCTTCACATGAGCAAGCCCCTGGGTTTGATCTTTAACACCATAAAAAAAAAAAAGTAGTGTATGTTTGTTGATTAAATGAAATATGGTATATTCTGCATTTTGGAATACTTGTGGCAATTAAGAATAATGTAGGGTTGGGGCTGGGGATTTAGCTCAGTGGCACAGTGCCTGCCTGGCAAGCGCGAGGTCATGAGTTCAATTCCTAGTACCAGAAAAAAAAAAAAAAAAAAAAAGGAATGATGTAGACAGGTGATGTTCATAGTAGTAAGGAGAAAAGTGAGTTATAGAACATTATTTATAATGCTTCCATTTTTTAATTTAATTTTATTTTATTGAAACACAATATTGCTATATAGTTCAGGCTGGCCTAGACTGGCCTTGAACTCACACACATGTGTGGCTTTATGATTCCACTTTAAAAATTATATTTAGATGCTAGAACCTATACCAATGGTTAACAATGACTGTTTTTAAGCCTCACTTACCGGCAAGGAATAATACCTAAATCATCTAAGGTATAAAGCCTTCTTCTGTTGAGGATTTATGGATGGGACACATAAGACAATCTCATGGGCATCGAAAGCAGGGGGAACAGAGCTGGGGTCTGAAAAAAGGAGTAGGAAAACCAAGAACCATGAGAGTGTTCTCCCCGCCTCAAGGGCCGTCAGACCTGAAGCTACCTACTGTGGTTAGGAGCTCTGAGCTCCAGGACCACCTACAGTAGGTGCTAATAGACTGCTTCCCATTCCCAGTTCTTACGGATCTGCTTGGCTGACCTTGGGATCCTGCTCTGTGGTAGCTCCAGTGCCATCAGCCTGCCTGAGTTTATCTAGGTGGGAATATTTGAAAGAATGTCAATGAGTTCTTTATTTAAAGAAATTTTAGCATGAGCATTGGTCGCTTGTGTGTTAAAGAGTAATTTATTTTTATTTATTTAGGTGGGTTTTTTTGTTTGTTTGTTTGTTTGTTTTTGAGCTTGGGTCTCACCATGTAGTGCAGGCTGGCCTTGAACTCACTTATGTACCCCAGGCTATCCTCAAACTCATGGGATCCTCCTGCCTCAGCCTCCCAAGTACTAGGATTACAGGCATGTGCCATCACACCCAGTGAGTAATTTATTTTTAAATGTAAGTTTTAAAACATTCAAACTGTGAGCTAAGTATTTCTTTTATCAATATCATCACTGATTCACCTCCCAAAGTAGAACCTTAAAAACTTCTTGCTTGTGATCTGAGGTCTACTGGTAACTATTTGTCATTAAATTCAATGAAAATGTCTCAGATAATTCCATGTGTGAAAAAGTCCATATTCTTACACGATGCCCTTCTAACTATAAGTGTTTGTTATATCCCTTTACCTTTCAGATCAAAATATTTACTAATTACTGAAAATTGTATTTCATAGTTCAGAAGTAATGTGAACAATAAGAAAAAATTAAACAACACTTTACAAAGCATAACTCCTTTTGATTCTTTACATTATCAGCTACTTAAAGACAGCTTATTAACCCCATGGAATGGCTTCTTATCACCCAGAAGAGTTTTTATTCACCTCTGCACAACCAGTCCACTGTATATTTCATATCTCCCAGGCCTTCCAAAACATAGTGATTATTTTTGTAAACAAATGCCCTCCAGTAAGCACCACCTTGTACACCTGAACATTCCTACTTTGTAATTTCTGATTCATATGTTTAACAAAAGTTGTTCATATTTGTTCCCAGATTTGGGAATGCTAGTTGTAATTATGTAATTGTATTAAAATATAAACCAATGAAATATTGGTTAAAAATTGTTTACAGTAAAACCAAGTAGAATTCTTTGGAAAGACTTGATAAATACTGGTTGAAAAATCTTTTAAATGGCCAGGTGTGGTGATACACACCTGTAATCCCAGCTACTTAGGGGGCTGAGGCAGGAGGATTGCATGTTTGAGGCTAGTCTGAGCAACTTAGTGAGACCCTGTAGCAATAAGAAGGGCTGGAGGGCCGGGGATATAGCTCAGTGGCATGGCACCTGCCTGGCAAGTGCAAGGTTGTGAGTTTGATTCCCAGTTCCAAGAAAAAAAAGGGCTGGGGTCATAGTTCATTGGTGTAGAGCATTTGCATAGTATATACAAGACCCTGCTTTCAATTCCCAGTACCGAAAATATGAACTTGTAATGTAACAGGCATTGGTAGAAGATGTACTGTCTAAGATATTGGGAGGGGATAAAAATACAGGAGGATTTTGTACTCAGGTTACTGGTACTGTATTGCGGTGCACTGTGGGTGTGGGATGGAAGTGCACAGCCTAGGCAGAGGGCCTTTCTCAACTGGAAGGTCTTGGCCCTGTGTGAAAGATGGGCAGATTAATATACACTGATATATTGTACAAATTTCAAACAGTGTTTAAGGTTAGTATATACTATTGTTAACTTTCTGGCTTAACTACTTGTATAATTTAAAAATGATTAGTTCTAATTGGGTATGAAAGTATTAATCACATTAATTATCAACCAAATTAGGGGAAAAAAGTTAATTTTGACCATTGTAATGAAACTTGATTTGTATTATCAACATTTAATATATCAACATATTACATTAAGAACTTTACTTTAAATTTAAATTTTTATAAATTGAGCTTTATATTGAAAGCAAGAACAATTTGCTATTAGCTGGGCATAGTGGTACATGCCTGTAATGCCAACACTTGGGAGGCTGAGGCAGGAGGATCACCCCAAGTTTGAGGCCAGCCTGGGCTACATAGTGAGATCAAGGCCAGCCTAAACTACATAACAAGATCCTGTTTATAAAAACAAACAAAAGAATAGTTTGCTATTAATCATAGGTGGCTTCATTTCCAAAGCAATCAATATTTTTTTCTTTTTTTTTCCAGTACCGGGAATTGAACTCATGACCTTGCGCTTGCCAGGCAGGTGCTGTGCCACTGAGCTAAATCCCCAGCCCCCAGCAATCAATATTTTTTAAAACTCCTTATTTTCTTATACTAAATGAGATTTCTAAAAGCTAAAATCATATAAACCCATGACTTTAGCTCTTACTATTATCAGTTTTACATATTTTGAGACTATTGAATTTCCAGTGATCAGTGATTTCAGAATAAGGTTATAATACTTATCAACAATAGTTTCTTGTGATATCCAGAAGATAAACACAGCCTTATGTTAACCATAAAATGCCCTTGGTTCTGATAAATCTCTTCCCTGGAACTTCAGAGGCTGTTGTGTTTGTCTCCCATTTTTAATACACTGAGAATGCTATTGCATAAAACCCCAAACATACAATAGATGATATGAAAGGGAAAGAAATTGCTCACAGGAAGGAACAATGGGGATGAGGAAAAGAAGAAAAAGAAAGAAAAAAGGAAGGTAATATAGATAGATAGATAGCTGGGATAACTCTACTGCTGATGTCTGATGGTTTATTGAAAGGAACAGTTAATTCTTAAAATTTTTTATATTTTGATCAGTTTTGCATGCTTATATCTGGTAATCTGAGCAACTGATTTGAAGACACAGTATGCAATAGAACAACCAATGGTGAATTCCTACCATCTTGTCTAGTGAAACTCTGTATTGTTTTATTTAATAATTATTTTTTTATTCCCTTTAATGATTTGAACAATTGTCCATTCTTACATCTGGTAATCTGAGCAACGTGGCTGACAATAACAATATATACTACAACAACCACTGTTAATTCCTATCATTTTGGTTTAAAACCCTGTATTATTTTTAGTGTTCTTGCTTTGTTTTGTTTATGTCTGTGATGTTGGTGTGTCGCTATTGTTCTTTTTTTTTTTTTTTTACTACTCTCTTTAAAATAAAAAAATAAAAAATAAAAGAATACTATTGCGATGAGATGCTCATCAGGACTTCTAGTGGAAAGGAGTCCGTGCTCCTACTTAAGTGTAGCTGCTCCATCTTCGAGGTGGTGTATTACACTGGGACAAAATATTGGACACTTGCAACTTACAGGAGAAGAGGTTTATCTTAGCTCACGGTTTCAGTGCATTCAGGCCACAGTCAGCAGGCGCATGGCAAAAGACCAGAGCAGCCAGCAAGCAGAGAGAGACTGAAAGGCCGGGGAAAGACCGCACCCTGCCAGGCCACGCCTCAGGGACCTGCCCCCAGCCTGTCTCCGCCCCCTGACGGCAGACTCGGCTCTTAGACTCTTCAATGGAAAGATCCACTGAGCACAGCGCCCTCAAGTTCCAGTCACCGTCCAAACACGTGAGACTTTTCAGAGACGTTCAGATCTACACCCTGACGGAGGTGTTATAGAAAGCTTCTTTCTTCCATCACTTTTACTCTAAAAGTCAAAAGAAGTGGGTATAAAACAATCAAAACCACTACAGGGAAACACCAAATTATTTAATCTCCAAATACACTGTTGAAATTTTATGTGGCACTGCTATTGGATAATAAGCAAACATTTAGGGTAAAAATTCACAGTGGCAGAGGCTGTGAAAAAATTTAGACATGACATAATAGTGTTTTATGTAGATGGCATTCAGGAAATTAGGTGGTGTTGATTATGCTTACGTCAATCTTTCATTTAAGAAACCACATAAAAAACTGTTCACTTATTAGCAAAAAAAGTATTTATCTCTGAATAGTTTTAACACTCTACCACTACAAACAGTAATCTAATTTAGATTCATTAGAACTGAATTAATATTACATGAGGAAGCTTTAATGTTTAGCAAAATGTAATTTTAGAATGAATTTTTTTTTTCTTCCTTAGTATTGGGGATTGAACCCAGGACCACTGAGCTACACCCAGCCTTTTTAATTTACATATTTATTTTCAGGTTGGATCTTGCTAAATCACTAAATTGCCCAGGTTGGGCTTAAATTTAGGATCCTCCTGTCTCAGCGTCCCATCATTGTATTGTTTAAGTTGTGGAACTGTGTTTCATACACACAAACAAATGTATTATATGCAAAATAGTTGCATAACATATTTACCTTTGTTTAAACTGCTCTGCACATCCTAAAACAATTTTGCAATCAGAATTATCAGCCCACTAAGCAGCAAGGAGTTTGTTTTGTTAATTGCTCTAGTTAAACCTAATTACTGTGGGGTGGAGTGGCTGGCCCTAAAACTGGCTGGAGAGATTTTTTCGGAAGTGCAGGGATGTGCATATAGGTGAGTGGACAAAAGCAGATCTTATGAAAACAGTGCAGATCACTTTTGTTGGGAAAGTCTGTGAGTTTTTTTGTTTTTAGTGGGTGAACTTGTTTCTGAGCGCTATCCTCAGAAGTAGGCTCTTCCCTCCCCCATAGACATGCACATTTTTCTCCTGTGGCTTTTGCCCTGGACCATTTAGTCATGCACAACCTCTGAAGAGCAGTAAGAGAAGGTATCCCGAGAGCCTGCTGCAATGCCTCATTCACAGGTGGGACCAGTGACCTAGTTTTAATCCGTCCACGCGGGAGGCACTGAGCAAGCATCTGATGCAGGCCAGGTACGGTGCCGAGTGCTGGGTTTTCAAGGATGCCGCGATTGCTCACAGTCCGGTAGCGAGAAGACCACAGAGATAGATAGATCGGTGTTCAGTCGGATGGGTTCACTGGTAAAGCCTGAGCAAGATTCCCTGTTCTCCAGAGGCACAGCCTGGACCAGAAGCCACGCGTCTGCTTCCAGGGCTGGCACTGTGACCGTTACCCTAGGCAGTCTGTGTACTTTAGTGACCCGGTTTTGTCCACTGACTTCTGCCTGTTTGGACTTCTGAAATTAAAAATGCTTCCAAAAATGTCCAAAATCATATGAATGGATGCGTACATTTAACACATATAACAATCTAAAGAATAATTTAACATGCTGTTTTAATTCACAACAGCATTTTGGAAAACCTGTCTTCTAGAGAAAGGAGGAACGTTATCACCAAAGAAACCTTTCCAGCCTGGCACAACCTTTTTATATTAATATAAACTGGTTGCTAATGAAGTACAGGTCAATAAGGAAATACACTTTTTGAAGCTTTTTATTAGTACACGTTTGCAGCACGTAACCATTACGTCCCCTGCATGCACATAACATGTCTTTATTCTTTTTACTTCCTTTTCCCCTCCTCTTTCTCCCTCCCCTCATCTCTGGGTCCTCTTCCCACTTGCGAGAGATCCATCTCCCTGTTTCCTATTATCGGTCTTTTATTCTCCTCTTTAAATTATTTATACTTTGGGTTTCTCATGTAAGAGAAACCAGGCAATATTTAAGCTCATGTGTCTGATTTATTTCACTTAACATTATGGTTTCAAGGTCCATCCATTTTCCAACAAATGACTCTCATTTACACTTCCTATGGACAGTACTACTCCACTGAGTATAAATATCATTTTTATCCATTCATTTGTTGATGGATATGCATACATTATTGTAATCTGATGTCTTTAACTCCTTGGGGAAGATGACTAGAAGGGGAATAGCTGGGTCAAACCAAATTTCTATTTTTTGTGTTTTTGAGGCTTTTCCATACTGAGTAAGGAAATACACTTTTGATTTATGTGTATCCTGGGTTGGACAGCAAGAGGAGTTGGCGTCTCTCAGCTGAGGCAGTGAAAGCTCGGCGGACACTGAGTTAAGCATGAGGTACCTGTGATTAGTTCTTTCTCAGCGAGTAAATGTGTTTACTTCTTCCCACTGGTATTTATACTAGTTAATGTGTTGCACCAGATAAATCTGCTTCCTGAGTCCATCTTTCAACTTGTTCTCCTCTCTTGGAGCTGACAAATGGTGGGAGTTTGACACAGTTTATCAGTTGAGCCTCTGCTGGGTTCTTGCCAGCCGCCTGCTTGCTCAGACTACCGCAGAGGAAAAGTGAGTTATCGGCAACATTTTATTCCTTGTGCCTCTGTCTAGAGGGGGTGCACCACTCAGGGGGAAATTCAGATGGCTCTGTCCCCTTCACACTGCCATGGCACATAAGGTTTCCAGCAAGATGGGATTCCCATCATTAGTAGAGTCACTGTTAAATTATATTAAATGAAACACAATTTTCATTTTTATCAGAAGGACAAAATTAAACCTTTAGCCGTAACTTGGTACTTGTGGGTAATTCGTTCTAGGAGGGACAGTGAGTACCAAAACCGTTGAGTGCCAAATTGTTTTGGGTGGAAAGGTAGCCCGTCCTGAGGCGAGTGACACCAATAAGTTCTAGTATCGAATAAGCCGTGAGCACCGAGAACCGGGACAAAATTTTCATAATGCACTGAATATTAAATTCAACGAGTTTCAAAACAGTCAAGAATGAGGTATGACCATATGGATATACTGGAAGGGCATGAAAAGTGCCTTACATTTGCCAACTGCTAAAAACACATCCCACCCCGCCCCGCATGACTGGAATCGCGGAGACTGGTTTTGTTGATATGTTGGACAGCAGATAAAGCAGGCAGATGCCTTCTTTCCACCCGGGCTTTTCAATTTAGCTTTCATCTGTACTAACGCAAAAGCAGCAACCTGGAGTTAAACACCCTGACAGCCTGGAGAGGATTCATTGGAATCTCTCAAATTTGAAGGTTTACTTCTTAAATTGTTTGCTATAATATATTTTCTTAAAATATTACATGTTTTTAAAAATACTCAAAAGAATACCATAATATACTCATGACTCAGCCAGCAGTTATCAACTCTGGACCTAGATGGGTTCACCTGTATCCCTCCACTCTACTCCTGATGATTGAAAGCAAATGCCCTAAAGCATACAGTTTCGTCTGTAAATATTTTGTATGTATATCCAAAATAGAAGGATGTTTTTAAAAAAATACACCACCACATTATCATTAGTTGTTGGGATTCTTATTAATTCCAAAGCTGTATTTTCAAAAGGACAGATCATTATACATTGCTTAGGGTGCTAAATAAAGGAGGGTTGGAAGATACAGCTCTGTAAAAACTTTCTTAGCATTAAAAATGTACCCAAGGGGCCAAGATTGAACTGCACAGAGGATTTTGCTCCTCTCTAGATTGAGAAAGAGAGCACACACATGCAGGCAGGCTCCAGACTGGCATTTTAAGCTCTGCTGTGTAGATAGAATTACACCCTTGACTGTGCTGGGTGAGAATGGACAACCACTTTACTGACTGGCTGGTGGAGGCAGAGTAATTAGTGAGACCAGGGCACAAATAGAATCACTGAGGCATATGCTCCACACACATGCATATTGGCAGCTAGCAGTGATCTAGCAGTTGGATCCTAAGTGTGCCACTTGTTGAGTCTAATGCAGCCTGCAGTTTAATGGCGGAGGTGCCCGTGTGCATGATTAGCTGTTACCAATTAGTGAACTGTCTGAGGCCCCCAGTTATTGATTTGGGCGCAGCCTTCTGCCCTACCCCCTGTATACACCCCCTCCCAATACCTTTCCTTTTCCTCCTTCCAAACTGTGAGGAAGAGGGGAGAAAGAGAGGAAAAGGAGTCCAGATGGGGAGAAAAGAATGCTGAATACATCCTGGAGGAAGTAGGTCAGGTACTTGGGAGATTAGAGTAGCTTGCTTCATCCCTGAATGCAAGAGCCAGGGACAAGCAGCATACAATTAGGAGGAATTAGAACGGCAACAAGTAGCTTGGATTTATCAGCTTTAATTGTCTATTGTCAGGAGCAAGCTCTCCCCCAGAGGATCATGGTGGCAGTCTACATCCTAATACTGTTAATGGACTCCGTTGTGGGATTAGCTCTCGTAAAAACAGTCCCTGTTCTTTTCAAAGGAGCCGCTGGGAGCCTGCCTGAAAAACACTGAGCTGTGACTTTCTCTGTGATGGGTTCTGTTCCAGGTGATGCGGTGTGGCCCTTCAGTCCCCAGAGGGGCACCTTAAGGGGGGAAGATGCCTATTGAAAATTAATAGGCATCCTGCTTCCCTTGTGTGTACTTTGAGAAAACAATGGGCTGTAGATGGAGGCCAGATAACTCGGGCTGATGGCTTCAGAATCTCCACACTATCTTGTTAAAAGGGCTCTGGCTTATGGCCTATTCGTAGTCAACTGTGGAGAATTTTTCAAAAGATAAGGTATCTATTGAATGAGGTTTGTTATTTTAATACCTTTGCCTTCTCTTTCCTTCATCACCTCTCAACCCCTCAGGTGGAAAAGGAGGCATTTAAGGCATGAGTCACCCTCTTCCTAACAGAGGCACTGAATTCTAGATGGTTTGAATTGGTTGAATGCCATCACCAGTTCACATTTAAAAGGCTCTACAACGAGCAATCCTTCCTCTTCCCCTTTCCAAGCCATCTTGAACCTTAGAATACTGTGCTTGAGGATCCAACTCCGAACTCTGGGTTTTGGAGTCCAGCCAAGCAGGGTTCCGCTCAGGCCTGAGCAGTAGTCGTGCCTGTGAGCTACGTGAGATGCCCGACCCCCAGGTAAGGTCTAATTACCAAAAGACAAGCCAGAGGGATACACTTCCTGCCTCCTGATCTCTGGACCTCAGTTTTCTTAGTAGGAAAATGGGTGGAGTTTGGGATTCACGGTTCTCAACTCAGGTAGAGTAATGAATCTCCTTTGACCAGGATACAGGGATGGGCAGGAGAGGGAGAACAGTTCAAATGATTTCATTACTACCCCTTTTAAGACTGTCTCTTATCCTCCGCTAACTCTTGGCACACAAAAATTCAAGACTCTACAGTCTTCAATCTCCTCTTGGAGAGGACAAAAAGAAATCAGTCCTGTTTTTAATTTTTAAAAATTCTAGTTGGACATGGGTGGTGCACACCCATAATCCCAGCACTCTGGGAGGCCGAGGCAGGAAGATACGCAAGTTCCAGCCCTGCCTGGGCAACGTAGTGGATTAGCGAGACCCCATCTCAAAATGAAAAATAAAAAAGACTGGGGACACAGCTCAGTGCAAAGGCCCTGGGTTCAGCACCCAGCAAGGAGGGGTACGTTTCTTCTTCCATTCTTTGGTTAGTGTTCTGTGTTTTCAGGGGAGCACACTGTGACAGGCAAGCCCTAGGGTCACTGTCCTGCTCCTGGGACTGCTGCACATGCTGGCTCTGCCGCCACACAGATGCACTGCCCCTGCTCTTCCAGCTCATCCTTCCCATCCTCCCTGCACCTGTTGCTAAGCCTCCTAATCCAGTGAAATGCTCCTACCTGCAACCTTGCTTTTCACTAACGCTGTAGACCCTCCCCCGCTTCCAAGTGCGGGCTTTTCTCCAGATCACGTTGGTGTGGACACTGCCCAGCCTCCTCCCCAGTACCAAGAGAGGATAAGAGGAACCTGCCTGTCAGGATGTGCACCTGCCCTGTTGCGCTTTCTCCTTTCTTAAGGATTCATGTTTGCGTTCTTTTAGTTTAGATTTATTCTTTGTCCGCCAAATGCCAGCTTAGAAATGTCTTTTGGCTCAGAAATGATCTCCTTTCCCAGAGCCTTTCAGGAATGAAAAGCCCTCTTATATCTGAATACTCACCATAATTACAACATATTTAGGAAGAAAAACAAATATTGGAAACTCACTGCGGTTCCCCCCCAAATGCTGTGGGGATGATTACTGCTATTGCTAGTGTTACGTTGGTGGATACCAAACGAAATGAATAACTTAAAGCTAAGTAAATAATCAGATAAGTGCCCAACTGTGTTGAAAGGAAAGTCAAAAGATCCCTAGGTGTGGGGACACAGGTGGCTCTGGAACACTGAGACCTTAAAACATTGTTGTGGGCTTTACAAAGGCCTCTGGGTAGCACTTATCCTGTCTTCATTCCTAGAGAGGGAAGAGAGTTCTCTGGGTTGTTCCATTTACTTAATTTTTGTTTCCCTTATTTAGGAAATCAAAACACTGACCTCATTTCAAAATATCCCGGAGTCTCCTAGGCTCACCATCCCAAAGTTTAGTCCCTGAATACCTTTGTCAAGAGTTTTGAGGAGGTGATATGTGTGTCATGAGACGGAAGTCTGTGCTATTTTTAAATTGATTTAATACATCACTCAAGCATATCATACACATATCATACCAGTGACACACGGGCTGCATTGTAACATAGCATGTGTCATACATACATTCTCTCTCACTCATACACACATACTTGCTCTTCTTGTCTGGCTTTTTAAAAGGAAGGCAGCCAAAAAGCCAAGCCCGGTGATTTGAGTCGAAAAGGCTGTTAAGAGTTTAAAACCCGAGTGTCCCTCTCCTTCTCAGCCTGGCTTTGAGACATGTGGGAGGGCTTCAAAGCCACAGTGCCCCTCTTTTAGGCTCAGGCTTACAGTTGGTCCCCAAATGTTTACCAGCGTGAAGATGCCTAACTTACAGGAAGTGGGAAATGGGTGTGGGGGGTGATGGTGGGTGGGTGGGTATGGAGTGGGGAGCAGGGGTGGGGGTGCTCTCTTGATGTGGTTAGCCTGTCACTGACCTTGTTTGGGTAGAGCAGGAGTTGAATTAGAAAATGAAAACACATTTCGTCTTGAGCATATTTCATCCCATTTTTTACTTTCCTTAGGAAAAAAAATTTCCCCCAAGTAGAGTCAGGTCTCCAGATCTGGGGCTCAATTTCCCTTCATTCTGTACAACAGTCCTTTTCCCCATCCAGTCACCCGGCCGCCTACATTGCAATTCGCAACCCACCCGCGGCCAGAAGGTTAAAAAACAACAACAAAAGCACTGGCCCAGGAGCTGAAACTGAATTAGCACTGGCTGGTTGAGCTGTGATGATGCCATCAAAGGGACTTGATCAGGATTTCTGAGGACAGAGCTATGTGGATCACCATGACTTGCCGCCATTGAGAACATTCTTAATGAGAGAACTCTGCTTAAGCAATGCTGGTTAACACAGATAAGTCAAGGGTGCATGTGCATGTGCGTATTCTAACAGAGAAGGAAACAGTAAAGTGACCGCTAATGTTGTCCCAAGCTTACCTAGAAACCAACATTTTGAGACCTCAGGTTGTAGACAGTGGTAATGTCAGAGCACCACACAGGGTACAGGACTGACATCCCCTGGCTTGTGGCAGCCTTCCACAAGGGCCAAGTGAAGGGCAGCTGGCCGCCCATGTCCTGCCCCTTACAGTGCTATGCTGGACAATACCACAGCATGGTAATCCTAACCTGGCTTTTCCTGGGTGGTGCCTGCTTCCTTACTTGTATTTCTTCTTTCTTTTCTGGGACATTCATTTTTAATATATTACTTTAACCATGTTAATCCTCAACCTTGATTGCTGTAATCACAGTCAAAAGTTGGTTTGCAGTTTTTGTGTGTGTGTGTGGGGGGTATTTTTGCCTATCACTGAAACAAAAATCAAAGATTTGCGGGATGTTATATTCCAAAATCTACTTTCCTTAAAGTTCCACTCGTGGTCTTGTCCAGCTCAGCGGGAACACCTGGAACTAATTTTAGGGTTGCCTGGCTAAGCCCCACGGTGGTATTTGATGTTTGCGTCCTCCCTAGACTCAAGCCCATTTCACCACCTCTGAAGGTGAGCGCAGGCTGATATTAATTAACAGTGAGTTGATTCACCGGCATCTTCCCGTCATTAAAGCAAATATTTGGCTAAAATAGCCCTCTTCCTACCTGAAATCTCAGCTTTTTGCCTGCCTCTCACTCCTCTGAGGTTGAGTCACGAGCACTTTTGTGGCGTACACGGCCCAAGAACAGAGGTGGACTCTGAAAGGGAAGGGAAAGGCTCTTTAGCTAACCTGCAGGAGAGACGGTGAACAGCATGTGGCTCCCAGCATGACTACATTGTTTTTCTGTCCATTGCAGCACTGACTCAGCATCATCTAATAAACCCTTGGGAGAAGGCTGGATTTCTCTTGTTTAATTATCATCTTGGAGCCCTCTGTGGGCTCTCAGGAATTGTTCATTCAGTTTTATACCCCTAGCACATTAGCTGGCTGAAAGTCGTGTTTCCTCTTGGTGCTAGCGTCTCCTCTGGCATAGTATGCAATAACAGGTGGTCCAGCCTCCAGCAGGGAGTGTGCTGCTCATGTCCCCTAGTGGGAATTTAATAGTTCTGTACTACAGAGACTGGAGAAGGACTTTAGACTGGAGGACTTTCTGGCACTTTCTATTACATCCTACCCTGCCCCCTCCAAAAAAATTCTAGGAGAGTTTCCTGAAAGAGTATTTGAAGATAAACAGACCTATCTTTATGATTGAGTTGGGCTTTTGCTTTGCTTTGTTTCATTTCTTCCTGTAAACAAATAACTTAAGTGTCTACTTCATTGTATGACTAAGTTGGTATCATTAGGTTGGGACTGGGTGTGTGTACGTGGAGGTGTGTGTGTATGTGGGTGGGTGTGTATACACACGTGTATTTAAAGTACAGTACTAGAAAACACAGCAGACTAAGGTCACGGAGAGATGAATAGAAAAAAAAAAAAAAAAGCCCTACCTATGGGGAGGCCAGCAGGAAAGTGGAAGACTTGTATTTCTGCAAGCTAAACTGTAATTGTAATGGGGTGCCTGCTATAAATGGACCCTTTGCATCATTGTTTCTCTGAATTAGAGGATTCCTTGCTGAAGGCGCAAGACCATTGAAGGAAGTAAAGCATCTGGTTTGTTTTGTAATGAGAAGCAGGAATGCAAGGTCCATGCTCTTAATAATAAACAAACAGGACATTGTATGCCATCATCACAGGATGTCCTTCCTTCTGCGGAGGACTGGGGCTGGGGGAAGAGCCCGCCAGGCGCAGCACGAGCCCCACTAATTACCACCTCCAACCCCTGCCCAGTTGCCGCGACCAGCTCAGGGTACCCCTCACCGTGAACCCACTTGCATCCTCAGAAGCCTGCTTGTGGGTTTGGGGAGGAGAGGAGAGGACGGGAACAACAACAAATCTGAAGGATTACGACTTTTTCCCATTTCCCTACTTACCGAGTAGCTTAAAGAAGGAAGTAAGCGCTACCAAATTTGAATGTATTTAGTTAGCAGGAGAAAGGAAATTTTACAAGTGGGGGGGTGTGTTAGTGTATTTCATAGACAACAATTGGAGCACGAGCTAGCTGCCGTGTGTTATATGAGATGCAAAAACAACTTAACTTGCTCTCTGTACCTAAGTTTGGTGTCTTCTGTAACCGTGGGTTCGAGGTGAGGGACCGCACAAAGTAATTTCTAAGTCTCCTTCAAGGAGTGTGCACCCCCTTAGTCTGCCGGGACAGGAAGCAGGGCCAACGAGGTATTTAGAATACAATGCAGTCCAAGCAAACGCTGAGAGTGAGCGCCTTCAAAGGGAAGTAAGACGATTCCAAGTATGTGTTGAAATTCGTTCGCGAGGAGAGGAAGCCGGGCAGCTCGCAGTGCGGGGAAAGCCCTGGCCGGCGCGGCTCGCAGGTAATGGCCCCGCCCCCGGCCCCTGGTAGGAGTGAATCAGACGAGTGGCTCATTAGCGCTCGGCGGCTGCGGGGAGGGGAAAGAGCTGCGCTCGGGTTGACACAGACAGTGCTGCCGGGACTCTCGGCCCTCCAGTGTCGCGGAGCGGCCGGAGCAGCAGCACCTGTCGGCGGCGGGGAGCCGGGAGCCCGCGCCGGGCGGCGGCGAGGAGGGAGCGCCGGGCGCGCCAGCGTCGCTCAGCCAGCCGGGGACGCGGAGATGCGGACGGGGTCGACATGAGCGAGACCCGTCGCAGATGTTGGATCTTTGCTTGGAAAAGCGTGTGGGTACGACTTCGGTAAGGAGCTTAATCTGATTTTTGATTTTTTTTTTTTTTTTTTTTTGGAAATTGATCTGAAAACTTTTTTTTCTTTCCTTTTCCTCTTTTTTTCCTCCCTTCGATGTAATGGCAGTAGAAACAAGAAATGCTTCTACTTTCTTGCATTTACTACTGTCCAACATTTATAAGACTTTTTCCTTATGAATCATTAACCCTTTAACTTCTAGACAGAATTGTCAGTACACTGAAATTTCAGTAGTGGGTCCTGCCCAACCCCCTGACAAAGAAAGTAACTATTCCGGGTTGACTTAAAATTTCAATTTGTTTATTTTAACATTTTTGGGGCATCGTGACTACGTGTTGGAAATAAATAAAAATAAACTAGTTCAAGTGGTAACTATGGTAAAGAAAATTTCAAATCTATTTTTTTTTTTTAAACAACAAAGCATATTTGAAGAAGAAATGGAAGAAAATAAAAACCTCCTTGAAAGATTCCCACAGTCTGTTTACATTTTAACAAGCACACATTCTTATGTGGAAATGGTACCCTTATTTCTACTCTGTCAAGCACGTCTACGTGGGAATACATTGCAAAAATGTTTACCCTTTTCTCTTGGGAAAGAGCCTTTCCCGAGACTGAGGGTGGATTTTTCAGGAATACCCTTAGTTCAGTGGAAGCAGCCCTTGCTCTCCGGAGTCCTCTATATTTGTTATAACTTTAGTTACAGTAAACTGCAGCGCATCACTGACTTCTGGGAATCCATACACTTTCAGATTTAAATGGAAAGTGCTATTTGTAGCTGAGAGCTCCTAAAGGAATTCTCCGGGATTGCTATGGAGTGGTTTTATGTTTTGTTTTTGCTTTTTCAATTTGGCGTGCAGTGCCCCCACATCCTAACAAACTGCAGGGTGTTTCCCCCGCTTTACCCATTTTTCTTCCTATTTCCCTGTGGTCTAAAAGATCTCAGAGAGGGTGCACTCAGTGATGCTGGCAGGATGCATCCCTTTTCGATCTTCCCTGCAAGCGGATGAAAGAGCGTGCGGGATGGGGGGGCCACTTGTTTTGAAAGTTGTTTTGTGTTGGGAGCTGGTGGGAAAGTTCCGTCTTCCCCATTTGGAAAAGGCAGGCTGGGTTCCGCTCCTGCACCACACGCGCTTTCCATTTTTAGCTTCATTCAGAAGCAGACAGAGCTCCTTCCTCTTCCTCTCCTTGTTTGTGACACTTTTCTGAGGCAGCTTTTCCACAGCGCCGAGGGTCTGCGGCCATGACCCCAGGCGTTCTGGGACACAGGACGTCGCCCACAACATGTTTCTGCCCTGAGAGGTAAAGCCAGGGGTAGTTCAAAGGTGTTTCTTCTGTATTTTTCTCCTAGTGAGGTTGCCACACTTTTTTTTTTTAAAACTAAGGAGTAGTATTTTAAAACTGTAGGTAAAGGCGGTCTACTCTTTACGTGTTTTTGGCGCTTACTCAACTGTACCAAGCACTCCCCATCTGCTTTTCAAGTCTTCAGACTGCTGCATTAGTCATAGCCTCTTGGATGAGCCACAGGAATGGCAGGACAGTGGGGATTAAAGGCCTTTCCGCTCTCTTCCAGGCTGCCCCCAAGTGTAGCTCCAGCTCTGTGAAGATTCAAGGGTTGGCAGAGGGGACTGAGAAGACCATGAAAATGGACATGGAGGACGCAGATATGACTCAGCTGACAGAGGCTGAGTTTGAAGAGAAATGTACCTACATCGTGCAGGACCACCCCTGGGATTCTGGTGCGGATGGAGGGACTGCAGTGCAGGCGGAAGCATCCTTACCAAGGAACCTGCTTTTCAAATGTGCCACCAACAGCAAAGAGGTAAGCGTCTGGTTTATGGTGGGAGAAAAGTTGGCGCCCTGCTTGCCTTCAAAACCTTACGTACAACCTCTCTAAGAACTATGAGAATCCATAAATATCAAATAATTGATCGTCTTCTTAACTTCCTCCATGGCGTTCGTCCCTTAAGTCAACTCCTTCTCATTTCCTCCAGCCTTCAAACTGTTCCATACTAATTAGTAAACAGTTAAATCTTTTGGCAAACTGACACATCTTGGAAGAACTGGCTTGCTAGGTGGGCAATGTTGTCAGTGAGCTTCGGGAAAACTGCATGTCCTGGCCCTCCATTCTTTCAAGGGAGGGAACTTTTTCTTAGAAAAAAAAATTTTTTTTAATGTTTCTTTTGTTTCCATTTGGTCATTAGATGGCTTTATTCTTTTTAACGAGCCAGCTTTATTAGCTGGGTTCTAAAATTATTCTCAAAACCTTGACGTGTTTATGAACTGAGGTGATGGCATAAATTGAGAAGAGGGTCACGTAAAAGTGTCCTCTGCCCAATGACTTCACTAACCACTGTTTATCCGTGGCAGCTCCTTTGCTCTGGCTGGGCTGGCAGGCCGATTCCTTATTGGCCTCTGAAGTGGGTACACTCTTTGTTGTTTCAAAGGGGCTGAAATCCTAACCTTGGAATGAGCAACTGATTTGTGTTTACCCTTTTATATAACAATTATAGCTAGGCGTGATGTTTAGCTGTGAAGTAACTGGCAGAACCACCTCTTGTTTTGAGAATTTGGCTACTGCAGTCGCTCTCCCTAGTTATTGCTGGCCTAGGTTGAAGCAATCTACCCCTCAGCAACTTCCCACCATCGCTGTCAGCTCTGTGCTTTCGGAAAGTAGTAGAAAGGGGATCATTTGTTCTAAAGTTCAGGATTTGCCACTGGGACTATTCTTTACAGCCCTGTCCAGTCACTTTCCCCCTTTCCCTAAGGAAAAGTATTTGAAGGAATCTGGGAGCCTGTTTGGGAAACACTTTGTCGCTTTCCTGTTTGTGTGTCTGAGTTCAGTGTTTTTGGTGAGGGGGTAGACACAGCTGTCTAAAATTAAATAGAGCAATTCCGCTTTGAGCTTCATTAAATTTAAACTTTTTTCTCTCTCTGCTGGGGGAGTGGAGGCAGATTTTATAAAAAGGAAAATTTAGATTGTATTTGTACATGAATGTTACCAAAAATTTAACCCCAGAGGTCAGCCTTAATTATACCTCTTCCTGAGAGTAATGCTGTTCTCATAGAAAGTCTCTTTAATATGTGGCTCTCAGTATCAATGTAGCATTTGTTTGGGTACTTAAGGTTTGGCTGTGGCTTTAAAAGGTGTGGTGTGCTTCTCCCCCACCTCATCAGATTTGACCAAATATTAGTCTGTTCCCAAGGTTCATTTGTGTTAGGTTGTCCTTTCCAGCCCACTGGGACTGAAATAAAGATCTCCATTCTGTGGGTCATCTTTGCCTTTACATCACATATAATGTTCTTTTTCTTGGTTTCGTTCTTAGCTGATGTTTTTCAACTTTCATCGTTCTACTGAAAATCAAGGAAAATCACGGATGATTCGTTATGCTCTTAGATCATTCAGTCCAAGGTTCAGAGAGATAGCCACTTACCCAGAGGCTACAGCTAGAGCCAGATGCAGGACTTGGAGCAAAGTTCTCCTGACTTCTCCAAGTGATTCTGGCTTATGTTACACCGGCCCCTCTTGGTGTCACTGTGGTTTTATTTATCATCTTAACATATTTCAGACTGCCTTCATTAAACTTGTTGCGTATTTTTTTTTCCTCTGAATGTATAACTTCCTATTTCAGTATGTTAAGCAACCAAGATCCTTCAAAACTAACATAGAAGGCAGAGTTCTTAGATCCTAGTGCCCATATTTTACTTAAGTAAAACTCTTGCACAAGGCATACTGCACCTTTAGTCTTTAATCAATCGCAAAAGCAACCAGAAAACTATGAGGTAGTATCCAAGCTTACTCTGAAATTTGTATCTGTTTTTCCTTTCTTTTTTGAACTTTGGGAAAGGACAGCTCCCTTTGGGTGGTGAAAGAGGATGGTAGAATTGAGCCGCTGATGGTATGATAGCTTACAAAACAATTCCAGGACAGACACATTCCGGATTGATGAAATGTTTACATTAGTATTCTTCACTTAGTTCTTTTAAGACCCAAAAGCCATGGAAACGAGGAGAAAGCCTTTCGAGTGGAGGTTTTACCTGGCTGATTTATCTTGCCCTTTTTAAAAAACATTTTCATTTAAATAACAGAAGATGTGATGTTATGTACTGTTGTGCTGACATACTGGGGATTTTTTTTTTAACAAGATCATTTTTCATTATGAATTTGTGCTATGTGTCAGCACCTTTTTTTTCTTAGTTTAAAAACAAAACATACAAACCATATTTCTGAACTTGACCTTCATTTTTAGATTTGGTTTAGAATCGTTTTGCACCTTTAATGAGGCTGTTCTTACTTCCTATTTCCAGAACGTAGAACCAAATATAGATATCTTATTCAAAACTTCGAAAACTTTTTAAACTGATGGGTTATTCTTTTATGGGGATTTTCCCCCATCCTCCTAAAATATTAATCTATGAATACTTATCTACAGAAAAATCAATTTCAGCATTAATATTTAGAAGCAGCAGTCTGTACAGGTTTCTCCCCTCAGCCGGGTTGCTGCCCTCCTGAGGCACTGTGGCTCCTCTGTGAGTCTGACCTGAAGTTTGGGCTGATCAACATCAGACAGGTCAGTGTCGATTCTCACTGAAGTCCATTGTTAATTGAAGCCGTCTGTAAGTGTCTCACCATAACATGCAGTTCCCTCCTCAAACTCCTTTGTTTGGGAGATGATGTACTGAGGATTACCATGTTTCCTTCAAGATGCAGATAATAGAGGAGGAAACCTTCCCCCAAAAGCTATGTTCTAGCCACTCCTTTTAAAGTCATTTGTGTGTGTAGCAGGGTGCTGGAAGATCAAACCCAGGATTTCAGGCATGTTACTTACATGCTCTTCCACTGAGCTATCTCCCAAGCCCACTCCACTTTTAAAGGTGGGGTGAATTATAGGCTGAAGTCTTTGTCCATTGTAGAGTTCTAGTCCTCTCAATGCAATAGCCTTATCATCAAAATAGAATTTTAATCAAACGAGTCGTTTTTGTGGGATGGGATTCAGGGAGGCGGGAGAGAGAGCTAGTTATTAAAATGACTTTAACGTACTTTGAGGTGAGGATGTTCAGATCGCATTTAGACCTGAATAATGTTTCTGCTTAAAAGTCACTGCTCTGTGTGTGTTTACATACCCTCTGAAGGAGCGATTTGCTTTTAAAACAAACAAAAAACTATTGTCCTTACCATTAAACTTTACTCAGTGCAAACTGTTTAACCTATCCTGAACTGCAGAATCTCCTTTGCTTTGTAAAAAATGGAAAAGAAGCCTCGGGTTTTGTCTGGAGGTTGCATACATCTGAGTGTATTCCACACTCAGGCCTCGGACAGAGGCAGATGTGCCCAGGTGGCAGGGCCAGCTGCTCGGGTGGGGGCCGATGGAGCGTGGCCACAAGGAAGCCCCATGTCTCCTGATGGGTTTGCAGAAGCCACACAACCGTCTGTCCCCAACAGTGATTCTTTAGGACCCTGGTCAGTTCCACTAAAGTTTCTTTCCTGAGTTAGGTGAATACATTCTTAATTAGCTTTTTTCAGCACTCAAATCTGTGGCACCAGCAGGTTTTGTCCCATTTGCTTGCTCCAAGAGTAGAAAGTCAAGTGATGGGCCACGGAGATGAGGTTGACTAAAATACACAGGTCTTCCAGAGGGAAAACTATGACTTGTTTCAATTCAGGTTCCTATCCCTGCTCCAGAGTTACCTTGCCAAGCACCATAAAAATTACAGCTTTTTGTTCTCTTTGAATAATATCTTAGACATGGATTTAAGAAGGTGTTTATTGTATATTTATTAGTGTTGGTCTTGGAATATATACAGTAGGGTTATAAGCTACAGGAGGGCTTTCAACCTCAAAATTCTATGATTTAGCGCTCTATCTCTAGTACCTAGTTTCTGCTGTACAGCTCAGTATGTAATAGGAACTTAGGGTTCTGTCTCATTGCATACTACAGTAAAACTCTCCTTTTCCTCTTCCCTAGTGACTAATCCATAGTTGCGCTTAGTAGGACTTCTCCAGATTCCCTTGTGGTAGAAACAAGATTCTAGTTAACATTTTGGCCACAAGAAAATGTGTGTTTTTTTAGGGTAAAATTGGTGACCAAAAACCAAGGGGACCATTCTGTAGAAGAATGGCCAGTGAAGAAAAGACCGTGACCTCAATATAATGCTCTTTGTTGGTAATCAAGCGCTGACTCCCAAGACACTGTCTGCAGGAGACTATAATTTAAAACAAAGTTGATGGACCAGTTGAGTGTCTTTCTTAAAATTACTGCTTTAAGGTGGATATGTTGAAAATATCAGCTACTAATTATTGGCTCACCAACAAATGGCATTATTTGTTTTTCCTGTTTGTCATTTTAATATTATGGGATATTAAATGTGAATGACTACTGATTTTGTGTAATAGATGTCAATTCCATAAATTTTCCAAATTAGGTTCATTATTAATATGTCCAAAGCAAGGAGCCTCTAAACAATTAAGCCTTATTTAAGCTTTAAGGATTTTATCTCAAGATTTCTCTTGAGATGCTCTGTCCACAGTAGTTATACTGCTAAAAAGTAGCAATAATAAACTCTTCTGGAAAGGGCAGACAGATGTAAATGAAGGCATAGGAAGAGAATGAAACGAACATCTGCTTTTTTCAGCTCTTTGCCAGAAATTTGTAAAGGACCAAAAATAACACTGTAGCTCACCAACCTTGTTTCAACTTTTAAGAGGGGTAGGAAAATTTTTTTCCTTTGTAGTCTGAGTTGCTCCATTGACTTGTATATTGAGTACTAAATTATTTCTGAAAAAAAATCATTTGCTGATAAGAAACGTATGTGAGAAAGACTGGTCTGTCACAACCATGTAGGTGTGTATTATTCCATATCTATTTATCAGCGGTTAAATTCCTGATGAGATGCATTGTGGTACCCATATAGTGTGTATCAGAGTCTTAGATGCCACTGTGAGCCACCTGAATATTTATTGATTCACAGATTTGCACCTGCCATTTTAGGTACACATTTACACAAGAGACACCAGGGATAGTAAAAACTGGAAATAAACACTTACCTTTTTAACCTCACCCCCATAATTTGGTCCATTTCAAGTAAGGTATGCAGTAAGCAATCTGTAGACTGTTCTGAGCCAGAAGAAAATAAAAATGGGAAAGTGAGAGAACAAAAAGCAAAACTGTAACTGCAAAATGTTACACAGGACTACTCACAGAGTTCTTTTGAATAGTGATGCATTACTTCCTGATTCATGATTGGTGATTTTTTTTTTTTTAAGCCATGCAAGAGAAATTTACCCTGAAGGAGGAACTGACATAGTTAACGTATTTCTTTAGCCCTACAAAATCAAAATGCGTGATGCAGTCTGAGAAAGTCATTTCCTCAGATCTTAGAACCCACAGCTCTTAGAACCCCCAGTCGCCTCAATATAGATGCCATTTCAAAGGAGGACTTTAGACCACAGTTTGAGGAGAAGATGGTAGAGCAGACCAAAGTTACTTGAAAGATTTTTCTCCTATTAAAGAGAACTTACAAGCAGTTGTATGGAGGGGGACCTGATCTGAAACGAAAAAAAGTGTTTGGTTTTTGGTTCCCTCGGTCTTTGTGGAATAACTAAAGGCATTATTTTGGTTTCTGAGATTTACAACTATTTTATTTCCTTCAAGTATACTGTGTTTATGGTTTGAGGGTGAAAGAAATAGTCACCTGGGAGCCCTGCTGAAATGGTCCAGTCTTAACCATCTCACTTTGCAGGGTCTAATTCTTCTAAAATAGTTATCCTCTCTGATATGACATAAAACATAATAAAAATAAAGTGCCCTCAGTCACGATTCTCTAGACTATTTTAATGCTTGGTTGAGCATTTGCTCCTCTTGATCTTAGACTTTCAGATATTCTTCCCCAGAGGTGAAATTTGCTGTTAATTCTGTAGGCATCTTACTGGCAGCTCTGCATTGCTGATTGTATTACCACCTGAGGATTCAATTCATTGAAATAACAACATTGGTTCACACTTTACAGTAAAAGTAATTGTTTCATATGTTTTTCCCATTTTAGGTTATCGGCGTGCTGAGTAAAGAATACATACCAAAGGGAACACGATTTGGGCCCCTAGTAGGTGAAATCTACACCAGTGATACAGTTCCCAAGAATGCCAACAGGAAATATTTTTGGCGGGTAAGTCAGGAAAATTTTTCAAGACTTTCAGTATTAGGAAAAACTGGAGCTAGACGAACAAGGTCATTTTCTTTTTCAACCTATGCTGAGAAACTCTGGGATTCACCAGTGTGGTTCACCGCAAGTATTCAAGGTCCCCATTGAAACAGGGAATTCTGAGCAAGTATGCTAAAACTGGTAGAACGTTCATCCCTGGAAATACAGCCTGTAGGTGATTAGTGAAGAGAGATAGGGACAGTATGTGAGTCTTCTTTTTTGCAACTCATTAGAGCTTTGTGAGGAAAGGAAACAGTTTGTTACTTGCTTTTAGGGTGGTAGGTTCATTTGCATTTCTCTGCAAGGAAGTAGTAATGAGTCACTAACCCTTAGATTTCACCCCTTCTTGATTTCTTGCTGAGTTAACTTTAGTTGAATGGAAGAGTTATCATAAATGAATTGTCTTGAAAAGAAATGTCATTAAGGAAGGGTGGCTGGAAGATGGGCTAGGGGAATTGAGGAGGACCACAGGACTGGTCTTACTTAAATCTGTCTGCACCATGAAAACTATTAAACTTGA
This sequence comes from Chinchilla lanigera, assembly GCF_000276665.1. Lineage (NCBI taxonomy): Eukaryota > Metazoa > Chordata > Mammalia > Rodentia > Chinchillidae > Chinchilla > Chinchilla lanigera. The sequence goes on from NW_004955411.1 coordinate 31,443,362, forward strand.
CAGTATATAAGGTATTCCCATAGTATAAGGAAATGGTTGCCGTCATTCAAGATGAGAAACTTTTCTGTAACATCCAGCCAAGAGATCTGACCCAAATAATCTCCTTTGGAATTATTTCCCAAGCTAAAGAGAACAGTTATAGATTCACTGTTAAGTTATTTAATAATAATAATTACTTGTGCTTAAAATGCATCCATTCCATGACTTACACTGGAAAAGTAGGAGTGTATTTTTGCATTTATTGCTGATAAATGCTTCTCATATTTGAGGCATGGAGGTATGGTAACCTTTAGGAGTCAGAGGTCTGAATTAAGACAGTCCAGCCTAAGTCTCATGAATACCTTTAGGAGTCAGAGGTCTGAATTAAGACAGTCCAGCCTAAGTCACTTTGAAAAAAGATAAGAAGCAACTCAAAATCTCTCATCACTGTCCCAATTTCTTGTTGCATTTACTGATTGACCGTAAGTAACTGAAAGGCCCTCCTTGAGGATTTATTTGAATCAGTCGTCGTTCATATGCAAAGGATATTGTAGGAGATAACTTCTCACATGTTATTAAAAGCATTCTGACTTTGCTGGCAAGGATGTGAACATCTGTTGTGAGGAAAGAAAAAGTCTCATGAAAATTACACAGTCAAAGAGAAGGGATGTTCAAGTTGAGAAACCAGTGACATTTCTTGTAACTGTACTGTGAGTCAGCACATTTTAATCTTCTTGATAATAGGTGGAAACGCAGTGAAGTGACAGGCAGCAGCATTCATTTTACGCGTGCATTGTTTTATTTTCTTGTGGGTGTGTATGACTTCATGGCATCGGATGGTTCTGTTTTTTAAGTGAGGATACAGTAAACTAGTCCGTGGAAGGCTGACTGGAATCAACTTACCCGTAGCTTTAGAAAGCAGTTTCCGTCCCTACGAAGAGTATTAAGAGTGATGGAGCCCCACGTTCCTGGAAGTTTGCACATCGGAGTAAACAAACTTGAAAACCCCTCTTGATAGCTGAATTCACCCAGCCTTGTTCCATTTTCTCTTAACAAAACACACCGCAAAAGCTCTCACAAGCTGCTTTGATGAAGCCACATGTATTTCCCCCTTCACAATTTACAGGAAGTTACTCTTAAAAGAAAGTGATTCTGGTGTTTACTGCCTGTGTTAAAGGGACAGGGTTCCTTTTTATTTCTGATAACGTTTGAGTGAAATACAGAAACAGTTTGTAGGCTAATACAGTTGGTGTGTGACTAAGGCTAAAGCAATAATAACCTGCTGTCCTGTTCAAACAAAATCTCTGCTATGAACGAGTCCCTTACCTTCACTTGGAGACCCAGCTGTAGACGACCAGGTTCTCATTATGTATGCATAAGGGGAGAACTTCAGTCTGAAGAAAAGGTGGTGCACCTCTTAATAGGAAGGGGAGAAGAAGCTTTCTGTGGAAAATAAGGAGTGTGTTGACTGCATAGGTTGAGTGTGTGTTTTAATTGTTCCTCCTCTTACTCTGCCTTTTTATCAAGTTCCCTGAGTATATCTGTTAATCAGAAGTGGTGTTACCCAAGGACAAACTCAGGTCTCCTTTATGCTCTGCATTTAAAGAATCAAACACTTTTCTTCCCACTCTTTTGCCAGAACCTCCAAAAGGCAGGCATTGGTGTCTTAGCCAACCTCCTCCCAGATAAAGGGGATCTGTCTTTCCTCCTCTTGCCTGAAAGAAGAGCGCAAGGCTGAACATGTTTATCAAGAGGAAAAGTGGCTCCTCAGTACCCAGACTGTCAAATTCTGGCCTCTGGCCCGGGGCTCACTTTGTTATGGCAGGTGAAGCTCACCTTTGCCCCACCCAGTGTTTCCACAAAAAGGCAGGGTTCCAAGTATTTATATGAACAAGTGTTACTTTAGGACTCCAGGGGTGGGGGTGGAGGATGTTTGCATAGTCTAAGCCTTGGGCGGGGGTGTAGGAAACAGCAAGTACAGAGGCCATAGAAAAAGCTGAGACTCGGTTTGACGTAGTCTGCCGGCTTGCTCTTCTACCCAGTGACTCAAAGCACTAAAAGTCAGCACAATCGGAACTGCAGTTAGTAGCGACGCCCATTTGCCAGTCACTGCCAAAGCAAAAGTTAGTGCTCTGTGGTGGTTTAATCGGTTTGAGGCTGCTCCTTAAATGAAATTTTGTTTCAGTCTTCTGTTCTTTTTCCCCGAATATTGAAAGATGACAAAACTGAAATGGAAAAGGTAACCGACAAGAATGTGCCTGAGCTGTTTCCGCCCTCATTTCTGCTGATTCAAGACTACTGTGGCCTAATTGATTTGATTCTTTTCTAGCTAGGCAGTAGGGGAGCAGAAATCACACATTCTCATAGGCTGTGTTTATTCTGAGAGGCGCTGGGCAAGCTTTCCATGGCTGTGGGCTGGTTTCCTTTCACACCGTGTCTGTCTTCTCTTTTGGACAGATCTATTCCAGAGGGGAACTTCACCACTTCATTGATGGCTTTAATGAGGAGAAAAGCAACTGGATGCGCTACGTGAATCCAGCACATCCAGCACACTCTGCCCGGGAGCAAAACCTGGCTGCGTGTCAGAACGGGATGAACATCTACTTCTACACCATTAAGCCCATTCCTGCCAACCAGGAACTTCTTGTGTGGTATTGTCGGGACTTTGCAGAAAGGCTTCACTACCCTTATCCTGGAGAGCTCACGATGCTTAATCTCAGTAAGTGGATTACAGAACAAAAAAATTTTTAAATGCCAGTAATGTCAGTTCTGCCCCTGTGAGCTAATAACATGTTGGTTAATTATATGGCTTCATCATCTGTTGCACTAAGTAGGTGGCTTAAACTAGGGACTAGGAAGAGGAAAAAAGTTTTAGTCCTTCTTCCCTGCCATGAAACTTGACCATTACAAAAAAAAGAGGGAGAGAGAACCGCTCTGAGTGTTGAATTCAGAACGTTACCAGAAAAAAATACATGTCTAATTTAATTTACCCAGAAAAGGAAGCAGCTGGGAGTACAATAGAGATTGGTCCAGACATGCCAAAAATGCAGGATATTCCCCTTGGTGGTAGTTTTTGGGTGCTTAAAATATACATTTAAATACCGTAGTGATGCACATTTGACTATAAAGTCATGGTCTGACGTGGAATATTCTAAGATTGTTTCTAGAGAAACTTTGTCATGGTTTTTCAAATATTCTAAATGAATAACCCTAAAGATTTCATATCTTTGCTTCCTTCCTTATGGTAAAACTAATTAATCTGCTCTCCTAATCAGTATTACAGTAACCACCTATCACTTTATCTTGACACATTCTCAGTTCCTTAGGTTGATAAGCTTTTACTTTTTTATTTGGTTAAATTGCTGTCATGACCTCTCTGCAGAGAGTGCCCTCATTTTAATCGTTCTCTAGTGATTTCTATGACCACTTTAAGAATTAATGTAAAATTTTCACTTCAGTTGTAACTATGCTTGTGTGTTCTTGGTGAGATAGCTTCATTTTACAGGGGTTTTTAAAGTGAATTACTTTTAGGTCAAAAGTTAACTAAGTGCTGAAAGGTTTATAAATTTTTATCTTGCTCCTCTTTCAGACTTAAAAGATTCCCAGTTATCCTTTACTCAAACCCACCAATTTTTCATGTGCTATCACACTTGCTTTCTCTGAAGGCTAAATTCTTTCAGTTCACACTTTCACCTTTGAGTCATTTGGGATAATTACTAATTTTATTATAATTTAGAATTTTGCCTTCAACTTTAGGCCCAGTTAGCAAACCAGTTATTTATCCAGTCATATGAGTTCCAGCCATCCAGCTGTAGGGTGTTCACTTGTGTTTGTCAGTTTGCCCCATCTCCCTTAAGGGTTGCATAGGCTCTTAAGACTGTATTTACAATTTTCTGAAAATCTGAAACTGGAGGCCAGGCCAGGACCGCCCCAGGAGAATCACATAGGAGCGTGTCCATGTCCCTTATACCTTCAGTGCACCCTTGTACTTCCGGAAAGATCTTGGGGTGTATGGGAGCAAAGCAAACCGGCTTTCTACACAAGCATGATATGAGCGTGCTGTGGGTGTCACCTGTCCTGACCAAAGGGGGCAGTTCTTCTCTCGTCTCTCTTTGGCACTCCCTGGGACTCTGGCACATCTGTAGGCCTGAGCACCCCAGGAGCCATTCTGCTGTTTTAGCATCTGTGTATTCCCAGCCCATCACTAAGGGCCTGGTGGTAAAAGACACACGCACAATCAAGTTGCTGTGGAACTCACATTCTCTGAGGGCATCGTGGAAAGACAAACTGCTTCCCCCTAACATTTCAGCTTAGCAAGCCACTTCCTAATGAAGGTCTCCTCACGTACCTGGAGTTTAATCAGTTGTGCTTTCAGAAAGTCTTGGGGGTTTTTGCTTTTCAAAACCAGGTAAGTCTACTAGGTGAACCTCCCAATCGCACTTGTCTTCCCAACAACTATGAAGAAACTTTTTTGCACTTTTCCTGTCCCTTGTTCCAATCAAAGAAAGTTTGAAAGGCCTCCATTTTCATTCTCCAGTGAAAAGCTTTGCATTGTGCTTTAAGATTCAAGTATTGCCTTCAAAAGCAACTTTCATTTGGTGTGAAGTGACACCTGTGTTCCTTCCAATAGCACCTTTTATTTATGCGGAAGTTTTCTAAATGGTAGTTTAGCTTTTTCAGGTACCTTTTCATTATCCAGTATTTATGATAAAAAAAAAATGGAGCGTTAACAATAACCAGTACATTACAACAGGACTGCTGCTGCCGATTGTGAAACCAGTTGTCTTAGGTGTGGCAACTGATGATTGAGACTCTGATCAGGAAAATTTCCACTATTTCATCAGGCCTAATAGGCAGATTGTGCCTTCAAATAAATAAGCTGTGTTGTTGGCTGTCTGTTTACGGTACAGTAGAGACCTGTGCTAAAATCTCTGTGGAAGGATCCATGATAGCAAGGGCTGCACGGGTGGAATTGACGAGAAGGGATGGGAAGAAGACTGAAGTCAAGGAAAGTAAATGGCGAGAAATGACAAAAGGCAAATTTTTAAATAAAAGAAAAGGAGTTAAAGAACTATTTAAGCCCCTACCCCTCCAAGTTTTTTTTTTTTTTTTTTTTTTTTTGCTATCTAACTAACCCATCTAGAAAACAGTTGACCAAAGTATAGACTTCTCAATGTTAATCTGCTTTCTCAGTTTCAGTTGAAAACAGACTTTGTTTTGCCTATTGCAGAACTTCTAGGTTCTTTCTTGTAGTCTTGGGGGATCTTATTATAGATCGAAAATGTGAGTCGGCATAATTAAGCCATTCAGAGCCTTCAGAAGCAGTTCACTCTTGAAATGACTCCATCCGCCTACAGCCATTTAAGATTTAAGAACAAAAACAGATCTTGATTTTCTTTTTCATGTTAACTCAAGCTGCTGCTGAGGGGGAGAGTCAGAAATGACACTAGCTTCCCTGATTACTCAGCTGCTGAAGGACAATTTTTTAAAAATTATCTTCATACAAACTCCATAAGTTTTACCTGTAGAATGTTTTGGAGAAGCTCACGTTTTACACGGGGCGTTCTTTTAGAATAAGGTACAGAACTATTTCTCTGAAGCTATCAGAAGTAGCAAACATGTATTGTGGATTTCCTATTGACCAGGCACTGTTGCATAAATAATCTAAAATTCTCACTTTTTATTGGCCCAATCATTATCGTTATATCAGTTCCGTAACTGACTAATAATGTGCTTAAAACTGCAAGGCTGAATATGGTAACAGTCTTGTGAATAGGCTTAAACTTATGCTCATGGCTGTCATTTGCTGAATTTTAGGACCTCAGGACTATTGAACCCAATGAAAAAAATAGGAGATTTAGATGTAATTTTTTACACAAAATTATGAGGTGAGGGTTCTTTGTTTCTAGGTGGTGTCTTTTTCTTTTCCACCTGAGAATGCTTCTAAATCGCTCTTCCCCCACCCTCCATAACATTCCTCCCTGTGGTCCTAAAATGCTTTGCCTTTCAGGTTTCAGCTTAGTTGTCCTTCCTTTCCTTTACCATTTCAGCTTTAAAAAACAAAAGTGACAATTTGAACTTCCTGCCTGCTGGGTCTCACTGAAAGACTGATATTGGCCCGATAAGGGGGTATTTATTTTGGTTTAGTGGCTTCAGAAATCTCTCTCCCTCAACAAGCTTTCCATCACTGCCTCCATCAGCATCCTCCCTGAGAGTGTTGTTCCAGTGTTTATTCTGGGACTTCTGGCTCGCCCAGGAGTAACTGATAACAGCTAGCAGGAGATAACATTCTCCGAGGGGCTCTCCAACTGGAATTGAATCCCTCCAGCCTGTCAGCCTGGATAATGAATTTGAAGGGTTTATTCAGGAGTTCCACACGGTTCATCTCTAGACCTGTCAGGTAGCAAGCCTGGAGTTCTTTCTCAGTTAAACCAAGCAGGGACATTCTATAAGATGAGGAAGGGTTTCCATGTGCTCTCAGAACATTCCCCATCCTCTGGTACCCAGGCCATTCAAGGCATCTCCATCCCTGAGCGGCCAGTGCTGTCTGCATCCTGAGAGAAAAAGCTGTGTTGGCCTGAGCGACCACCCTCCGGGAGCCAGGGCTCATCAGGCGCTCTACTTCTGGTTGCTAGGAAAGCTGAGCAGGGCGGTTTCAGTTTTCTCCACCGTGACCGGTGGTTCCCTGAAGGCTTCGTTTGCTCTGCGATAGGGCTGGCAGGGACATGGATAGTCTGGAACTGTCCTCACTGCGCCTGTTCCTAAATAGTCTGTTTACCAAGTAAGATACGCCGTCTTCAGGAGTAAATGCTTTCCTCTTAGCCGCCTGTGTTTTCTTTAGTGCTGTAAGTAATTGAACTGGCTCAGGAAGTACCTGTTGTGGTTTGGCAGAAGTGACTGTCATGCCTTGTGATTTCAGGGGACAGCATTGCTGGGAGCCTGGTTAGACGAGAACCTTGGTGAAATGTTTGCTGCCAGCCAATCAGGCATAAGGGGTGGCATCCATGCCCATAATCTGTTTGGCATAGGTGGTTTGTGCAGGGCTTTATCAAACTCATATTAAACGAGAATCAGGTTGAAAATTGATGACTGTTTATTACTTGAAATGAGTCTTAATCTTTCAGAGTCTTAATCTTTCACATCTAGTTTGCAGGGTGTGCTGATTTCCTTTAGGTAAACTGTGAACATCAGAATGACTTACTAACCTGTGACAACCCCCCACCCCGGTATTTTTCCACCCTATTTTAATGAATGCCATCTTTTCTACCTCGAACAGCACTTTTCTATCCTCTAACGTGTACTAATGGAAACAAGATCATCCAGCTGGCACGATTTGCTCTGCCCGTGCTGCCATGGTCTGCCTCCTGCTGAGGAGGAAGTGGAGCAGCACTTCCCGAGTGGGTGGCCTGGAGCGCTCCAAGCGTGAGAGGCGTTAGGAGCCAGGTGCCTGCCGTCTGTTGCCAACTGGTGCTCAGGTTTTGTCTATGGCAGCTTTGGTGATTTCACCTCCGTTCTCTGTAGCCCTCTCAGTGATCACCCTTTCTTTATTTCAGCTCAAACACAGAACAGCAACCCAAAGCAACCGAGTGCTGAAAAAACCGAACTTTGTCCAAAGACTGTCCCAAAGAGAGAGTACAGTGTGAAAGAAATCCTGAAATTGGACTCCCACCCCTCCAAAGGGAAAGACTTCTACTGTTCTAACATTTCACCCCTTGCTTCAGAAAAGGACACAGATGACTTTAGGAAAAATGGGAGCCCCGATATGCCCTTCTATCCTCGGGTTGTGTACCCCATCCGGGCCCCTCTGCCAGAAGACTTTTTGAAAGCCTATGGGATGGAAAAACCGACTTACATCACTCACTCCCCCATTCCGTCCTCCACCACTCCAAGTCCCTCCGCAAGAAGCAGCCCTGACCAAAGCCTGAAAAGCTGTAGCCCTCATCGTAGCCCGGGGGACACGGTGTCCCCACTGGCTCCTGGCTCTCAAGAACATCGGGACTCCTACACTTACTTGAATGCGCCCTACGGCACTGAAGGTCTGGGCTCTTACTCCGGATACCCACCCCCACCCCACCTCCCACCAGCTTTCATCCCCTCCTACAATGCTCACTACCCCAAGTTCCTGTTGCCCCCCTACGGCATGAACTGCAACGGCTTGAGCGCGGTGAGCAACGTCAATGGCATCAACAACTTCGGCCTCTTCCCTAGGTTGTACCCGGTCTACAGTAACCTCCTGGGTGGGGGCAGCCTTCCTCACCCCGTCCTCAGCCCAGCCTCATTCCCAAGTTCGCTGCCCTCGGATGGAGCCCGGAGGTTGCTTCCTCCTGAGCATCCCAGAGACGCATTTGTGCCAGGGCTCCGCAGTGCCTTTTCCCCTACCGGGGCAGCGGCCAGCATGAAGGACAAGACGTGTAGCCCCACGAGCGGGTCTCCAACGGCGGGAACAGCTGCCACGGCAGAACACGTGGTACAACCCAATGCTACCTCAGCAGCGCTGGCCACCCCCAGCAGCGATGAAGCCATGAATCTCATTAAAAACAAAAGAAACATGACCGGCTACAAGACCCTTCCCTACCCGCTGAAGAAGCAGAATGGCAAGATTAAGTACGAGTGCAACGTGTGTGCCAAGACTTTCGGCCAGCTCTCGAATCTGAAGGTAGGCTTCTGATGGAGCGGCTGGGCCATCCGGTGGTGTCCGTGCCCCTAAGTGCCCAGCATGTTTGTACAGCTCCCTTCCCACAGGTTACAGTTGCATTTACGGCAGCAAGAGACCTAGTGGGGCTCGGGATGTGGGTGCTACTTTGCTTCTGCCGCTGCTAGCTCTGAGGCGTTGGACAAGTCACTCTGCCTCTCCAGAGTTTCTCCTGCATAATTGACAAGGTGGGGTTGGGCTTAGACAATCAATAAAAAGTCCCTGCTAGCCAGCAATTTTTGTTCTTTTAGTTCAGGCAAAATAGGGCGTTTGAAAACACTGGAGCTTTTGTTCCAGTGTTTTCTTGAAAAGACTTTGTCCTGATGCTTTTCTTAAGACGTTTGTATCAGAAGCGCCTGAGTCTTGAGCAGAAACACAAGGTCTCCGGCAGCCTGCAAGCAGAGCTAACACATGCGGCTTCTTCCCAGGTCCACTTGAGAGTGCACAGTGGAGAACGGCCTTTCAAATGCCAGACTTGCAACAAGGGCTTTACGCAGCTTGCCCACCTGCAGAAACACTACCTGGTTCACACGGGAGAGAAGCCACATGAGTGCCAGGTGGGCAGTATTTTCCGAGTAGAACTTGTGGTCTTTGTAGAAAATGTCTGTGGAGTTGCCTTCTCGTGGCATGTAGCCCGGGTTGAAGCTCACGTAGCCATCTTGCTTGGCTGTGGGCCGCTGGCACTGTGGGGCCGCCTGGTACTTCGTAGCCACTGACAGGCTGCAGTGAGGACATGGCCAGCGTCCAGTGGGTGGGAAAATGGCAGGGGAAATAAACCGCACCTCCTGTGTGGTGTGCCCACTTCCGCCTTTGCGTAATAGCGCCCCACAGGTTGCTGGGAGTTGGCCTGTTGCCTGCCCCTCCTATGGCAACTCTTAATCTGCTGGTCTTCTCTGTCTCCCTTCTTGGCCCCATACCACAGGTCTGCCACAAGCGATTTAGCAGCACCAGCAATCTCAAGACCCACCTTCGACTCCACTCGGGAGAGAAACCTTACCAGTGCAAGGTGTGCCCTGCCAAGTTCACCCAGTTTGTGCACTTGAAGCTGCACAAGCGACTGCACACTCGGGAGCGGCCCCACAAGTGTGCCCAGTGCCACAAGAGCTACATCCATCTCTGCAGCCTCAAGATCCACCTGAAGGGGAACTGCCCTGTGGCCCCCACCAGTGGGCTGCCCTTGGAGGACCTGACCCGAATCAATGAAGAAATTGAGAAGTTTGACATTAGCGACCATGCCGACCGGCTTGAGGACATGGAGGACAACACTGATATGACCTCAGTGGTGGAGAAAGAAATTCTAGCCATGGTCAGAAAAGAGAAAGAAGAGAGTGGCCTCAAAGTATCTTTGCAAAGAAACATGGGGAATGGACTCCTCTCCTCAGGGTGTAGCCTTTATGAGTCCTCAGACCTGTCCCTCATGAAGTTGCCTCACAGCACCCCACTACCTCTGGTACCTGTCAAGGTCAAGCAAGAGACAGTTGAACCAATGGATCCTTAAGAGTTTCAGAAAACAAGTGTTTTTTATGTTCTGACTTGGTGAGTCCGGGTGCCTGTAGCAAATTGCTTGTACATAACTCCAGATCCGCAAAGCTTTTCCAAGGGCAGGTGGTTTCCCGCTCCTCTCTGGAATTGAAGGACTCCAAAGTTTCTAAAATCTCAGGGTATAAATAAGACAAAAACTCATTTTCTTGATATACATATATATATACATATATACATATTATATATACTTATTTACACCCATGTCTATATATTTGAACCTGTGTATTTTGAATATTTGTGTGGATATATTTGCATAGCCTTCCCATTACTAAGACTATTGACTAACCATAATTATTTTTGCAATGATAATCCTTCATAATTTATTATACAATTTATCATTCAAAAAGCAATAATTAAGAAAGTTTACAATGACTGGAAAGATTCCTTGTAATTTGAATACAAATGTATTTTGTCCTGTGGCCATTCTTTGTAGATAATTTCTGCACGTCTTTTTAAGTACCTAAGATTTAGTAGACAGATACATTATTTCAGTCAACTTCTCTATAATAATGGTTTAAAATAAGATTTTGGTGTTGCCAAAGTTAGACAATTGATGTGTGAACTTATAGGATTGTATCATTTGAACAGCATTGTATAACTTGAGGGTATATGTGCAGAATCACCCAGTAATTTGAGCAGAAGGAACCAGAAAAGGAATCTTAAGTGTTTATGTTGATAGCTCATAGGTTTTTTTAGCCACAATTTTGCCAGGTGACAAGAAGGCTTTGCCAACCTGTTTCTCCAAAAGAATAGGGTCCTCCCACACCACCCCCAAAGTCGTAGGACCTTCTGAGTGGCCACATGACTTTTGAATCCTAATGTATTATCTGAAAATGTGAATATGACAAAATGCCATGTTTAAGACCACTGAGAAATCTTCCCAAAGCACAGGTGGTTTTGGATGTATGCAGTTTGGGGGCTTGAGTTCTGAGTGGGTTTTTTTGTTGTTAGTTTTTGTATTTTTATGTCAAAATTGCACAGATGTGGTGCTCTACCAGGAAGGATTTGAAGTAGGCTCAGGCCACATTTAAAAAGTAAATAGAAAAACGGGTATTCTGGTCATGTTAGAGTAAAAGCGGGTGATGAACATTCCTATCCCAAACACATCAATTGTATTTTTTTTTTCCTGTAAAAGTTTCTGAGAAAATTTTTTTCTCAGATTTTCCTCAGTATTTTGTGTTTTTACATTTTATGGTTAATTTAATTGAAGATGAATGGGCATTGCAAAATTGTTCAACAACAATTACCTCATTCAGTATGTCCAGTAGTGCCAGAAGTGATGTCTTATCTAATGATTTGCTACTCTAGAGGAGAAACCAAGTGTGCTCCAGAAAGGTAGACTGTTATTCTGTCTTTTACTCTGCTAAGCCCAAAGATTACCTGTTGGTATTCAAAGTGTAGCAAAGGATGATGTATATTTATAAATGTATTTATACCACTATACCATGTGTATATATAATATATTTATAACCACTTAAATTGTGAGCCAAGCCATGTAAAAGTACCTACTTTTCCTAAGAGCAAAAAACCAAACAAATAACCCTCCTTCTGAGACTTTTTACTTCATTGAACACTTGATGACCTCATAATCAGATCAGTGCTTGGGCACCTCCTTGTCTCTTCCCAGAGACCCTGCTAAGGTGAGGGCCGCGTCACAACCAAGGAGAAAGAGATCCATCAGTTTTTGTTACAAAGGACCGTATGAGATGGCTGTGTTTTTGTTCTGCCATATTAGGATTATGTGGCCATAGTCAAGTCACAAATAAAAACCTGCTTCCTTACCACTATGCTTCCTTTTTCTCCCACCTTCCTACAAACTAGCACTGCACTATTCAGTCTGTAATTACATATATTCAGTATTTTGTTCACGTCAACTGATGTAAGCCTACAAAGAGAACAACAAATTTTAAGTCGTCCAGGGAAACACAAGAGCCTTACTGCAACTAGCAAGACTGACAGTCTCCCCCTAGCCTTTCTAGGACTCAACCCCAGGACCCCTCATGCTAGGCAGGCACTTAGCACTGAGCTGCAACCCAGCCTGAGAGATGATTTTGATATATCGAGATTTGATAAACCTAGTTCTTGCAGGTAAACCAAAACATCACACTGACACCAAATGCTTTTTCTCCCATGTGTTCGTTCTTGCTTTCTTTTGTACTTTCTTAAATCACCTGAGAGTTTTTATAAAGAATGCTTGTTTCCCTTACCGTGTGTCTTTCCTAGGCCTCTTACATGTGAATGCTGAGCCCACAATCAACAGTGGTTTTATTTTTTTCCTCTTCTCAAAGTTAAAACTGACCAAAGTTATTGGCTTTTTACTTTGCTAGACCAACAAACTATCTTATGTTTACGTACTGGTTTACATTGTTATTTATGTGCTAATTGTCAAAATGTAAATTAAATATAAATGGTCTTGCTTTACCAATGCTTGCCTCGTGTCTTACATCATCTTATCTGTACTGTTGGGATGGCTCCAGACCGCATTTTGAAAAGAACAGAATTTGCTGCTTCTTGCAGCCGCCCCTGTTCTGTTTCCAGTAGCAGTCTTCATGGTGCCCTAATCTTCCCACCTCGGACTGTCGTAGAGTGTGATCTGAGGACAGTGATCTGGTCTCATAAGTCAACAGTGCAAGATACTTCTTTAGGAGCTGTCAGTGTCTTCTAAGAAAGGCATTTCAAGCTCTAGCAAGTAGGGGAATACCTGCTAGGTTTTCGGACTTTGGTGATTGTTTTATTTTGTGGATGGATCTGAGTGGTGAGGAGACTCATTTTCAGAAATTCCTTCCTAGTTTGTGCCTGTGTGTGTGTGTGTGTGTGTGTGTGTGTGTGTGTGTGTGGACTCAGCCCCCTAGTGGGTGAGAAACTGGGAAGTGGCGTCTGGGACACTGACCACTGATGGCATCAGAGTTGCTTCAGTAGCTAGCAGGGCCTGCCATAAGGAATGCCCTGCATCCCACATCCCCCGTCAGATCTTAACCGAAGAGGTCGATTTGGGCATTGTTAGTGTGAAATTCAGGGTCATGGTGGTATAACCCCAAGAGTTAGTGGTGAGAATGATCTGCTTGTTCATCCATGGATGTTCCAGAAACTCACCTGTCTCAGGGGAAAGGCAGAATAAATTCTAAGCCTCACTTGGTAGACGTGAGCGGGACGCGCATCTAGAAATGCGATCGTGCCCTCGGTGGGATGATTCTAAAAGCCCTTCGCAAGTGTTTTTCGTCCTTCCCACTTCATCCATTACCGAGTTCATGGTTCCATGCTAACTGCACGTTAAGAAAATAATGTCCCTTCTTAAACTCGAACACTTAAAACTGTCTGATACTATGTTTTTAGTGTTTCTTCTTTAAATTCACTTAAACATCTGTGCCAAGAATTTGAAGCGCTGCCAACATGTAACTGTGGAGTTAAGAAAACCAGAACCCTATTGTCATAAATGTGCCGAATTGTGCTGCTTATACTCCTAAATTCTACAGAACCACTGTGGTAATTTTTCAAAACAAAGCCCTGTAAGATCCAGAGGAGAGCAATGCCTACTACAAATCATAGTTTTTTTCTTCACAAATGATACCTTCTTGTCTTGAAAGTTACCTGTCTTGAGAGCCCTTGTGGATGGACTTAGCCTGTTTAATGAAACATTACATGGAAGGATATTTGCTACGAACCCAAGTCCACCAGCCAAAGTCCATGCTGCTAGACAGGCTTAGCACAGTTGTCTGAGGAGCAATAAGAAGCTGTCTTTTACTGGCATTTTCCTTAGTTAAAAAAAAGCTCTACGCACAAGTAATGCCTAAAATTCCCAGGATATGCAGCCACGTAGGAGTTTATGGGCACATTTCTAGATTTTTTTTTTTCTTGGAGGAAATGAAATAAATTTCAGGCCCATTGATAAGTGTGAGCTAATTGCTGTGTGTGTGTGTGTGTGTGGGTAGTGCCTTCTCTAAAAGAAAATGAGAAAAGGCCAGCACAGAAGAATGAAAGTAATTAGAGGCACATGGCAAGGGGTTTCGAATGTAAAGCCAGGCTTCTAGGGTAATATTCTGGTCTAGAAAGGAAGGCTGTACCCCAGAGCAGGGAGCTATAAGAATTGATGAAAAGGAGAAAAGTTAGATCAAATGTCACCGGGCCAAGTCCAGAAGACACATTTTCTTTGAGAAGTTATAGAGTTTTTCATCCACAACATGTTTCATTACTAACTTCTGGCCAGCAGAAACCAGATCATTCTGAGCCTTAGCTACCTTTTTGGAGTTCCCTTCTCAGGAGATAGTAGTTGCAAGAAAAGTGCCAGGCCCCAGGGCTAAGCCTCCCGTCACAACCTTTCTCAAGCTTCAAGGCCTCAGAAACCCCGAGTTCATCTGCTCAAAGTGCTGCTAAAGCAGCTCCTGAAACAAATGAGAAATGATTTTAATCTCAATACAGACTTAATCATGTGATTCAGGCAAAAACTACAGCCAGCCAGATTCCCAAAAGTTATTTTTAACCAGATTTATGCAAATACTCTCCATTGCTCAGTTTCACACAATATGATAAACTAACAAACCCTCTCCTAGTTTGCTCTCTATCCTAGGTTTGACAGATACTGAACTACAGTTGGCTGTGTATACATTGCCTTCTGTCTGAATTTTGGATGGTTTTATCCAGCATAAATGTGAATGTAGGGGGAGGGGCAAGAGAAGAGGGAAATAGGATATAAAAAGAATTTTTAAAAATAAAAATAAAAGTAAAGATGAATGTAGTCACCTTGCAGTTTTCTTCTACCTCCACCAAGAAAGACAGAGGAAGTGACAGCTAAGTACCAGTGAATAATTTTGGTTAGAAATTCTGCAGTGTGTTAACAAAAGCGTTTTATCCTTCTGGAATTATGGCAAAGCTCTACACTTTTGGGCCTCTGAAGGATTCACCCGCGGATGACAGTAAGTAGCTGTTTTCGGTTGCCAGCAAGGAGCACAGCAAAGGAAACAAAATGAAACCACAGCAGAAGGGACTAAAGTTTAAACTGAAAAGACCGCCGGAAAGGCATAGAACACACTGGCTCCTTCCTATGGAAGGGAGCAGCATTTCCTTGCCTGGAGTCAGCTGGTTTGAGAGCACAGGGGAAGAAGCGCTTTGTAGGCCTACAACTCAAACATTCCTATCAACTTGATATGTGGTCATGTACCTTGGATGACAGAGATACAAAGTTTTGGTACCTAAGTTTTTTAAAAATGTTCTTCAGGCCTCCTAAGAGATGCTAGATGGATATTTCGACAAATCAGGAGAGCCTGTCCAATTCTGAGGAAGAGTCCATGAAACCATGAGATGAACTTTGCTGGGTTTTTTAGAATATTTTAAAAGTTATTTCACACTGGAGTTCCCACAGATTCCAAAAGGGAATGGAAAATGAGATAAAGTGTCCTTCTCTGCTAGCACTGCCCCTGGCACTGTGTAAAGCACACCTGAAGCCAGTCATCTTCCAGGGCTATTATTTCTTGGGAAGAGAAGAGACCATCTCTGTCTCTGCTCCTCCCATTGGTACTGCATCCCTTGAGCACTAGCTCATATTCACAGGCAAAGAAGGTAATGTGCAACTTGGTCCCCCTGCCAGAACCTTTTTTTTGCTTCCTCAGTTTGTTTTATTTACTTATTTATTTATTTAGCCTCCTCAATTTAGGTTCAATAACCTGAGAGTGAGGTGCTGTGAAGATCAAAAAGAGGGTCACTTTACTCTTCTTCCATGGCTTGCAAGGCCAGCGTATAAAAATACACAAAGGTGGAAGTTGGTATTAGGAGCTCCTACTCTTTTGGGAAAATTCGGTCAACCAGGAAATTACAGGCTCGGTTCTAGTCCTGGGTCAGCCTTTTGTTGACTGTGTGCTCTCAAGAAAGTCATGAAACTTCACAGGGCCTCCACTTCCTGATCTTTGAAATGAAGAATCATTCCTAGTTTATTGTCCTACTCTTCTGGAAGTATGATGTGTTTGATATGCTGAAATGCCATCATTTTCTCTTATTTCCTTTGGTTTTTCTTTGGAACTCTGATCACTGTACAGACAGTTATCTGTAATTTAGACAGCAGAAGCCAGAGAAGATGGAAAGGAAGAAGAAGCCTGTATGGAAACAACTGTTCTGGCTTCTTTTGGCAAAAGAGAGTGAGCTTACAAAAGGCCTGCTAACTGGCCAGAACTGTGCACTTTCCCCAGGAACTAATATGTTCATCTGAAAGGAACCAAGGTTCTTTTAATGGAAATAATGGATTGTAGTTAAATCAAACCTTTACTAGACGTAAGTACTGTGGATTCTGAAATGTTTAATGGGTTTTTTGTTTTGTTCTTTGTCTTTTTTTAAAGCAAAGACACTCTTGTAGGGCAAGCAAAAAAGATTTAAGTTTGTTGTCACAAAAATGCTGGGGGGGCAGAAATACTGGCAGCTAATGAAGAGAAGAGGAACCCAATCAAGAGACCCTAAGAGAGACATTGCGTGGAAACGTTTCAGTTAGTAAAATAATCAAGGGCCTCAATTCCGTTTTAACAGTTGTAAGTTTTAAAAAAGGAATAAAGAAAAAGCAGAGCAAGGGAGGAGGAGAGAGGGAAAGGTTAAGCCCAGATAGAAACTGTGAGGAGATAGATGTGAAAGGGGCTGAAAATAAGTGAAAAGTGAAAAATTGCTTTATGAATAAACCGTTAAAAAATAGTGAGTGAAAAAGCGATTGTGCTTCCAGTTATTACTGAATCACAAGCTTGTGGAAGCCAGAGGCTGACCTGAGCCGCGACTCCACGCTTAACCTACATTGCAGCAGTTGGTGGCAGCAGTTCCTGTGGGCGGACACTGTTTTCTACTTGAGTGTTCAGTTTCATTGTGATTTCCCTCCACTGCAGACGGCGTGGCCATTTTACCACTCTGAGCACACAAAAAACATGACTTGGTCATCTCCCTGACCTGCTAACCCTCCACGAGAGGTGGGAAGCTCAGCTGGACATACGGTGCAGACAAGCTCAGGGCAAGGGTGAGGGACGAGGGTGGGGGTCTTTCTGAGAGAAGGAGAAGCTGAGAAGCTGGTTAGGCCTGCAGCGATTGCCTGCCTTTGTCTTTTCCTGAAAGTGGCAAGGTCATTTCACATTCAGTGTTCTTCGTCATTCCTGGTGGTGTGTTCCCACAAGGTCATGGTGGCCCAGGCACAAGTATCCCCTGGGCCGAGAGCCGAGAGATTATCCTTCTCAGGAGCACATCAGGTCTCAAGCATATTAGATGAGATGCCAAACACAGACACCCTAGCAGCAGTAGCAGCAGTAGCAGCAGCAGTAGCAGCAGCAGTAGCAGCAGCAGCAGCAGCAGCAGCAGCAGCAGCAGCAGCAGCAGCAGCCTTGCATACTTGAGGAAGCACAGGGAGTAATACTAGGAAATGAACCGGTTCTTCCAGTGTAA
Organism: Chinchilla lanigera; assembly: GCF_000276665.1. NCBI lineage: Eukaryota > Metazoa > Chordata > Mammalia > Rodentia > Chinchillidae > Chinchilla > Chinchilla lanigera. The sequence goes on from NW_004955411.1 coordinate 31,460,973, forward strand.
CTCTGCCCTCCTCCCAGATCCTCCAAAAAGAGGCCAATGAGGAATGAGCAGGAGCGCTCAGGCACCTACCAGAAGGTAGGCCCTGTGCCATGCAGAGCGCCTGGTGCCAAGTGGTACAAGCCAGTCCCCAAGCTTCAGGGCTCTTTCCATTCACATTCTGAGTATAGAACACAATTCTATGTCTCCACACATCAAACTTTTGATAGTCTGCTCCAATGGGAAGGAGGTAAGAAACAGGTGGTCACAAATTCCAAGACAAATTGTGTAGAGGTGCTTTCTCAGCATTTTGGTATCACCCTCCTTAAGCACACCCTCTCCTCTGTGACAGACTCAGGGAGGCACTCCAGTGTCCTAGGGGCTGAGGAAGCTAGCCCAGGGAAACTTCGCACTTAATGACCCATTAAGATGCTAACCCATGCACACAGCTGAGTGTACAATCCAAGAAAGAGAATAGTTCTAATGAACCTAGGCCATTTTTAATAACTTGGGTAAAACTTTAGTTTTGCCCATTGGTCAGAGGAGCTGAGGTTTTCCTGAAAACCCAACAGTACCTGTTCTTGCTGTTGCCACAGGAGGTCCCTGGCATTTTGCTGGTGGAAAAGTTAAAGACAATCTGCTTTCCTCATTGGGTTTCTTTGTGCAAGAGTAGATAGGCTTGGGCTTTGAGTATATCCAGCCCAGAAATGGGCAAATCAAGGCATGGAAGGCCAAGGGAAATGCCCAAAACACCTAAAAAGTTCATGCCAGATTTGGTATATGTGCTGCCAAAGGGAGGACAGCATGCCAGGTTTGGAAACCAACTCTCCTTTCTACATTAGCAGATCAGTCAATGCTTCTATTGCCCAGCTGGGGAGGACTCAAAGGAGTTGCTGCTTATTGTTTGTACTTAGGACAAGCTTGCCAAAACAGTACAATTTCATAGCACTAAATTACTGTCTTTTGCTTTGTAAGGAGCTTGACTTGTAACTAGTTCTACAGACATGTCAGGAAGGAGGAGATGGGGAGTCAGAGAACCATGGCCACCATTAGTGTGAATGCATCTCATTTTAACACCATACAATAATTCACACCTCTGAACACAAGCTGAGCTCTGCAGATTCCCCCCTTTATTGAGAGTTCCATCACTCTGGGGGTGGCCAGTTCCCCTGAACAGTGCTGGAGTGATTTTTGTATTTCTGGTGCTACAGCAGAAGGGTAGGCATCAGGCTTCTGTAGTTCTATGTCAACCTCAGGTCAATAGCATTCAAAAAAGAAGCAGAGGCATCGAACTAATCCCTCCCCATCAAAGTATCCCTCAAAGCCTGGCAACTGCAGGCGAAGGGCAGAGTGATCCTCAGGTGGAAAGGATTGGGAGATTGCAAGAATTCATCTGAAATTTGGATTAAAGTAGCTTTACAGTTTATTCCATTTGAGAGTATGGGGTCTGTGTTTTCTCTACAAAGAAGAGGAAACAGGTAAAGGGATGTATTCTCTGTTTCAAGTTCACATTTAAAAAAAAAAAGCTTGCTCCGGACTTTAAGGAGGTACGCTGTCCATTTTAAATATTGCCATATATAGTTAACCAATAGGCCTGAAGGAAGAGATGAAAGTGAAAAAGAGCAGTCTGGTCTACGTTTTTGTTCCTAGGCAATGGAATCTCAAAAGGCCTGACTCCTCTAAGGATTATCTGAAGGGTTTCTGAATGCCCACCTGCTGTACAGCTTTTGCAACTAACAGAAATCCTTGAAGATTTATAGTCATATTGCTTCAAATTGGTAGTTTTTGTCTCCTCTAGTTTTGACCTACACATGGATTCCAGACTAAAAATTACATTATCTGAAGCAAATCATTCAGCCCATCTTAGATAGGTTACAGCTGTTTCAACCCTTCCTCCAACTTGAGTGTAATAACATATTATTGTTCGTGTATGGCCTGAAGAATTATGTGGTCTTAAAAGGACTGGTTGAAAAGAAAGAAAAGGAAGGAAGGAATCCTCTAAAACTGGCATAATACTGTAACTTAGAAATGAGAGAAGCATCTTTTAATCCAGGTCTGAATCTTATTCCTCTCAGAGAAAAGATTCAGCAAGTGGTGGAGGACAATGACCACTTGCTAGCGGGGCCTCTTTTGGTGAGCTCTGCTGAGGGCCGGTGGGTGCCTGCTGAGCTTCTCCAAAGGACAGGCAGCTATTTCTGAAAGATTTAAGATATTTCTGAAAGGTTTTAAAAGAAAAAGAAAGAAGCAGGGTCATGTCTGTGCTGAAGGTACACAGACTTCCTTCCGTACTTGGTTTTTCTCCCTTTAAGGGCTGTTTGAAAGTTTTTCCTGTGCTTCTAACTGAGAAGAAACCACATCACGTCTTTTGTCACCATCTTTGCTCACCACTGGAGACCCTGGTGGTTAGAGAGGGAAAGTCCCTTTCAATGGTGCCTGTGGGGTAGAAGGTGTGGGGGGCCGGGAAGAAGAGAGAGGAGAGGGCCTTAAGCTTGCCTCTCTGGCCCAGACGGGCTCCTCAGTGCTCAGAGCAGCACATGGTCTTTTGGGCAGCCCACTGCAGGCTGACCACCCTGGGCTGAGGGGAGTCGATCATTAAACAAAAGAAGAATATTAACTTCAAGAGCTTGGTGGCTCTGGGAAGCGAAAGACTGGCCACAGTGACTTCTGGGCAGCCTAGAGATAATGTATCTACTCCTTACACTGGACAGATAGAGGCCTACAGGGAGCATGAGGGGTTTAGACTATAGCTTTGTTTTTGGTTTAAACTCCTTTAAGGCAGACTCTGTAATGACATTTCTTTTCTCTTTCTTTTTATTGTGGGAAAACACATACACACTAGCACAAACTGTACCATCTGAATTATTTTTAAGTGTACAGTACAGTAGTGGTAATTATATGCACCTTGCTGTGCAACAGATCTCTAGAACCTTATCTTGCAAAACTGAAACTGTACACTCATTGAACAATGATTCCCATTTCCCCTTCCCCTCAGCTCCTAGGTAGTGACATTTCTTGATCATGTGACTAATCATGTGTGCTATTCTTCGGTTAGGTCTTGATTTCCATACGAAGACCTGTTTTGAGTTCACACACAAACCGACCTGCTTGGGGAGCTGCTCAGATTCACTCTGTCATGAATATTCATCACTCACAGCAGAGCACAGTCACAAATGCATGTCCTCAGCACTCGGGCCGGGCTTCAGCTGTTTATGGAGCTGTTATTTGCACCACCAAACCAGTCAGGAATGAAAATAACAATCAACTCTTTACATGTTTACAAGCCTTCTGGGCTATTGCACATATAATTTAGAGCTGCCATCTTGTCTCCTGTCTCTCAGGGGAATGGAATGCCCTCTCCAGCATTTTGGAGGCTATAGGCATCTTGGGAGGAGGATTTTCTAGTCCACCTTGGTTGAAGTCCACTTTGGTAGCAGGTTGTTTGTGTTCTGGTTGCTCTGCGACACTTCCTCATACAAGTCACTCTGAAGCAAATCCTCCCCTCAGATCTTCCCTGGAACCAGCGCAAGGGGCGGGTGAATACTCTCACCCAATCAGCGCCATCAATTTATCATTCCCTGAAAATAGAGTTGTCCCTCCAGTCTGTCCTGCTCCCGCCCCCAGCACGTTTGGTTGGTAGGGATGGAAAGGAAGGCTGGCTGCCTTTGAGCAATGCCACATTCCAGGGGAGTGGTTCCTCCACATTCACCACACACTCGGGCGTGTTGTGCCTCGTGCCTGCAGCCAGCCTTGAAGTGTTGTTGTTACACAACAGTCATGAACTCTGGAATGTCTCTAGTCATTTACAGCGTGACTGTGTCACTGTAAATGCCACTGTCAAGCTTCAAGACTCAGTGCAGTTGGCTTGTTTTTCAATAGCTCATAGTCCTGCCCAGAGCAGAGCAAAGCTCCCAGGCTTTGAAAATGTACCTCTTACTCTGAGACTCCTAAGACAGTAGAAGTGCCAGGGAAATAAAATGCAGGAATAGATTACAACTCACACTGCTACTGGAGTCTTACAGACCCACTAAAATACACTGAACTATCTGACCATGCTATTTCTAGATAAGCTTTCTAGAAATTAGCTGGGTACTTCTTAGAGTGACATTTTGTCTTCTCTCACTCTTGCCTTGGTTTTTCCTTCTTTGCTTCATTTCCTTCGTGAGAGAAATGAAGAGAGCAAGAGATTAAGGTTCCAAAGAACAAATGATGTATGAGTCATGCCTATTTTTCCTCTCTGCTACTCATTTAAAATGGCATCGTTCCAGTAGAAGAAACAGAAAGTAAAAATGAACTTAAATGCAGCTTCTGGTGCTTCTGTAATTCCATAATAATTATGAAAATCATGCCTCACATTTTAGTCTGTATAAGTTACTGGGTCTGCTCTAATCAGCTCAGTTTTATCCTCACAAATTCCCTTTGAGATAAGTTCATTATCCTCATTTTACATACAAGGAAAGAGGAAGCCCAGAAATATCAGATAAATTAGATGACTTGGAGAAATCTTTATTCCGGGGCACAGAGAAAATATTCTTAAGTAACTTGCTTAACATCACACAGTCACTATCATCAGAGCTGTCACTTTCCTAAATCAGGGCCACATCACAGAGCAGGCTTTGTTCACAAAAAATACAGATCTTTAAGAGATAGGTGTAGTTTTAAACATGAAGCCTACACTTTACTGCATGCTCGCTATCAAGTTAGAAATATTGGGGAAGATGCACGGAATGTAACTTACATGGTCTTATATTCTTCTGACCCATTTTCTCCATGGGAAAAAAAGTGCTTAGGAAATTTCCCTACTGGCCGTTTTATTTTTAAATCCTTCCATTAGATAGGTTGGTCCAGTATATGAACCCGAAGATTCTTTCATTTCTTTCTTTATTCTCCTCAACTTGTAGGTGTGTTGTCCTAATAATAAAGGATAAATCCAGCATTTTTACTCACTTATTCATTCATTTGTTCAGTCAAGGAAGTTTATTGCCTGCCTGTTATACTTCAAATATCAAGCCAGCCTGGGTTGAGGGGCAGTTATACACAGGATCTTTACCTCAAAGAATTACTTGTCCCAGAAGGGAGAGGGCAATGTGTAATGTGATTAATGCATTGTCCCTTTCTAAATAAGTCATACTAATATCCGTTAAGAGAGAACAAATTTATTTGGAAATACAGACACCCAGCTTTGTATTTTGGAGCCTTTCATTTTACGGGCGTTTTAGGTTTCTTTTGCCTATGCTCATCTTAGTTTCAAAAGGTTGAGTACGAACAGTTCACATTCTGACTATTTGGGCCAAGATGTCTGACAGAAAATTCCATATTCCACTTTTTGTATCTGTATTAACTCACACAGGACAATGCTAGAACAGAATAACAATAATAACAATTGTTAAATCTGGCTATGGCCCCAACTGAAAATTTGAGTAAATATAACTACAGATTTGTTTCTATGTAGCTTTTCTGAAACAGGAATTTCAGAATAGGACCATAAACAAAGATATAAATTGTTTTAAAATAGTTTTTGTCTTGTAAAATAATATCTAAAATGGTCTCTGTGATATGTTCTAGGTTTTACCTTCAACTGCCCTAGCATCTCATCAAGATTCATAAAATCACTTCAGCCAGCCATTATTTTTTTCAAAAGAATGTGCTGTAGAATGGTATCAATAATGGGGGCGTTGGGGGGGGGATGATGGTGTCATGAAATGAAAGAGCATTATGCGGGGGCCGCAGGTGCTCGAGAGACCAGGGTTTATTCCTGGGTGGGCCCGCTGGTTGACTTTAGCAAGACATGTAACCTCTCCACACGTCTTTCCACATCTGAGAAATGCAGCAGTTAAACTAGATGACCTCGAAGTCCACTTTGACAAATGAGTGAGTGTAAAGTGCACAGCTCATTTTAATAAAGTTGTATGAACATTTAAAAGTCTTGTTGAAACATTCGCTGGTGGCGTTCTCTTCTAGCCACTCTGCCTGGCAGTGTTTTGGTCCGGGAGGCAAAGGAAAACAGGGCGGCCTTGCTCTGTAGCTCTTGGCTCAGAGCGCTGGGAGGAACTGATGACTCAGCACGGAGGGCTGGCTGCCGTGCGGGTCAGGGCCACGTGTGCCCAGGTGGGCCTTGTTGTGCGAGAGCTGCCAGCACACTGGGGTGAGACAGGAACCTGAAATGTAGACTATTTCAGTGGCTACTTGGATTCCAGGGCACTTTACTCAAGCCTAAGGAGTGTCAGCCTCCATCCTCCTCACTGTCACCTTGGGTAATTATGCTCCGCAAATTAGCCTTGCATTTCAAGGCCGTGTGGCATCCATACTTCCTCGTCCGCAGCGCTGTAGAGTTGGCTTGTTGTTTTCCAGCCCGTAAGTGTGATGCCGAGCTTTTATTAGGTGAGGGGTGGGGTAAAAGGATGAATTCGGATGCCCTTCTTCCACAAAATGGGTCTGCTTCCTCCTTCACCTCACTGAAGGAAAAAGAGAGAAGGATCAAGGCAAACAAGCAATCCAGCACTCTTCCCCTTCCCTTTCCTTTGAGGGCAGAGGAAACTTCAAAAAAAAGAATGAAAACCATACTTGGTGTTAGTACTAGAGTTACTCTAGGTGGAGAGCTGGAAAATCCTAGAAAATATTCATAAATATTAATACATTTGTGTGTATGAAAAACTATTTTTGTTTTGAAGGGATAATGGGTTGCGAAATTACAGAGCTGTATGATCTCTAAGCTATGGGATGTCGACATAATTGTTTTGAGACCAGCCAATCGGACCACACATTTCGTACTCCCCATTCATAATGAGTGTTCATTAAGCATCACGATAACAACACCCTCCTTGTTGGTTAACAAAGGCACATTCTCTTCTGCATTGCCAATGACAGCTGATGCAGAACAATTGAAGGCATCGACTCATTCCCTTTTCCAGATCTATTCCAGAGCTGTCATGTGGGCAGAGCGTGCTTTTCCTTTTCCTGATCTATCCTCCTCCTTTCGCTCTTCCTTCTCTTTTTAAAATATTCCTCTATGTATCAAGTACTTTGGGCGATGCTTAACTTTAACTTTAGCAGGTCACCGGGGCACTGTTTTGTGAGCTGATTACTAAATGGAATTCCAAGAGCTAGAGACATCTGCCTTTCTCCCAAGATGACAGATTTTTTTCTAGAGGAGTTGTTTATGCCTCTTGCCAGGCCAGCCAATGAGGTTACCTCTTCTGAGTGTGCATGTAAACATTGGGAAAGTGCTCTACTTTTAGAACATATTCTAAAAACCTGCTTTATTTTTCTCAGTTTGTATTTTATTTTACTGATGTTCCTTCTGGCTGGTTCTCTGTGATTTACACAAGTCATTTAACATTTCAAATATCATTTGTTACTCTCCAAAGTATCCTAAGCACAAATGAGAAGTTTAATTCATTCATGCAATATTTATCGATGGATAATACTGTTTTGTTTTTGGAGTCACAGGCTAGCACAACGTCTGCCCCAGTTCTTCAGGGAACTTGCAATCTCACTGAATAAGTAGACAAGTACACATGAGAATAAAACTAACAACACAAGGCAGTACATGACAAGACACTGTGCTATGCTCAAGGATGTTCACTGCAGAATTATTATTATTATTATTATTTGTTTTTTTCTGGTACTGGGAATTGAACTCACGACCTCGCACTTGCCAGGCAGGTGTTGTGCCGCTGAGCTAAATCCCCAGCCCCTTCACTGCAGAATTATTTTATATAGCAACATTATATCTATTAATAGAAGACTGAATAAATATGATCATCTATATAATGGAATACTATGCTGCTATTTAAAAAGAATGGAAGGCTAAGGAGGCAGCTCAGAGGCAGAGAGCTTGCTTAACATGTGTGGGGCCCTGGGTTCAATCTCTAGCACCATTAATAATAATAATAACAACTAGGTGTGGTGGTGCACGCCTGTAATCCTAGCATTTGGGAGGGTGAGGGAAGAGGATTATTGCAAGTTTAAGGTCAGCCTAGGATACATAGTGAGTTCAAAGCCAGCCTGAACTACATGGTGAGACCCTGTCTCAAAAAAACAAAAATAAAAAAAATAATAATAACAACAAGGACAATGAGGCAGTTCTATGTGTGTTAAAATGGACACATTCCAAAGATAGCTTTAAAACAAAAAAGTAATTATGTAATAGTGTGTATTGTGCTTCCACTTGTAAAAGGAAAAAATAGAAACATATTCATAGTCTTTTATTTTCTCCGATACATGGGATTGAACCCAGAGCCTTTGCACTGAATTTATATCTCAGCTTTTTGTAAAACATTTTGTTTTGAGGTAGGGTGTTGCTAAATCACTAAGTTGTCCAGGCTGAGCTCCTGCCTCAGCTTCCCAGAGTGCTGGGATTGCAGGTGTGTACAACCTCACCTGCTGCAAACTTTTATTGGGTGCCTTTTTTTTTTCATTGCTAGAGGAAAAAACTGAGGGCTTTGTGCATGCTGGGGAAGTGCTCCACCGCTGAGCTGCACGTCCTGCTCTGCACCGAGTATCTCTAAGCAGACCACAAGAATCCAGAAAACACGGATGTCTCTAGGAAGGAAATAGGCTAGGGTATGGGGCAGAAGAAGAATTGCTCAGCCTTGGATATTCTTTTTTGTTTTTTGAATTTTGTTCCAGGTAAATGTGTTGTCAGAAATTTTCAACAATATTTACGATATGTTGTAATCCTCCAGCCAGCTCTCCACATTGAGGGCAGGTAAACATTAAGTTAGAGATGAACAGAGAAATCTTTTCATAGAGGTTTGAAGAATAATACTCTGCAAGAAGTTTTGAATTGGTTCTGCTGGAGGATGGGCTGGGTGGTTCCTGCCCTGTCTCCTCTGAATCAGTTCCAAAGTAAGGCTTCTGGCATGAAAAGCATGACAGAAGGGGTCTTGATAAACCAGTGTTATATAGCATGGCGTGTTATTTAGGTCACCATTTCAACATGACTATTCCAAAGGGAGAGGCCTGAAGGTGCACGGGAGAGCAGGCGGGAAGACTCCTCCTTCCCCAGAACCAGTGCTGACTGTCATGCTCGTGTGCATCCTCTGTCACCTGGACACTTACGGGCCAGGAAAGAAACCGAGCATACATGACAGTCATTGCTGTCATGAAACCGGTCATGTCTTCTCAGCTCTAAGTTCCTCCTGGCACATTCCCAGATCATTGCACTTCACGGACTAGTAAAATTTCAGAAGTAGGAGGGGCCATGGAGGGTTCCCCCAAGTCCCTCATCTTACAGGCAAGCTCACAGGAAACAGCGATCTGCCCATGCACAGCAGGCCTCAGCTGCAAAGCTGAGACTGCACCGTAGGTCTCCTAACTCTGGATTTGCTACTGTTTTCACAACACTACTGCATCACCACAGCCCCCTTGGATTTTCAGTAGGAGCAAAGCCAAAGACATGGAGGCTATTCCTTTAAAGCCGATTGGATGCTGTGAAGGCAACTTCACCAAGTCAGGTTTGGGACTTCCCTTCGAAGGACAAGTAGCTGAGACAGGTTTTGCATGGGATGGGCGCCAGGAAGTCTCTCTCCTGCTAGAGAGGAGGTTGGCGATCACAGACACCTCCCAACAAACAGGCAGGACAGATACGCTGCAGGAGCTCTGCACCTTCTCAGCATGGATCCATCATCAAAAATCTCCATCCCCAAATGCATTTATACCAATCTGTACTAGTACTGGGTTATATAAGACCTCTTAAGTCTCAGATCTGGCGGCCATATGTTAAGAATAGGACAGTAAAGAAAGTTGATAACTTTTGTCTCTTTTTTCTAAAAGAAAAAAAGATAAAAGCTTAGAAATTAGACTTTTTAAAAAATGTAATGAACGCCAAGGTCCTCCTTGCTTTGATCCCATTTCTCTTTCTGCTTTTCATGTCCGTGTCCCTTGTCTTCATGATCAAGCCAAGTCTGGAGGCACAGGACCCATGGGTTGGGTTGACAAATGCCTTATCACCTGTGGGTACTGACCTCCAGCATCTTATCAGAAGTCTCGCCTGTGCAGCCCCGAGAAGGTTTACTTTCTATTTACCAAAACCCAACTTCCTCTCAATAATGACTTCAGAAAATGAACTTTGGACCAGTTGGCATTCGTAGAGCCGAGAACAAGCTTATCTCAGTCCTGCCATGAATCACGGCCTCTTCCCACCCATTTCATCAGACCTCTGACTTAATTTAGTCTCATCTAATTCCTCCTGCTGTTTTCAGTGGGATTTCCACCACCTTGGCAGCATGAGTCAAAATGGGTCATCCAGCTGCTAAGCAAATTAAGGTATTTGTTTGGAGCTGAATGTTTACAACGAAAACCACCGACCATCTTGGTGTTTCATGTTTTGACCGCCTGGAAAGTTAGCAGCCAGCAGAGTACCTCTCCATTCCTGCAAAGACACAAGGGACTTTCTGATTTCTTAACTTTTATTGACTACTGTTTGGCTTTCATTGAATGCTTCAAAAGTTCTACCCTATGTCCTGCACACCAGGCTGTGATGAATAAAATGGTGTCAGCCCCTCAGCGAATCTTCATTCTTCATTTCCAGGCACGGCTCAGGGTTCTACAATCTGACTTTGGAAATGACTCGAGCAACACTTGGGAGGTTGGGAGGGAAACTGCGCAACTATATTAATTATGCCGAGTTTTTCGGCTCTGTCCTTTCCTTTACCAACTGGGTGTTTAATTAGCAACTCAAGCCTGCGCTTCCTTGCAGATGAGTTTACATTTCATGAGGTCGTAAAACTAAAGAAAAAGTCAGCCAAGCTTCCTGCTCCCTCCAGGAGTGAGTCCTTGCCCCTGGCCTGACCCTGCTTACTTTCATTTCTTACTCCTTTCTTGTAGGACTTCTCTGTGCACATTAGGAGAGGATCCCAGGAGGGCAGTGAGTCCTTCCACCTTTGCAGTGTTTCTGGTTGATTCTGCTCCCACGACTATGCTGACTATCCTCTCCCTCTTCCTCCTTTTACCTGTGTGATGTGTCGGATGTTGGCAGATTATTGTGTTGTCACTGAGATTTGGCAATAGCTCCTTTGACACAAACAGGTACGGTGTACCCCCATGGCTTCCCTGTTCCTCCACTTTTCTATACTATTCTTTAGTAAAAACATTAATAACTGTGATTATTTAGTCTAGAAAGTATTTTAACATAAAATAGTTTTATGTTTTTAATAAGTAAAAATTTATTATGTAGTAAAGCTATCCACATTTACTAGATTATTTCTCCTTTTCCTTTTCCCTGAAGCGGAAGGAAGGGACAGAGGAAATTTACCCTCATTCTAATGCAGAACCATTTATTTTATTTTATTTTTGTTGAGACAGGGTCTCACTATGTAGCCCAGACTGGCCTCGAATTCTTGCAATCCTCCTGTCCAAGTGCTAGGATCACAGGGGTGCCCCACCACACCCAGCCTCAGAACAAATTTTTAGTCCTGGCCTTCTCTTCTCCCTGACTAAAAGTAGGAGTTAATGTTTACCGGATGCTCTACTGATACTAACTCACATAGTACCCGGTAACTGTGTCTGCGTCCCCTTTACCAAGGTGGTGGCCTGGGTCTTAATGCTACACTTGGCTGCCTCCCGCTACCTGTATGCCACCTAGTCACAAGTAAAACACACACACACACACACACACTTACATTTTTAAATGATCCATCTGTACACTTGGCATCTGGGAGCTTGGCCATTTTTCTGTGGGGAAGTCTAATGTGGGAAACACTATAACACTGATGAATGACAAAAGCAACACAGCGTTCAAAATATAACACAGAAACCCCATACATTCCCAGAGCGTATGATATTTTGATAAGATTTATCCTTTCAGAATACTGGCCTCTAATATGCCAGCAAGGGTTTCATAAGATTTAGTGCTAATGCCCAGCACATGGCTTATGAGTTGAATCCCTCATTTAGAGTTTTTTAGACTCTATTTACTCCTACTTTATACATAATCCTAAAAGGGTGAAGCATCTGATTTCCAGTCCACAGAAGAATCAAAACAACAAATCAAAAGGCAGAGTCAGAAGGAAGATGCCAGCCAACCTCAGTGTGGGTACAGAGGTAGCTGGAACTGAGCAGCTGGAAGAGCTTCACAAGGGCACAGAGGTGAGACCACTCAGTACAGGAGGTGACACGGCCTACCTGACACTGACAAGCACAGCAGCTATGTTTACCACCAGGACCAGGTCCTTAAGTCAACAAGACAAGGACAGCCCATTACCAATGTAACATGATGAAGAGGTTCACAATTTTAGGAAAGAATTCCTGTATATACTGATTAAGGTTTTATTTCCTGAGAGATATCAGTAACATTAAGAGTAAAAATGACTCATTCTCTAAGACTGTACATGGCCAAGGTATTTGCATGCAAGTTATCCCAGAGATAGACACATTGTCATCTATTAAGCTAGTTTCTGATGATCATGATTTTAAATCATCGAGTGACAGGTTCTCGATTGTGAGACAATAATTAACATGAACTTTATGAGTCTATAAAGCATGTATAACTATTGCGGGGGACCTTGCATTTCTGCTAGTGCAGGTTTCATGACCGGTTTTGGCAAGAGCTAGCGCTAGAACTGTGGTTAGTTTGCATACATGAAAAGTCTCATAATCTCTTTGGAGGGCCTGGATTGTGGACAAAGGCCTGGATCTTTGTACATGAGCCAAGCCTTTTTGCATAATGGTACTTTACTTCCTAAAACACAAATATATGATTTTACAAGAGAAAAAGGAACTGGATTTGTGGCACATTTTTGTGTGATGATTTAGCTTAATTCTCTGTGTTTAAAATGAACCTATTAGATTTAACCTGGCTAAATGAAGCAATATGTTTCAGATCCAACAGAATATTTTTCTTCACTTTTTCAATCCACACATATTCAAAATTCCAACATTATTACCACCGCAGCTTTTGGCAAAAGAACACTTTAAAATATCCTGTTATGGAAATTTTCAAGCTTCTCAGAGGTAGAAACAATGGCCTAAGGAACTTCCATATACCTGTCACTCAGCTTCAACTGTTATCAGTACAGTGCCAGTCCTCACCAGTATGCCTCAGTGTACCTCCTCGAACTCCTTTTTAACTTTTCCAGAAGGCTGGAAATATCTGGGGCTGGCCTCCAGTAAAGCAGAGCAGCCAACATTCAACCATGAGGTGTGATTAGAAGGATGTCAAAATCTTTACTGTGTGGAAGACGAATGCCATTATTACTGATTCATTCTGGGTGCTATTTCTCTCTCTCTCTCAGTACAAATGCTTCTGCTGGGGTGTGCATTACTAAGATCCCTAAATTTTGTTCAGAGTTGGTTTTATCAGAACCAGTTCATTTATAGCAAGTGATATTGCTAGGGGACAGAAGGCTGAGGAGGGAAGGCTGAACATCCCTATACTCTGGGGATGAACAGGACCCTGAAAGAAAGAATGGGAATAGGGTTCTGTGAGGTGAGATAACCAGAGACTCAGATAATATTTCCTTTAAGGGCCTGTGCTTTAAAAATATATTCAAAATATTTTTATTACCAGTAGCTAGGACTTGGAAGTGATAAAAGGAGAAGGTGGAAAGCCTTTTCAGTTTTTTTTTAAATGGCTTAAATCCATGTCACTTTTAGAGTGAGAAAATATTCTGGAATTTTATGATGTAACAATAAAAAAGCAGAATGAAAGAGTTTTATTTTATTTTATTTTATTTTATTTTATTTTATGCCTTTCAGTTGAGACAAGATCCCATTCTACAGTTGCCAGCCACTTCGGTTTTGAACAGACATGACAATTAGCCCACTGGTTCAGAAAAAAATATTCTTTTGTTCATAGAAAAAATAGAGGGACTTTTCTGTTGTAACAAAAGTGGTCCCTCTGCCTATACTATGGGAAGTCCCTACAGCAGGGAATGCCAGAGAGAAGAGGTTGAGCTCCTGTTGCTTGTTGAGGTTCAGTATTAGTAGAACATCACTGATGGACCGACGTGAACCTGGCTGTGTGCATCTATAAACAAGTACACCAGAATTCTGTCACACACACACCCTACCCTGGCCATGAGAATTCACCATGACTGACCTGCATTGTTTGGGGTACAGCCATAAAGAGGAAGCGTGGGAAGGACAGACAGGCCCCTAGGCAGGATGGCACTCAAATCCTACCAGTTTCAATATTGAAAGAGCTGTGGTCCCACCAGGGATATAGCTCAGCAGCACAAGTGCCTGCCTGGCAAGTGCAAAGTCCTGAGTTTGATTCCCAGTACCAAAAAAAGAAAAGTTGTGGTTCTTTGCAGCTCACACTGGTTACAAAATCTATGAAAAGGAAGAAAGATTCTAGGGAAGTCCATTTATACATTAATTATTGTATCTATATCGTAAGTTTTTGGTAACTTGTTTTTCTCCTTACTCTTTTTAGCATCTTTTAAATTGATCCTTTCTATAGTAAAAACATACTGTTTTCTAGCCTGAACTCCAGGAGTTTTGCTGGTTAGCCCGACGTGTCCTTTGTGGTTGGATTTCCCTCTTCCAACCTGGTGCCTGCACTCTCCCCTCCTCGCTAATACCCCCAGGGCTTCTGAAAGTTTGGGGTGAAAGCAGGGTGGGCATTTCAGTGGTGGGCAATACACTGAGGGACAGAGAAAGCTGATCAGAAGGCAAGACTATCAGCAAGGGACGAGGGACAAGGGATGAGGGACGAGGTCTTGAGGGAAGGTTCGGGCTCACCGCACTCCACAGTGATTCTCAGATGTAGCTGAGTTTGCATGAGAGTCCCTTGGGAGCTTAGGCAGAGAGCAGATTTCTGGGTTTTGTCCTAAAATTTGGAAGATTAGCGCTGAGGCACAAGAATCCCAGGTAATTCTGGGAAGTGGTCCGAGGCTGTCCTTTAAACTTTCTGCATGGCCCAGCCAGTCCAGCTTACATGAGAAAATGCAAGTTAGGATATCCTGAGGTACATTTTCCTTTCAGATCATGAAACACCTCACAGCAGCTAGCAAGAAGCTCAACCGTTCTGGTTCTACAGAAACTCCATGTGGCCGTGATGTAAGGCTGCATCTCCATGGGCGGGTGCCGCCTTCCTGGTTCCTGCTTCGCTTGCCTCTCGGCTGGCAAACCGAGGGCAGGACGCTGTGACATCGATGGGCTACCTGCTGCACTCCCCATGTGAAGCATCCCTGACCACACAGCTTCGAAGACCCTATCCACTTTTGACATTTTTCCTCCAATAATCTCTGCCAAGAGTTTCCCGAGTGCCCACTGCACGCTGAGCGGTGCAGTGCGTCCTCCTAGGGAAGTAACAACTTCCCCCTCAGTGAGTGGCACCGGGGGCCGTCCCTCAGGGTGGGGATAAGGGCTTAAGGAGAGCTAGGTAATGCTGCTCCAGGTTACTCCTTATTGCAGTCACCATGAAAACAAGTGTTTGCCCCCGTAGAAAGTGGACTCTGAGGTAAGAATGGTGTCTGCCTATATCTCTAGGGCCCAGTAAAGTGCCAGATGCATTGTTGGCCTTCAATCCACATCTGTGGAATGAATGACCAGCCATTAGCCACACTGAACCACTTGTAGGATGGTAGAAGGAGCCACGGCCAGCTAATGAGGCCTTGAGGCCTTGAGGCCTAGGAGTGTGGCATTTCTCCTTCAGACAGCAGAGACTTGTTTGAAGTGTCTGAGCAGGCAGTCACATGGAGCTGTCCTCACTTCAGGAGGAGTAAGGCACAGCAAGGCTGATGAAGGATCTGAAGACAGAGGGACCAGTGGAAGCTACTCTAGTAGCAAAGGCCTAGATCAGAAGCTGCGGTCTGGCCTTCCCTGTACTCTGTTGTAGATTCATGAGCCTCATTGGTGGATTTTCAGCCACTCTTCCATGAGAAGGCATAAGACACCGGACTTGGTTTTGATACGTACAAAGAAACAGGGTGGCATAGGCACATTTCAAACAATTTTACACACATACATGTGCCTGGGCCCATCCACTTTGAGTTAAGGAAAACGTGTTCTGGCCACTCTTTCCCCATTAACTCTTTCGGATTTAATGGTGTCATTTAGTCCTAGAAGCAGTAATTTCCCAAGCACATGCTTTAGTGCCAAGTTAATGGATACATACCTTATTCTTTTTTTCTTTTCTTTTTTTTTTTGGTACTGAGTATCAAACTCAGAACCTTGCACTTGCCAGGTGCGTGCTTGTGCCACTGAGCGACACCCACAGCCCGCATATCTTATTCTTGTAGACTATTTTACTCACGCTGGCTCAGTACATGATTATTACTAAAATTAGTCCTGATAATAGCAATAGTCATAACCTGTTTTTTGGGGCCACCACATTGATAGCAATTATAGCTTGAAAGAACACAGTCCCCAGGGGACCTATAATGTAAGATGCAGGCAGTTAGGAAGGGCTTTTAAAAAAAAAAAAAATGTTGCCCCCTTAATCTCATCTTCATTGCATGAGTAGAAATCACCACTTGAAACAATTTCAAAAAGATTAAGGGGGCTTGGCACCCTGATGCACCCCTGTAATCCCAGTTACTTAGGAGACTGGGGCAGGAGAATTGCTTGAGCACAAAAGTTCAAGGCAGCTTAGGCAACATGGCAAGATCTTGACTCAAAAGAGGAAAAAAAGAAAAAGCCTAAGGAGGTGACACTGTAATTATTGTCCCATAAGCCCAGTCAGTGTCTTATCCTAGATCAGCCTAACCAGTAGAAATATGAAAGCCACAGATAGTAGCTACCTTAAAAACAAAGCAAAAAATCTAAAATGAAATAGGTGAAATATCTTAAAAATATATCTGATCTAATCAAGAGATCTAAAATAGTATCATTTCAATATGCAATCAATATAGAAGTTTTTGAGACTTCTATTGTTCTAAGCTTTAGAAATCCTGTGTATATCTTACACATTATAGCAGCTGCATTGCAAGCTGGCTGTGGCTGGGAATTCTTGTGGGCCAGCTACCTTTGGAGGTTCCTTCTCAGCAATCACAGCCATCAATATGGGAAAGCAAACGAAAGGAAATGGCCCATTCCTACCCATTCTAGGGCCAGCTCACTGGAATAAATGCTTTTCTTGCAAAGAAGGGTCAAGCATGAAGGAAGTGCTGGGGCAGAGATGGGAAAGAATAGAGTGGAAGCCCTTTATTGGTTCCAAGCTTCAGAGATTCTGTGAGGTTTTGTGAAGCTATATCATGCTGAGGGGCTGTGGGCAGTCAAGGGAGACAAACGACAGGCCCAGGCAGAACCAAGAGAGGAAGAGGAAAGGAGGCAGGTGCGAGGGATTTGCTGCACCTGAACCAGGTAGGGAGGGATTACTGACTGCAGGGTTTCCTTAGGGATGATCCTGTCTACCCGCAGTGCTGCAGCTCACAAGGCCGCCAGAAGGGGAAGGAGCCACCGACCACATCAGATGGGGATTCCTTTGAGAGATGAAAGGAATACCACCGGCAGCAAGGGCAAGGGCTGACTCGGGGGCATTGGTGGCCATGAAGACACATCGAGAGGAAGTCGATCCGTGGTCACTGCTGTCAGTACCAGCTCTCCAAGAACAAAGCCTTAGGGAAGGCCTCAGCCTTCCCTTCCACTTTCATAAATAAAATCTGAAAGAGCAACTTGTAAAACAATCCAAATTATGCCAGGTAATTCTAAGTGATTAAATGTGACAAAGAGGTATGTAACAGAGGGTGGCTTCCTGATTCCAGAAGTCTCTGTATCAGTGGAATGAATCAACTCTGAGACTCTGAGTAACGCAGGGCAGGGCCACTGTACTTGGGTTGCTGTTTCCTAAAGAGAACTGGATCTTCCCCAAATTTTTCAGGTTCACCAGGAAGCTTGACAAAGGTAAAAGTGCTGCCTCATGCCCCAAAACCACAAGATTTGCCTGCTGGAGGAATTTCCCTGTCAAAGGCCACTAGTGTGAAATGATGCTTTAAAAGTACGCTTTTAAAATGAAAGTAGAGTTCCAAGGTCACGAGGCACTGACCAGAAGGACCGAGAGGCTCTGGGTCAAATATCAGGCTGTAAAGTGTCAAGATGACACACAGTATTGGCCGGGCAAGGCATGACTCATTTGCCTTCCCCAACGCCAGTGTGACCATCAGCACGTTCAAACAGCTGGTGTATTTAGGTAGCTATCTGTTCTCAGGCAAATTTCTAAGAAAATGACACACTACTAGGCTTTGGAGTTGGAAAATGACCATGTGATCCGCTTCTTGGGAGGGGGTTCTTCACAGAGGCCCACCCGGGCCGTGTTAGTGACTTAACATCCCAAGCCAGATTGTTTGGAGACCACACATATGGTAAACAAACAAGAGAGAAATGCGTTCATCTTGGGTCTCCCTACGCATTTCTCTCCCACAGAAGAACAGCTCACTCTCGGAGTTCAAAGCTTCCCTGTGGCCCAGAAGCTAGGACAATATGTATTGGCTTAGTGGGCCCTCTGCTCAGATCCTCAAGGCCGTGCACTAAACACTGGGAGCTCCTCAGCCGAGGGAGAACGAAGTCTGCAGCTGTCAGGGAAGGCGTGGGGCTGAGGGAGGCTTCCTCCGGGAAGCCTGGCTGACTGACGATTATTTTTTATGACATGGCCTACATTATGATGACGGTTTCATTTCTGATTATTACCTTCTATTAAAAAGCAGCTTGAGTAAGATGATTATGGGGCATCGCGATCCTGCCTCAGGAATCTACTCTCAAATTTTCAGGGAATTGTTGTTTTTCCTGAACATATTATTACTATTATTGTCTTTGTTATGTTTGTGATTATGTGAACTGCCGGTTATCCAAGAGCTCTTTTTATTAGCCATTGCTCACAGCTCCATTGCTTTGAGGTAAACAGACACGGAGTGATGCCCACATGGGGCACTAAGAGGTCAAGCGCCTTTATAAGTTCTCTCCAGGGGCCAGATGTGGGAGTCATCCTCTCCGGCCCTCTCCACCTACCTTGCCAGGGCCATTCAGGTGTACTGTGAGCAAGCACAACAGTATCCTCAGAGTGGTGTCTTTGGAGTCCAGCTCTGGTCCTACGAGCCAGGTGAGCTGGTGCTAGAGCTTTATGATGGGTCGTTGGTGCTCTTAGCTTTAGGGATCTGTCTCATGGGAACAGTCTAGTGACAGTGAGACTTGAGCTGACTGTATCCCAGTGAAGAATCAGCACCTACAGCCATGAATATCTCTGAATCCTGAACTGAAACAAAAACTTAGTAGGCCGTGGCCATGTGGCTTTCCTACCATCACCTTATTCAACATGTCCAAAACTGAATGGATTATGTTGACCCTCACACCAAAACATGCCATCAACCGAATTCTATCAGTAGCATCTCTCATTTGTCCTGGACGTAAAACAAAACAAAACAAAACAAAACAAAACAAAAAACTTCCTAGAATAATTTTTAAATAAATAATTTTAACATTATAAAATAACATGCTTACTTTTTAAAATACAGAAACTTACAAAGTTATGAACAAAGCCTTGCCACCTCATCCATCCCACTTCTCAGAAGGAAGCACCGCTCACAGTTTAGTGTGTGCCATTGAAGATCTTTTCCTATGCATATGCCAAGCCTTCTTATCTTTTGCTGTTATTTTGTATGGTACCAGAACTGGGCCCAGGGTTTCACAATACTAGGTAAGCACTCTGCCACTGAGCTACACACCCAGCCTTTTTTTTTTTTTTTTTTTTTTGAGACAATATCTTGAACTTGGGGTCCTCCTATCTTAGCATGCCAAGTAGCTGGGATTATAGGCATGTGCCATGGCATCCACTTTTTTGCTTCATCTTTCACCCTACCCTTGCCTTCCTACTACTATCCAATCAGTTATGACTACCCGTGAGTATTTCCCTTATGTTCCTCATATCTGTCCTATCTTTCCATCCACACTCCAAATTCTTATCATTTTGCACTTAGAATATGACTGTTATATAGTGAAATGAGTCAGGGCCTTGGAACAGAATGACTTTAGTGCAAATCTTGGTTTCTCCATTTGGGAAAGCGACACCTTTAAATCTCAGTGTCTTTATCGGCTCAGAGATAATAATGATATGTACCTTTTAAGGCTGATGAAGAAGAATAAAGGGCTGGCACACAGTAAGTGCTTCATAACTATCAACAATTGTTATTGTCTTTTAAGTGGCCTCAGGGACCCTTACTTCAGTTCCCTCCAAGTTATCTTGCATCCTGTGCTTACTCTTCCTTAAAACATTGCTTTTATTTTCACTGCCTCATGCTCAAAACCTTAAGAGGTTCACAGTGTTGATAGCACTTTAGCAAATAGTCTTCAAGTTACACTCCAACAGCAGCTGATGGTAACGCCTGCTTTGGAGATGCATCTGGGCCTAGTGGACAGAGTGCTGGGTTAGATTAGCAGGGTCAGTTATGGAAGACAAGGCAGGGAACAGCATCATCCCTGACCTGTTTGATAAAGGTCAGCATTATTTCATCATCTCTACCCTCCCACACAGCCCTTTCAGTATAGGTTTCCTTTCTCTCCCTCTGGACTGGCTTCCTCCTGATCTGTCTGAAGTGATCCTGGTGATTTCCATGTTTGTCTGTCTGACCCACAGATAACGTCTAGAGACAGGAGCTTTCTCTCGTTCACTAGTGGGTCCCTGGAGCCTAGACTGTGTCATGACACCAGTCAGAACCCAGTGTCTTGCTCCTGTAGTTCTCATACACAGTGGATGCTTCTTGGATGACCAAGTCCTGCCTTTCCAAGCAGCTGACTTGAAGCCATGGGTTGGGGCTTTGTCCTGGTAACTGCCACACTTGATCCAGTGTGGCATATAAACTGTGTTCAGTAAAACCTGGATGACTGATTGCGGAGGCCCTCAGAAGGAATCCTACTCAGGCATTTGGGCCCAAGGATGGCACCACATTCTGTGCTCAAAAGCTGTAAGTTGCACTCGTACCCAGCCTGCCTTATTAGAAGCCACTTTGCAGTCTTGCTAGCAGTTTCCCTCTGGACCTTTCCCATGACCATTTGCATTAAATTACATGTTGCTTGGCAATTTTTATAAAATCATATGTTCCCAGAACCAGTACAGGTGAGGTACTAGTTATCTGTACCATTTATGTCTGAACTACTACAGTTTTCTACTTTTGGCCTTGGTATTGTAGGTGTCAGGAATGAAGGCACGCAAAAGGCTTAGCGTGTTAAAATCTACCCTGCAAAGGCACGGCATGCTCCTTAGGACTCTGCAAAAGAGAGGTGGTGGGTAAGTGGACAGATAAAATAAACTAAGGTTTTTGCCAGTATAGATGAATTTTCAAAAGAGAAATGATTAAAGGTTATTAATTTTCCTATGTTTAGTTATTTTCAGTGGCCATTTTCTCTTTGTTAGGCATATTGGTTTAACTGAAGTTTTTTCTTAAGTTTATTTATGTTGGAGATCACATAACATCAACACTGCAAAGCACATTTTTGAACAAAATTGTTTTATATTCTTCCACCCCAATAACTGTTTATATTATGTTTTCTTCCAATTTTTCTTCCAATTTTTTCTTCCATATTTCTTGCATATTTTTCACATAGTGATAATCAGAGTTGTTTGAGAAACATTTACTGCTAAAGCTAATAATAAAAATGTAAGAAAGCACCAAAAAATCTTAGTTTTTATGATAACATGTTCATTTTTTAAATGCTTCTGTAATTGTTAGACCTTGAGCACAATCAGATGTATAAAATATCAAGGAAAAAACAGAAATGCTGGTAAAAGATGACTCCTCCTTAATAGAAAGACATTATATCTGTTTCTGCTTTAGTGGGGTCCTGCGAATTGCAAAAGACAATACACTTTATTCTACCACCAAATCCCACAGGATTTGCTTCCACGGGCTTTAAGTCCAAAAGTGTATACAGTCAATTCTCATTATTTTCAGATTCAATCTATGCAAATTTATCTACTCTGTCAAACTTTTTTTATAACTCCCAAATCAAAAAACCTGTACAGTTTTGCAGTCATTTATAGATATGCACATGTACAGAGCAGCAAAAAAACACAAATAGGCAAACAAACAAACATGTCATTGGAAGAATATAAAACAATTTTGTTCAAAAATATGCTTTTCAGTGTTGATGTTATGTGATCTCCAACATAAATAAAATTAAGAAAAAACTTTAGTTAAACCAATACGCCCAACAAAGAGAAAATGGTCACTGAAATCACCCCATCTACCCACTCCCAGCTAAGGTTACACAAGAAAACACTCCACCTTCTTGATTCTCTTCCTACACTGCAACAAGTGACTTTTCCAATGACATGTCTGTTTGTTTGCCTATTTGTGTTTTTTGTGAGCAATTTCACTGTTTGCAGTGACTCCCAAGCGTACTGCTGTAGTGCTGAGAATCTTCCTAAGTGCAAGAAGCTGAGCTGTCCCTTGCACAGAAAAAAATAATGTGTTAGATAAGCTTCATTCAAGCATGAGCTACAGTACTGTTGCTTGTGCGTTTTCAGATCATGAATCAACAGCATACATAAAATAAGGAGTCTTTACATAGACCCACACATAAAATAAGGTTATGAATGGATTCGTTGACGAAAATGTTGAGACATGTCGGCTCATAGAAACCTGGCACTGTGTTTCCCCTGAGATTTGCCAACTCAGTGCTCCTTCTGAGTTCATAGAGGATAAGTACTGTGAATAACGAGAATAAATGGTATGAGCTTTGGGTACACGTGGATGTTTTAAGAGAGAGAGAGATAAAATACCTATCAGATATTTAAGGGCTACTAAAAAATGTTTGATCATTGCTCAGACCCTCCTTTGTAAGGAAAACAATGCTGATCCTCTAAAAAAACCATAGGTATGAGTTCAGTGACCCGATGGGTCAGCCCAACACTATAGGAGCTGCCATCTTGATCTTTTTTTTTTTTTGGTTTTTTTCCGGTACTAGGAATCTAACTCACAACCTCACGCTTGCCAGGCAGGCGCTGTGCCACTGAGCTAAATCCCCAGCCCCTGTCATCTTGATCTTTAAACCCTCTGCTAATAACCACCCTTGTATGCACGGGGGAAAGTATGTGATAGGGAGAGAAAGGGGCCAAGAAACAAGGGCCTGACATCTGCTCATCCCTAGGGGAAGTGAAAAATAAAAGAACAAGGGCCTTCCGGGCCAAGCAAAATCGGCCCTGTTTCATAGGTTTGTAGAACACTTATAGGATACTCTACTCTCCAAGGAATGCTATATTTTAGATGCCTAATGAAGCTACAATTATCTCTCCAGGCATGTAGAAGAGATATACTTATAATGACATCCAAAACTTAAGAACAGAATTATAGCTGATATTCATTGAATGCTTACTAAGAATGAGTATTATCATGCATAACTCTTAAAACCATCCTTGAAGGAAGGGCATGAAAAGCTCTAATTAACAGATGAGGAAACTGAGGCTCAAAGAGGTCAAGCTACTTGTCCAGGTAACATGGTTATGGTGGAGGTGGGGCTGGGATTGAAGCTTGGGTTTGCATGTCTTCAAAGCCCACACTCCTAACCACTAGACTAACCTTGAACTTCACGGGTTGGGTAATAACTGGCTGTTTGACTTGATTCTCCACCCAAGACTTTAACTATTAGTTGCCTTAGTGTGTTCACAGTGTGCTTTACTTTGATAATATCTGTTTTACATGCACTTCTCAGAAGCCCATCAGCAAAGGTGGAGAGAAGTGTGACTTTGCCCCACTGGGTAATGTGCTGTGATTCTTTGGCTGTCTTCTATCACGTCAAGGCAGCAAATTGTAGGCGTTTCTAAAAATAGGCAGAAAATTCTAGGAATTTCTAAAAATAGTATAAGGACTTCAGCTTTGCTAGAAAAGGGATTATTCTGACCTTTTGCCTCAAGGCCCCACCTCCTGAGGGTGACAATTTCACTGCTTCGCATGACATTTGGTTTCTTCACATGTGGCTGGTAGGATTATACTTACAGGAAATCAGAGAGAACCTCTAACCTCCTCCTGGGCTATTTATTGCTTTTCACTCTTTCTCTTCTAGTCCTCATCCCCCCTTTGACTTCTTGAGTCTTCGAGATCTTCTTGAAACGCTCCGCTAGTTACCACCTTTAGTGTGCCCTAGGGAAGGTATGTGAGGGAGAGACAGGGGAGCAGGTGACGAGGGCCTGACTCCCGCTCATTGAACCTGGTATCCCTCTCTGCTCTTCTCCACTTCAGAAGTGGAATCACCCCAGGATCCAGTTGCAGCCTTCTGAGGGAAATGCAGGCTGAAGAAAGTCATTTAATAGCCCCATGCCTCCTTGCCCCAGTCTATAAAAACAAGGCAGTCACACTTACCTCCCAAGCAGAGGTGTGTGAAGAATAATTAACTCTGCACGTGTGCCTGGAGATGGCCAGATGAAAGGCTTTCTCCAGTAAGTATATTGTTAGCACGATGCTAACTCCTCATCCAGCTTCCCTGCCAGTCACACTCCACCAAAGTCACTGGGGGGAGGGGGAGACGGAATGTCTTCACAACGAGGCAGATGTAAGATAGGACCAGCATTCAGGGCTGAGTCCACAGTGCTTGACCTAGATTGTGTGGTGCTGCATTTCTGTTGACTGAATGTGCTGGTTAACTGTGGCTGGGTGTCTCCTCGGCCTTGTCCACATCCTCCAACATTCTTCAGGATAAAGCATCTCCTCAAGTCAGTGAAAAGGATCAACTCCCTGGCTCTGAGATATGAACAGAGCTGTGGCCCGCAGCAGCAGCAGCAGCAGCAGCAGAGACAGCTCAAGGGGCTGCTATGACCTGAGAAGGGGACAGGAAGGGCAAGAGAGGGCAGAACCTGAGGCTGTACCTGGTTGCTCTGCTCTGGAGCACCACCGCAGGCCAGGACAGCATCTGAGATGCACAGTTGAATTTTGACATATTCTAAAGCTGCGATTTTTAAATAGTAGCCACATTGTGAATTACTACTTTAAAAAAGAAACCTCATGTGGGGATGGGGCAGAGGGGAGGGGAAGGAAGGGGAAGAAAAATGATTGAGATGCAGTAGCTATATACACGCATTCC
This sequence comes from Chinchilla lanigera, assembly GCF_000276665.1. NCBI lineage: Eukaryota > Metazoa > Chordata > Mammalia > Rodentia > Chinchillidae > Chinchilla > Chinchilla lanigera. Next base: position 31,485,897 of record NW_004955411.1, read on the forward strand.
CCAGGATGAATGTCATCTATCATGTATCACAAAGATGTACCAACAACAAGAAATGAAAATCACCCAGGCGGAGGCAGGGATCTCGCCACACCTCAGGCCACAGCATGAGGCCACAGGTCTCAGTTGAGGGAGCGCGCAGTGTGTAGTGTTAGCAGAGGCACAGCTGGACCTCCCGGTCATTGACGAACCCTTGACATGGTTTCTGAGGCGCTGAGTCTTACTACTACAGAAGCAGCCGCCCCCCACACACACTGAGGGGGGCTGCTTCTCACCTTTCCCATCCCTTAGTGGTTGGTTCAGGCCAATCATCCCCAACTGTCGGGCCCCATGGCCCCAGCTTTGGGTTCTTGACCTAGATCCAACCTCGGGTATGTTAGAATACTTCCTTTTGGGAATTAAAGTAGGTGACGATGACCAGACATGTCTGAACTCTCAAAGGGGCTCCCTGACTGTCAAGCCAAGGAAGAGTTACATGTTTGCATGCATACTTTCATTTGTACACATCTAACAATGATTTTCTTGCTGGTTACTTCTATTTTACTTCAAATAAAGCTTGGGTAACATTCAGTGACACTAACTGGAACCTTGCCAACTAGCAACAGAGAACTAGACACTAAGCTACAGGGGGTGGCTGAGTGAAAAGTAATGCAGAAGAGGGGGAAAAGCTCATGTCAAGCCTCACTCCTAAACTGGCTTTGCCATCAGTTGCTTCTCTGGACACAGTTTCACTATCTGTGGAGGGGCAAGTTGCACAGATGGATTCTAAGGTTTTTCTGGTCCTGATGTCCTCCAGAATGTCAGATCATAAGCCTCAGCAGGACGTGGGGTACTTCTATGTCTTCCCAGTGGCCAGGGTTCAGGACAGATGACTATGCAGGCAAGGGTGCTGGGCTTGAATCTATGAAGGATGTTCTTACACTTTCTTGCTCAACCTCGTGTCAGAGGACGATGCTTCACTCAAGCTCAGAAGAACAGAGGTGAGTCCGGGCCCTATCACCAGATGGTAAATGCCCTGGGGACTTACACAAAGCTTATAATGCCCTCATGCCTTAAGTTTCCCATTCATAAAACAGGAAAACTAATAGCTGCCTTCCCTTAACTGACAGAGTTATTTTATCAAAGCAACAAACTTACACAGAAGCATTTGAAAGAAAAACAGAGTCCTAAATCATGAAAAGAGATCTTTATCATGGCAGAAGTGAGTCCATTCACTAGATGGAAAGTGGGGCGCATCTTGAGCTCCTTTCTGTCCTCAAAGGGGGACAGCAATCTAATCACCATGATCAAGAACTCAAGTAAACATCAGTGAACTTACTGAACAGGTGAATGGGAAAAGAGAGGCGGTTTCAGACCCCACTTTCGGTAAATGTTGGTCTGTCAGCCGCAAAGCAGGCCGTGCTTTGAGAGCAGGTGGGAGATGGGGAGAGGAGGTTTCCTGGCCCCTGCCCTTCACCTTGGTCACTGACTCAGTGTGAAACAGCGCCTGCAGGGAGGAGGAGAGTTCTCATCCTAGTTCACAAATCAGCCTGTGGCCACAGTGGGGGCAGTGAGCTGAGTTCAGGGCGAAGGATGACTAAACAGCCTCCTCATCATTAATAACAATATTTGCCATTTATCTAGTTCTTTATGTTTTCAAAGTGCTTTACAATCATTAATTAGTTAACTAGCACTCACCACCACCCTCACTGCCTGTTGTGCTGAGCAAACAAAAGAGCCAGGCAGGACCTGCCGGTTTGCTAGGGGATTGCAGAGCTGGAGGAAAGTGAGAGCTGGCTTGGGCGGGAGGGGTGGGTGCTGACACCGAGGACAGCTTTTGGAAAGGGACTGTTGCAAAAGAGTGAAATAGCAGTAGGGATAGCCCTGGAAGATGTTAGGCACACAGGCAGGGGCACGGTCCGCCATTGGCCAGCTGGCTTTAACTTTCTGAAAGGGTGGGGGTGGTACCTTGCAGGGTGCTTAGGATTTCCCAGCAAACTGTGCTGGGCTCTGCCTAGTAAGCTAATAGTAGAAGATGAATCCTTCAGTAGAAGATGAATCTCCCTGCTTTTTGGGACATTGGTGTGTTGTGCTATTGTTTTTCTAAACTATAGGCTTCTGTGCATGGCCAAGATTCAAATCTGCTGGAACTGTTTATCCAACTTGCACTGGATTCATGGAGATAAAGTTCACTGCAAAGGGCTAAACACATGGTGTCCCTGGACTCAATACTAATGCTGATGATGCTGATGGAAATGGTGACTGGTGAGAGGAGATGAGTTTTCTCTCCTTCACCTAACTCCTTATTTGGGGAAAGACACAACTAGGCCACTTGGACCAGGTGATGTGGCAGAACCTATGATGTATTAAATGAAACTGGACATACTGATTGTCACTGCCTAGACACACGGCAATCTGATAACTGTTGTACTTGGAGAATAGAAACCAAAGTCCTGAGCTAAATAAGTGACCAGAAGAAAGCGTTAGTCATCTTTCCTCATGAGCGATCACAACACTTCTGAAGCTCCTCCACCTGCAACTTGCAATTTAGGGCCTTGTCTAATGACAGGGTAAGCTCCTCGTATTGATCTCCAACTTCTTAGTAAATTAAATGGCAGGTTCACAAAGAGGCAAGGGACAGGAGTGTGGCAGCAGTTTCAGAACCCCTTGCTCTGTTGGAATGAAGTTCTAAAACAGCCCGGACCCCAAAGGTGACTGACTGGCAGAGCCTTTATGGGCCAAATGCCTTACCAACATGCGATATGTATAATCTGCTGATTAGCCTTTGGTTTGTGGCCCTCCTTGTGGCCTTAGGCTGTATCTTGTCAGATACCAGAAACTAAAACCAAGGTGAGGCTTGGCTTAAACTCGGCTTGAAGACCCAGGAATGATAATAATAATTAACACACTCCAACTTCCACTTGCACTATAAACAGTAATTAATGCATACAACCGTCCAATGAAGCATGTAAGTTTGGATTATGAGCCTTATTTTGCAGACAGAGAAACTGAGGCCAAGAGGTTAAGAGCCTTTTTTTTCAGGCCACACAAGGACTCAGGATCATATCTGAAATTACAATTTAGACTTGTCTCTTGGTCAGAGGCCTGGCTCACACCTGCCTGTCATCAAAGATTTAAGATGAACAGCAAAGTTGCACATTCAACAAAAAAAAAGTAAAACTCACTGAAGTGGGGTGTTGGTGTTCCAATTCAGACCAAGCCAGTCACCTACTGTCAATGTACAGCTTCTTTCAAACCAAGGATGAATTGGCAGTGCTGTGTCCTCTCTATGTAAGGAAAGACAGTAGCCCCATCAAACGCAGTTCCAATGTAAATACAGTCAGCCTGTTTGCTTCCTTCACTTTGCACTGTAGTTTGATAAAGTTAGTTTATTGCCCCAACTTCTTCTACACTAAGAAGTGAAGATATTTTCCCCACATCTTAAACACCACAGAAGAACTTGCTTTTTTCCTGTACACCTTGCAATTGTTGCTTATTATCACTTGTATTAACTCAAAACTTCAAATATTGCCTCGAAGCATCCCATTCATAATCTCATAGCTAGTAATTGATAAATTCCAGCATAGAATAGATAAATGCAATTATCAGTCCAATTTTTTTTTCAGGAAGATAGTTTTTAGAGTGGTTAATAAAAGGATGATCTTCTTCTAGCCTCTTTTGATTGTCAGGGAAAGAAATTCCATTCAAGCAGGCTCAGACAGAAAATTCCAGGATAGCTTTGGCTACCCTGGGTTAATACGAGCACAACATATCGCTGGTGCCTGAGACTCTCTGTCTCTCAGTCTGGCGTTTTCCTTGGTCAGGTCTCTGCACAGAGGTGACAGTAGCTGCTTAAGTTTGGGCTGACTTCTTCCAGTACAGCACCTCTTCTTTACCTCTACAGGTGTAGAGCCCCTTTTCTGATGGTAGTGTAGGCATAAGGTTCTAGGATTGACTGTGGGTGGCCCCGGGACCCCACATCCCTCTCTAAGGTCACTATGGTTGAAGAATGTATCATTCTTATTTTGTAGGCCTAGGTCACACGTCTATCCATTGAAGGAAGCTATGGGGGTGGCCCCTCACACACCACCCCAAATTGGGGTGCTATCTGCAAATGAAGAGGAAAACAGTGCAAAGCAGGCAAAAGCAACAGATGCCTACTCCTTTAGTTGTAGGAATTTAAAAGTCAACCTTTTGCCGTATATGCTAACAGAACATTCCTCTAAATGTTGTATCTGTTCCCACTCATAAAACTCTGGTTTGGCCCTCGATAACATTTTGCTAAATGACAACACCATTTTGGGGAATTTAAAAGTGAATGTGGTTCTCCTAGTAGCTCCAGTGTCCCCAGCTATTCCAGATAATTATGCTAATAGCTCTCAGGGGCTGGGGGAGGGAACAAGGGAGGACAGCGGAGATAAAGGCAGAGAACACGCTAAGCCTGCGAGAGCTGCATTGTCAAAGAGCTGACAGGTGCCACAAGCCTGGGACATCTTGACTTCAGCATCACATTTGACAAAATATACTTCCAATATATTTCTACATCATTTAGATTCTCATGAAGAGTAAAGAATTCTTCTGTAATTAAAAAGAACGCCCCCATCCACTGGCAATGAAGATGTAGACGAGGTACTATGGCGGCCAGGCTGACTGAATACCACAGGTATGAATCCAAGCCCAGAGCAGACTAGCCAGTGAACTGACAGTGTCTGAAGGAAATCCTTTGGGGCTGAGCTTTTATGTCCTTGTGTGCTCATTGTTAGTAGTGCCTCACGTGACCTGGACATCCATGTTCTCCAACCCTTGTAATCTATGTGAGAACATCCCACTGTCCCCCGCCGTGCCTTCCAGGGGCTCCCTGGGAGTGTGTTCCTTTTCTCTGAGTCCAACCCTGGTGTTTCTTTTTGTCTCTCACTCCCACCCTTCCCTTCCTGGTTAGGACCTCATGATCTGTCTCCACATTGCGATCTCCAAGGCCCCTCACGGGTCCCTAAATCACAGCAGAAACAGGCAACAGTTTAACAGTGAGGGGTCAGCGTAGCACAAGGGAATTGCAGAGCCTAAAAGGAAAGTTTAAGCAGATAGCAGTTCCCTCACAGGCTACTGGTTTTCTTTACCACCACTATCTTTTCCTGAATACCCTCATCTGGGCCCCGGTCTACCACCATGTAGCCAGGATAGCTATTCTCTCCTGGAAGGTTGTTCTAGAATATCTGGGCTTATACCTGATGATTGAAAAGAAAGAAGGAAGGAAGGATCAGATCACTTCCAGGGGGTCTGTCTGTAGTAGGCCATGTGGCAGGATAAAGGTTGCATAGCTTTTGTCACAAAATCTTGAAGTGTCTAATCTGCAGTGGAGAACTTCAGCTGAGGATCAGTGATGACATACAATAGTCTTCAAACATTTCCAGGACTTAAAACCTGCTCTGTGTTATTCCAGAATTTGGAGCAACTGATGAAAGTTACTGGGGTGTAGATTTTAGCTCCATGCTGAGAACTTGTTCTTACACTTAAGAGTAGCTGCAGATGGCAGGGGCTGCTTAGACCTTACTCCTGGAAGGAATAACTGCATGGTCCCACGTCAAGGATGTCTTGGTGGGATTTCTGATTGCACAGGGCTGGGGGATGGGGGGGTGGCACAGATGATCTCAGAGTCCTTCCCTACCCCAAGAGAATGAGCCACAGGGACAGAGGTACAAGGTGGTATGTCCCAGTTCCTCACAAGGCCACTTTATATACATACAGACACAGTGCTTAGGGCCATTGGTACCTAGAGGGGATTGTGAAATTGTTTTAAGTTATTTTCTCACATCAAAAAAAATTTTTAGGGTCTATAAAAACAAATTTTAGCTAAGGGAAAAAAGTTTAGTATATGAAAGTGTATTAAAATTAATTTTTATATTGACATTATTGCTGTGGGAAGGGTCCACAAAAGGCCATAGTCTCTAAGGCTTTATGTGCTCTAGCTACTGTGTGAGGCCCACTTGCCTCTGTGCCTTGGGCCCGGTGAGGAATTCCTCTCCACCGTAGGCCAGTTCTAGCTCTGTGCTGGTGCAGCTCCTAGCCTTCCCAGCCCTGATGTTTCCCTCCCACCCATCCTGTGGGTCTGGGGTGATCTTTGCCTACTTAAACAAAAACAGGACATTCTTCATGTCAGAGGTAAACAATTAGTCTCTGCAAACTAAAGGAAAAAAAATTTACTTGACCAAATGCACTTTCCCTTCTCCTTGTCTTCTTCTGAAGGACAGCTGGCCATGGAGTGCAGCACTCTGCAGCTGGGAACCCGGAACTGCAGCGGCCGCCACCCTGCCGCAGTACCCTCCAGCGCCCTGACAGCTTCGAACCCCTTAGACCCACCTCCCTGGCCCCGTGTCCGGGCTAGAGGAAATTCACGGGCTTGTTCAGCCCCATTGCCCCAGACTTCTTTCCACTACAGACAATGCCCTGGTATCAAACTCCACGAGGTAAACAGTGCTGGAAATAATGTTTCCCGTCAGTAGAACTAGATTGGAAGTCACTGATACTTCGATGCTGTTCAAGAAATTAGAAAGGATAACTAAGGAAGGTATCTCAGAAAAGAAAGAGGATGCTGTACATTCATTGGTACCCCAGTACCACTTTCTTTCATCCTGATGTATGTCCTTTACCATGCCCTGTAATGAATTTCTTTTCAAATTGTAGTAAAATATACATCATATTTATCATTTTAGCCATTTGTAAGCATGCAAATTCAATGGTATTACATATATTTACAATGTCATGTAACAGTTTACACCTAAAACTTTTTTATCATCCCCAACAAAAACTTCTTATCTGTTAAATAGTTATGGTCCCTTCTCTTTTCTCTCCATCCCTTGATAATCACCATTCTACTTTTTTGTCTTTCTGAATTTGCCTATTTTACATAGTTCATATAGGTTGAATATTTTTTTTGTTTGTTTTTTTCCGATACCGGGAATCGAACTCACGACCTTGCGCTTGCCAGGCAGGCACTGTGCCGCTGAGCTAAATCCCCAGCCTCTACATAGTTCATATATATGGGGTCATATAATATCCATCCTTCTGTGTCTGCCTTATTTCACCTAGCATAATTTTTCAAGGTCAACCCATGTTGTAGCATAATTTCATTTGTATTTGTGAGTGAATAATATTCCACCCAGGGATGTAACACATTTTGTTTACCCACTCATCTACTGATGGTTACTCACATTGCCCCTACCTTTTGGCTATGATGAATAGTGCTTTTAGAAGCAACAGCGTACAAGTACATTTTGTCTGCTTGGGTCTCTGCTTTTGATTCTTCTGGATAAACACCTGGGAGTTAAACTGCTGGGTTAGCTCCACGTCTGGTCTCTTAAGGAACTGCCAAATCATTTGTACTTGTGTTTTCATGGAAATGCTGAGCAGTCAGCTTTGTTAGGTGCAGGTGGATGTCTGGGCTGGGGGCAGAGACAAATAACTGCTGCAGTTTGACATCAGGCCAGGGGATGCAGGAAAAGCATGGCTGCCCCTCAGGCGCTCTCCGGCATGTGCTGCCGGGACACCTTAGACCCATGGTGAGGAACTACGCACACGTTCACGGCAGGCTCTTTTTGTCATTTAAAGCTCTATTATTATGTTTTTCCTTTAATGTATGAGCTGTTTCTTCTAAACTAAAACCTCACTATGTAGATTTAATTGCAGCACCGGCACCTTGTGATGAATGAGTGGGTTTGGGTTGCAGCCCAGGTGTTCGATCTCTAAAAGATTCTCATCATTGCCCGAGACAAGAGTCCTTATCACAGAGACAGAGGCCAGAAAATCACCTGACAAGCAGAGTCGCTCAGCACTGACCCCCACCACAGGAGCACAGTCATGCCCAGGACAGGAAAATGGCTTTCCACGCTTAGCTACATTCATTTTCTAAAAAAATTAAAAAATAGATCCTATAAATAAAAGTATGTAAATATAGAACAATAAAATTAATGCAATCAATCCATTACTGATCATCATAGATTCTTACCTTGGCTCCCATGAGAAACTCCTTTTTATTCTACACATGTGAAGTTTTTTCATCCTGATCATATTTCCTTCCCTACATTATACACAACCACGTTTGTGAATTTAGCTCAGCATTCTCTTCTTTATAGATGTCTCTCTCTCTCTCTCTCTCTCTCTCTCTCTCTCTCACACACACACACACACCTAAATACCATATTATGCACTTCTGCATGTTTTAGAAATTTATACAAATAAAATCATCTGGTATATACTTTTCTGTGACGTGCTTTTTTTTTTTTTTCTTTTTTTGCACACAGAGTCTCACTGTGTAGTTCAGGCTGGCTTTGACCTCAATATATAGCCCAGGCTGGCGTTGAATGCAAAGAGATCCTCCTGTCTCAGCCTTCTGAGTGCTGGGATTTAGGCATGCACCACCATGCACAGCAGTGATTTCCTTTTTTCCCCACATACCATAATATATTGTTTTTGGTTTTGGTTTTGATTTTTTGAGACAGGGTCTCTATGTACCAGGCTGTCCTTGAACTAGTGATCCTCCTGCCTCAGCCTCCTGAGGGTTCAGATTACAGGCAGTTACCACTATTATATTCAGGCCTCATTATACTTTCAGGCTCATCTATACTGAAATGTACAGCTATATTTCATTTACTTTTACCACTGTATTGTGGGTGCTGTTTTATGCATATGCTAAGTATATTTTACCTACTCTACTAAAGCTGAGCCACTTTAGTTATTTCCTAAGAGCTCACTGAAACTGGGTTTTTTTTTCCCTCATAATAATTGACATTAAATGATTTTATCTTTCAGCTCATGTAGGGTTTTGCCTCCAGGTGTGAGTGATCTCCTTTCTTTTGCTGGATTAATAAACACTGGAGTCCTATCACATTCCCCACACACTCTCTTCAGGCACTGCCTCTCTACCCAGCAGCCATGTTCCAGTGGTATTTCATTTCAGTTCATGATCCCACCTTCACATCAGCTCACTCTCGTCAGACAGACACTTGAACCAATCTGAGTCAATGACATGCTCTCTCCTGAGAATTTATTTATTTCTTGAGACAAGGTCTCACTATGTTGCCCAGGCTGGCCTCAAACTTGAGGCAATCCTCCTGCCTCAGCTCTTGAGTGCTGGGATTATAGGTGTGTGCTCTTATAAACTCTACTGAAAGAGCGTTGTCTCTGTTTCTAAGTAGTTGACCCAGGAGAAGTGGGAACTCAGAACCCTTGGTCAGCTAGTTCCCTTACCCCTTATCTGAAGGGAGAAAGGAAGGCCAGGCAAGAGGGCTAGTGTATAAAGAGAGGACTAAAGAGGATGGATAGATTAAAAAGCCAAAAGACATCGGAGGGCAAGAGTCCTGAAAGTCTTCCAGGTCTCTGCCACATTCTTGAGTCACAAGAGACCCACCTGCTGGATCCCTGATAACTTATGGGATGGGAGCTGAGTTAGTTTCAGTGACTTGCAAGCAAAAAACCATAACTTGCCCATTTTATGTGCATCTTTTCACCAACATAGAAGAATTGCTGAGATTAAGCTGAAAATTAGCTAAATTATTTCCCTGACTAACTAAAGATAGGAAGTTTCCATTTCCAGAGACAGCTGGCTTCAGAGCTGAACACTGGAATGCATACTTAGCTGTTCTGAGCTGCTACAGTAGCTTTATGTCACTGAGGTGTGAAAACACTATACTAGTTGTATCTCATCAAGTTATTTTGACCAGCTCTTAGAAATGACTGAAAAATTTTACTCTTAACTTTTTGAAAAACATTCATGATAAAGATATTTCCCCCCCCATTACCCTTAAGTGATTGGGATGACAACTACAAGTAAATGAGTTTTATTGATAATCCCCAAATCTTATCTAAACTTTTATTTTGGGCAAGAACTTCCTCTTCTGCCTTTTACCAGAGCTGCTGACAATAAGCAAATTGACTGTGACAAGTAGGGCTTTATCTCCCGTACACACCTTCCGTAGAGATACTGACGGGGCCATGACTAGCAGGGAGAAAGCAGGTGGAAGGCAGGGAGGAGGGAAGGCAGGTGGAAGGAGGGCAAAGAGAAGAAGCAGAAGTCTGGATGGTTTAAGGATCAGCTAAATAGCTCTAGGGACTGACTTACAGAAGCTGAGGGGCTTCAGGGACATGCATTACTGAGAGATGGGGAAGAGAACCTGGGAGGCCGGAGCATACCCATGGCCTGCTCTCTATCCACACTCACAACACACTTCCCCAAGTTTGGGTCACTGCATCTGTAAAACAACACATTCCTTTTAGGTCCTTGAGATTCTGTAGCTAGGGCCCTCACTAAGTGGAAGCAAAATATGCTTTCTTTTTAAATTTGGTTTTGTTTAACATCTTTTATCAGTATGAGCAGCCCCTGGACTGGACTTTTTATTCCAGCCCCTGCCAGGTGGTAAAGCCAGCACCACACACCCCACCTCACTTTTGAGCCTGGCCATTCTGCTTTGAAGTATAGTTTGAGGCAAGCTGTCTTCTGCCTCCTCTTTCTCTTTGCACCAAAACCACTGGATGACCACAAAGACAAAGTACAGAAGTGAGGATGGCAGCCCGGCAGTACCATCTCAGAAAGGAGGGAAAACCTCAGCGCACTACATCAGACAATCTTTCGTTGTGATCTTTCCAGTGTAACACTGCAAACTTGTTCTCAGAAACTCTGAAGTACGCGTTGCTGAGGCCTTCCATTTGGAGGGTAAGACCAGAACATAAGATTGCAGGCGGAGTGAGACAATGGTGTTTCATTATTCATGGAAACATACTGCTGGTGTATGTGCTTCGGTTGGAGCTTTTGATGAGCAGAAAATGTGCTCTGAACTTATTTTTCTTTTTGTGAAGTCCTGACACAGCACTTCTGGTTTCAAAGGCAGCTGTATAAAAGGACCAACAGAAACCCCACAAAATGAGACCACCTTAAAATCAAGTTTACTGGCTAAATGGGATTAAGCTAGACTTGTGTTTTAAGAAGAATAAACCAGAAGAAAAAAAAAAAAACAAGTCCTGCTGCCTGGTGCCCACTTCTATCTGAGCAGCTCTGAAGTCCAGATGCGAGCTGTCACTGCAGCATCTCTGGAGAGAGCGTGGGAAGTTAAAAGTCAGTGTTTCTGATTAATTAATAATCATCCTCAGCTGTGTTGGCAAATGATAAAAACAAATTGTCTGCCTTTAAAGTAAGGGTGGAAGATGTGTACTTACCCAGAACAGAACGGGAAGGAGGAACAGCCCCGCTGGCCTAGTGTGCCCTTGACTGGTCTGGTGGTAGCTGAACAAAGACAATGCTGTGTGCCTCGTACCCTATAAAGTCATGGTTAGGAAGCAGCAATCAGAGCAGGGGAAGTCAGTTGGGGAGGGAGGCAAAGGAAGCCAGTGTCTAAGACATAGCCCAAAGGACTATTTTATGGCTACCAAGTTGTCTTCAAAAACAACCCAACTAAGCATTGGCAGGAGTAACTGCTTCTCCATGCTTGTCAGTGGAAAAAGTTTGAGATGGGGCCAGCGAAGCTCCGAATGAGCGTATGTTCAGGCACACACATGGAGGTGTGATGAGATAAAGTTTTATTGAGAGTCAGAGCAGAAATGCATTGACTCTTTTTACTTTTAAAATTTTATTTATTTACCACAGTATTGGAGATTGAACCCAGGGCCTTGCACATGCTAGGCAAGTGCTCTACCCCTGGACTACCTCCCCAGCCTTTTTTATTTTGAGACAGGGTCTTGCTAAATTGCCAAGTTGGCCTTGGCCTTGTAATCCTTCTGCCTCAGCCTCCCAAGTAGCTGGGTTTACAGGTGTGTGCCCCCACACCCAGCCATTTTTAGATTTGCTGCCGATCAGTAAACCAATGACCCAGTGTCACCCTTTCTTGAGACCCTGCATGTTATTTTCCTACCCCGAGCCTGTAGTCCTTTAGCCATGCATCCTCCTAGGCTCTACCATGTATCACCTAGTCTCCCAGCCGTTCTTAGCTCCTCCAGTGTACAGACCTTGCCTTTGTGGCACTGCCAGAGACTGATTACTGGGTAGAGCAGACATGCAACACGTCTTAACTACACTGGGTGGAATGGAAGAAGGCCGGTCTGAGGCATGGAGCTGTGCTGGATGCTATATTCATTCTGCTGCTCCACGTGTTTCAATCCCCAGTGACCAAGACATTTGTTTCCTTTTTTAGTCCCTGCTGCTAGAGCTACCATGTAGGCTCTAATTAATTTTTACCTATCCTACCCTCATGGTCTGCAACTAATCCACCCTTCCTACTTGCTTTCAATTTAGTCTATCATATACACTTGATTCTCCCTGATTCTATCTTGTCCACCCTCTCAAAATCATACCAACTTAATACTTCCTACAACTCAAAAGCCTCCACACTGTGGATCCAGAATATATTTCCATCTGAACCCATAACTACCCCTGATGTTATCAAGTGCCCTACATCCTGTGCAAGTGAACAATGCATGTTTCTCTAATCCACTCTTACTTTCCTACCTTTGTCCCTGAAAGTAAAACTTTCTCAACCTTTAAGGCTCATATCAAATGCCACCTCTTCCACAAGGGATGTGATTTCACCTTTGGGTGAGATTGCCCTTCTCTTGATTTTACCCCACATTCTGTTCTATGTCTTCTCTCCCTTTCTCTGTCTATGTGCCAGTCTAATTACCCAATTAGAAGCCTAGGAGGGCAGAAAGGCCAAGCTCCTGGCTGCTGAGTTACATTCAGAGTGAACCAGATGGCTCGCTCTCCTCCTGTCTTCATCAGAACTGTTCATACCACGTAGCTGCAGACCTCCTCTAAGACTCTGGCATCATGACAAAAAAAATCCAAAACTCCAACATGATTATTTACCTACTTTCCTGGGGTGTCCAGGGTGAAGTAGTTTCCATAACACATTAAATCACCACTTTCAGACCATGTCATTCTTTTCATCAGGTGAAGCTGAGATGTCATTGTGAAAACGCCACTAAACTGTGAGGTCAGTATCAAGTCTGAAACCACAGCCAAGTATTAGCTTCCCTTCCATAGGTCCTGCAGACCTACCTGGGGTGGTAGTCAAAGGAATCTGGCAAGTATAAGTCTGTCCCTACAGCGGGCCTGGTTCAAGTCTTAAAACTCAAGGCAACATTAGACCACCATTGGCATATCCTAGAATTTTCTAACCCCCAACAAAGTGCCTAGAAAGTACTGGGCTGGTTTCTCAAGGACTAAAAGAGCAGGTAATGATTCAAACTGAGGAGAAATACCCAGGAAAGGGATTTGATGAAAACTTCCACTTTCCAGGAGAAGCCAGAATAACTTCTGGCAGAGAAGTCATACTCAGGACAGACTTACATACACCAAACTTCAGAGAGCAGTCAAACACACGGGAATTTGTTTCAGCCTCACAGAGCTCCTTCAACCTTAGCAAGAAGGTCTTTCCATGCCAGGACACGTCTGGTGGCCTGAAAGTGCTGCACAGACTGACAAGCATCTCGAGGCACTGGGTCCTCTCTATGTGAGCTTCTACAGCACACAGGCCATGGGGTTGGCAGAGGGAGAGTGTTGCCATATGAACTGCTCTTGGTGGCTCCACCCTACCCCAGCTCCTGGGACAGACACAAGGCCTGCAGGGTATCCTGGCCCAGGAGCCTGTGATCACTCAATAGGTACCTGGGAGGTAACTGTTGGCCCAAGAGCCTGTGACCACTCTCTGGTGGCCTCGGTCTTGTGGAGTTTCCAGGTACACAGGCTCGCTCTCATCTAGATCCCAAGTTCTGCAGGGTCTCGAGGAGTCTCTGGGACAGGCAGGGCAGTCAGTACAAGTGATTCTCCTTTGGCCTCTCTGCTCAGCCTAAAAGTTTTTCTCTTTTGCATCTTTCTTTTTTTTCCTCTGGTACTGGGAATTGAACTCAGGACCTCACACTTGCCAGGCAGGTGCTGTGCCACTGAGCTACCTGCCTGGCCCTTTTGCATCTTTCTAGAACTGAGCAGTGTCCGGCTTTACCTTCAACCCTGGATGGCTATGGTAGTCAGTATTCCATTACTGTAATAAATACCTGAGGTAAGTGTACTTATAAAGACAAAAGGGTTGTTTTGGTCCACATTTTGAAGCTTTTAGTCTGTGACTGACTGGCCCAGTTGCTCATGGACCTGTGCTGAGGCAGCACAACATGGCAGAGAACAGAAGAAAAGCTGTCCCCTTAGGGCTAAGAAACAAGATGGAAAGTGGAAGAGGCCGGGGCCCTGCACTTCCCTTCAGAGATGCCCTGTGATGACCGACAGTCCTCCCCTCACAGGGCCCCGCCTCCTAAGGGCTCTGTGACCTCCCCAAAGTGCCATCCCACATCCAAACTATGGCAGTGGTTTTGTCCACAGTAATTCTTGGCATCTGTTTCTGTTCCTGAGCTCCCTAACTTTAACCTCTAGAGCGTCACCCTGCCCCTGATCTGCAGCAATTAAGTCTTTTTAGGACAGACACTTGTACAGGCTGAGTCTGGTATGCTGACTTTTTAACCCAAGTACTGGTCTATAGCAAGAGTATTGACACTAACTTTACCACTAAGGGGCTACGTGATTTGGGACAAATGACTGCGCTACTGTGGACCTAAATTTTTTCATCTATACAGTGAGGAAATGGATGAGATAATCTCTAAGATGCACCTGGCTCCAACATCCCATCCTCTCTGATCTTACTATTCTGGGGTTTCCCTGGGCAGCCTCCATTCATTCATTCAACAAATGTTTATTTAGCAACTACCATGTGATGACTTTAGGGCTCGATTCTGAGAATATACTGTGAATGAGACATGGCCACGGTCTGCAAGGTCTTTGCAGTCTAGTAAAAACGTCACCTCAATCTCTAGCACCAACACCACACACACAAAAGACAACTGCTTATTCAATGGTTTGACCTCTGTGGAGTAAGATGCGAACTCAGCGAGGTAAGTGCGGGGCCACCTCTTAGTTTCCTGGCTCTCAGGGATCACTTCACCTGACTGCCTGATGTACAGTGCTATGAAAACTGCTGTTCTGTACACTGCGTCTGGTTTTTTCTTTTGGAAGTTGTTTCAGGCGGGAAAGTAAATTTGGTCTCTATTCCCACATATTGGCCAGAAGCAAAAGTCCCACCAAACATGCTTGGTTATACGGTCTAACCCAAAAACAAAAGAAAAGAAAAAATAAAGACTGTATTTCTGTTATATTTGTATTTATTTGTAAATTATATACATATATACTTGTCACTATGTATAGTAAACATTAGGCATATTATTTAATACTAGTAGTAGTAAAGCTTCATTTTCCCTTTTTTAAAGATTAAAGCATACATAAATGAAAGTTAATTTTTTTTTCTTTCCTGCATTTCAATAGAACATCTGTGTGTCCACAAATCCAGGACCAAAGGACTCAGGAAGTCCAGCTCTGTGAACTTTCAAAACTGGCTGACAAAGTATCCAAGATACATGGTACAGGTAACATTATACATTGAGTTCTAAGACAAGATAGTAGTATGAGATTGGCATGCTTTGGCTGATACCAATTAAAGCTAAGCTTTTATAAAAACAGTACTTTGAAAATAGTTTTTAAAAATTGTATTCCTTGCTGGGCATGGTGGTACTTGCTTATAATCTCAGCACTTTGGGAGGCTGAGGCAGGAGGATGGCAAGTTCCACCCAATCTGAGAAACTTAGAAATTTAGCAAAATCTTATTTCAAAAAGAAAAATAAATTAAAAAGGGTTGAAGATGTAGCTCAGTGAGAAGGCGCTGGAATTAATCCCCAGGACCTGGGGAGAAAATGCATTCCTTGATCTCATTCAGCAAAATTTCCATTATCTTTTCCTGTACTTTGACCAGACCTTATTTACATGTCAAAATGGTCAGTAAATATTAAACACATTCTCAGAACTGTACACCAGGCATGTGGGAAAATGCAATACATTTGAATATGAATGCCCATCTTGAATTTAAGTGCATTTGCTTTCCTACCTGCACCATGGGTGGGATGCTCGTATGGGTAATGTCTTAGTTTGTTCTGTGCTACTATACAGAATACCAGAGGCTGGGTATCTAATAATGAACCAAAAAGTGTTTGTTCCTGGGTCTGAAGACTGGGAAGTCCAAGACTGAGGGGCCATATTGGGGTTGTAGCTGCATCGTTCTCTGACAGAAGAGCAGAGAGGGCGAGGGCAGGGGGCTGAACTCCCCCTTTTATAAGAACCCACTCCCCTGCTAACTGCATTACTTCCTTCATCTGCCCTCAGCATAATGGCCTCTCCCACGGGGGATGAAGTTTCCAATACCTGCCCTTTGCGGGTATATTCAAACCATGACAGCTGGGCTCTAACCACTAGTTCTGGGGAGAGGCCTCTGGGATTAGGTACATTTGCTTTGCTTCCTGGGGCCCCAGAAGATGCTCAGAGACCAGGCTCGGGCCTTTTCTCAGCAGCCTTTCCCTCTGGCTCTTGAGCCTGGCTCATGTGCAGCCCCAGAAAGCAGTCAAGGGCAGGCAAGGCCCACAGAGCCCAAGGTGGCTTTCACCGTCACGGCTGCTCACTGGCAGAGCAGGCGCCGCCAAGGCTGCTGCCAAAGGGCCACTGCAGCAAACCAGCAGGAACCGGAATGGCTGGCAGAAAACTACCCCTTCTCAGACGGGAGCTTGATTTCCACCCGGACCCACAGCTTCAAAGGACAGCTGCCTCTGAGGGAGGGTTTGACCAAATCCAGTTTGCATGTCTGAAATAACGTTTCTCGCTCTGAACCTGAGTCCCAGAAGCCTCTCTTGCTAATAGCCTGACGTTCCCTCCGTTCTCGGAGGTCTGGGTTGTTCCAGCTGTCCTGGATGATAGCTGAGCCTCAGGAAGGGAGTCCTGTCCAAGAAACCCCAGCCCTGGCTCCCATTTCAGCCACTTTATAGACCTTCACATAAGAACAGATTGAACAGACCTGTGTGTGTGAGGCTGAGGGAGAAAGGGAAGAGTGTTTTCTGTTTATGACTGGGACACTTATTCTCCGGGCTCGGGTGTTTCAGCTGAGTTCTGTGGCCCAGGCACGTTAGCACCAGAAACCTCCTCGGCCTCAGTCATACGTGCTACCCCACCTCTTCCTCGCAGCCCAGGCCTTTCCTCTCAGGGGACCCTCCCCATTTCGCGCTTTCACAGAGTGAGGCTGCTCCAGGGCTGCCTCGGGTCACACCCTGCTCACACTGCCCAACAGCAGCTGCCGAGAGATCCGGGTGACTCTGTGGTCTCCATCTTCTGCTTCTTGTGGCGGACAGGAAGCAGCACTGAGTGAGAGCTGGGCTCTGGCACTGGACAGGGGTGGCGCAGGGAAGGAATGCTGATTACATGAAATCCAGGGCGGCTGTGTAATGTGGAGCCGGCAAGCACCATGTTCCCACACTGTAAGACATGATGACACTGTTAAAACTGACTGGTGGGCGGGGGAAAGTGAAAGAAAAAGAAGAAGGGGGAACAGAAACCAGAGTGAGACACACAGAAGGGTCAGGCAAGAGTAAGAGCCAAAGCATGAGGAGAGGCCAGGAAGACGGGCGGCCTGGAAGGGAACCATGGCGAAGCAGGCGAGTGAGACTACAGGTAGGAGGAAGGAAGCAGACCAAGGAAAATGCAACGAGGTGTGAAAAGAAGACATAGCTATTTGTTTGAGGAAATGGGAGGTAATTTGCCAACTCATGAACAAGCCAGGGTGCTGGGCGCCACTCCAGCAGCAACCCTTCCGAGCACATCACCTTCAGAGCCCCCAGCACCGGCCGGTGCAGCCCCTGACCTTGCATCTACCTCTGCTTACTCGAGGCCTCATTGAATTTAGGTAGAAAGGGCTTGTGAGACTCTGGGGGAAAGCAGGGGATGTGAGCTGAAGAAACAGACCAGCGAGGCTCATACATCCAGCGGGAGCTCTCCTGAGTGGATCTCCTAAAAGGCTTTGTCCGTGGTCCTGTGAGTGACACAAAGAAATAGAAACCACAGCTTTTGGCCTGAAGAAATTCACTTCCTAGAGAGGGGGCAAGAGGTACATACACAAAGCACTATACAGAGCAACAGTATTAAAGGTACTGCTTGAATGAACATAATAAGAGAATACTGGGTGAAAGAAGGAATAAGATAATTTTTAAAATGCAATGCAGAAAGGCTTTTTTGACAATGCCACTTATGAAAACCTTTAAAATGCAGGAATTAAATCAAAGTTTGGTCAACTAGGTTGAAAAATTTAAAACTGTACCAAGAAGGTCCAGTACCTGGGCTTGCCAATAGTATAGCAAAGTTTCCAAATTGAAGCAAAGAACAGGAAGCACTGTTAAATCCAGTCTTCCAGGTGAGTTGGATCTACCTAGACACTTTAAAAATATTTTTTAAAATTAGTACAAGGGGCCGGGGACATAGCTCAGTGGTGTAAGTGCCTGCCTGGCAAGCACAAGGTGCTGAGTTCACTTCCCAGTAGCATTAAATAAATAAATAAATAAATAAAATTAGTACAGTACACCTAGAAGCCATATTTAACACTAAGAGGCAACAAGGAAAGCCTAAGTTGATGGCTATGGAGGAGGCCAGCTGGCCCACCAAGGCTGGCCTTCGTCTGTGGGTTTGGACAGATACAGATATAAGACAATTGGAGATCAAAGGTCAGATAAAATAACTAAGGTGGGAGGTGGGGAGAAGGATATTGGCTGTATATGTGTGTGTCACAGAGGTGAGGGCCTTTAATTTGTAATTGAGAAAAAAGGTGAAGGTGATGATAATGACAACTAACACTTATGGAGCACAAACTGTGTGCCACAGAATTCTAAAAAGACATTTTACACACATGTATTAGTTTACATAACCCTCACTACCACCCCATGAGGTGTTTATAATTATTATTTGCATTTTATACCTAAGAAACCCATTTTAGCAGCTGGAAGACAGTTTAGGATTGTACCAATATGTATCAACCTCACTGCTGTTGGAAAAGTCAGTTATTGGAATTTCCATTTAAACGGCCATAAAACACAATAAGTAGTAGTTTTACAGTAGAAATAAGAGTGTGTTCTGTTGCACAGAGCTAAATGCAATAAAGTTTCTTACGGTTGTTTGATTATATCAAAAAAAAGGAAAAAAGAAAGAAACCCAGACATAGAAAGATCAAACAATTACCACAGAAGCCTAAGACTCTAAATTCCACAACATTCTCTCTGAAGCCAGGCAAGAGTCAATGTTTCAGTTTATTTATTGTAAACATTCATTTATATAAATATTTGTGTCTAACCTGCTTATAGAAAGAGTGTGGATGATAAAGCTTTTGTGGAGAGACTGTTTTATCATCAGGAAGAGTATTAGCATTATTATTAAGACAATGCTTTTTCCAGAAATACCAAATATATGCTCACATCATCAGGCATTCCTGCAAAGCCCTTAAGTTTTCAGGAGCTCATGAAACACATCACCCTCCTGTGTGTTCATAATAGACAACAGTGTACAGGAACGTTCTATCCAGAGAAGAAAGGTCCTTTCTGACACAGTTCTCCCAAGCTTTGGGAGGTGGTAGTCCTCTTCTGAAAAGCTTGCCCACTGGGACAGAGAGGCAGTTTTTTGTCCTCAAGGGAGCCTCCCCCACAAGGAACAAACCAGAGGACCACACCATGTCAGAAACAGAGTTCTGAGTCTGAGAGGCAGCAGATAGAGAAATAGATAGCAAGTACATCTGTTTTCACAAGGGCCTGTTGTTCTCTGTACTAACTGCTATAAAAACAACATGAAACTAGCCACACATTAGTTTTGGTTCTCGTGACTAAATCAAGGAATGGCAAGATGGTGCTGCGTCATTAGAAATGAAACCAGTTCTTCAATGCAAGAGCAGGGCCGACATTTTAGTAACCTGAACAATTTCATAGAAAAATCAAAGCTGACACTTAACACCTGCTGCCTAAGGTTGGTTCTGAACCAGTGAAACGTCTTTTCTCGCAGTGAAGACATGGAAGGGGCCCTGACTTGCCCAGACTTGGGTGGTCAGGGGAAGTCTTGCTCCAGATGTCCTGCCAGGTGGAACTGTGGGCTCAGTTTTGCCTTCAACAGGACAGACTGTATTTGGCACTTTGAAAAAAATACAACAAAGAAGCCTCGTATTTAGCTTTTACTTTTTCAGATACACAACCTTGTGTACTTTGACACCTATACTTCTGTTTTGCTCTAAGAATTGGACTTTCCCTGGGGCATTATCAGGGCACTTGCAGAGGTGACTTAGCTAGAAGCAGGCAGATCAGGGCTTCTGAACAGCTTTTTATCCGTATGTTCACTGCCTCTAATTTGGCCTTTATCACGAAGATGCTGATGTTGATGCAAATACTCATACGTTGCCTCTTTGGTACCCACTTCCCGCTGCTCCTGCTAGAGCACTCAAGTTTTTTCTTCAGTCCCTCCCTCCTCCCACTACTCCTTGCTCCAGCAGATGGCTACATACAGGCCCCTAATGTGCTTAAGCCAGGGTCCCCAGCATCAGGCCACGTGGTTGGTTTGGGCAGGGTGGGCAGTTCAGACAGTGCAGTTTAAGGAAACATGTGCCAGAGCATCTGGTAAAAAGTTTCCTCAGTCCTGAACTGTAATACTACAAGGGACGATCCCTCTTTTCCTAGGGGGTGCACTGGAGAATACCAAGTCCAATATTTCCTCAGCAATTTTTGCACCAAAAGTGGCAGCCTGACGATCAAGCCAGCATACAGAACAGGCGATACTTACGATCAGAGCACATGAAGTGCTGGTATTATGAGGAGGGTGTAAATTCGAGATCAACCTCTGGAGTTTTCAGGAAATGAGTCAAAGCAATCTCTTGGTTTGCTTAAGCCAGTTTGCATTTGATTTTCTGCCACACAGAAAATTTTAACCAATGAAAACATTGCTGGTGCCACTTCGAGTAACATCTGATTATTGCTCTGGGTTCTCAATCAATAGCCTGAAGTCCTTTTGACCAAAATTACCAGTCCTCCAAAATTCACCAGCATTCCGAAGCACACCTATCCCGGTGCCTGTCTGACTCCGTACCAAGGACTCACATTTTTCTATTCCTGAGGTCTGGCTCTTCAGTTTTCTGTCCCATCTTGCTTCACCTTAGCTGGTTCTCTTCTGAGTCCCACTGCAGTGATAAGAGCTAGCACTCTGCCAAAGAAACAAGCAGGAGAGCAGGCAGCCAGCTGCAGAAGCCCGACATCAGCAGGGACAAAATATGCAGTGTTACGAAAGGATTTTGTCATAATATACATTTGAGTACAACATAAAACCAGGCCGAAGCAGAATCTTTGGAGCACAGCCACAGGCACTATTACCTCCCCAGCTCCCTGCCCAAAGGCTGGATCCCACGGATTTTGTGATTACTCTAAGGATCTTTATTTGCCAGTGGTTAACTCACAGAGGTTAACAGAGTTAGCATTAAAGTGTATAAAGTCATGTAGGTTTGAAAATCTGTGAAGAGAAGTGATTTTTGTGACTCTACTCAATCTCAGTTTCTCTTGAAAATTTCTGTTATTTCCACTTCTCGCCAAAATGACTAAGCACAAAGGTAGAAATACAATATACAGTAAACAGCTGTAGTTACCCTCTGCAGTCCAACAGTGAGAATGGCAGCATAGACGAGTACGACAGGGTTAGATGTGTGCAGGGGGCTCCCTCTTTCCTACACTAATTCTTCCACACCCAATCTATCAGGAAGATTGATATTTTCCAAATATTACTTAATTCCCTTCTCTCCGTCTTTATTACAGTCTTAAGCTCTGCTGTGTTCCAGACACGGTTCCAGTGCCTCGGAGAACAAGAAGGACAATGAAATGTAAGCTGTACACTCCAGTGGTTCCTCTTGCTTGGGCCACCAAAGATCTTTTTACTGGCCACACCCTGCTTCTTCTTGTGTGCTCTCCTTGTATTTGCACATAGCAGCCTAAAACTTCCCAACAGCTTTCCACTGCTTTTCCCTTTGCTTTGTTTGCTGTTTCCTTTTCCCCCTCTTCTCCTTCCTCCCCCCACCCCCTTTCTTTCTTGCAGGGGATTCAACCTAGAGCTTTCACCTTGGCCTGCCTACCCTAACCCTTTTTCACTTGAACTTATCCTTCTGCCTCAGCTGCTAGAGTGCTGGGATTACAGGTGTGCATCTCACCTGCTTATCGCTTCTCAAACTGAATACCATGCGGCCTCCGAGACCTGCTGGCAGCTCTGTCACTCCTTCCAGATCTCTGGCCTCTTCTTATCCCGTGTTCACTCCTCACAGGTGCACTGGTCTCCCTGTAGATCCTCAAGCATGTATATCTTCCTTTTCAGGGTCTTTAATCTGCCCTTATTTCTGCCTAAAACAGTGGCCTTCAAACTTTTTAAAAGTCATACTCCCCATTAAGAAATTCCTCTTTATATGAATCAGTAAATATATCAGCACATTTCTACACATAAAGGCACAAAAATTTCATAGATGACACTCCTGCAATTTCTTAGTCCATCCTTCAAAAAGCTACTCCTGACTCATAACCTGAAGTCCGGAGACATTCTCTGCTCTGCTCTTTAAATTGGCTGGTCTTTCTCATCTTCTAGCTTTCTACCTAAATGTCAGTCACTCAGAGGGGCTCTCTTCAACCACCTGATCTAAACCAGGCCCCTGACTGAGGTTATTTTTAATCTCAGCCAGTTGTCCCTTCCCTTCAGAGAATCTGTCGAAGTTATAATTAAGTATTTCTTTGTTGAGACTTGCTCATTGTCTATCTCACAAACCACACGGTTCGCTTCGGAAGGCAGGGACTTTGTCTGCTTTGTTTCCCACTGTCTATCCAGCATCTGGCTTAATGATCAGATCAGAGTGGAATATAAATACAAATATTCATTGACAAAGTGAGTGGTAGATGTTTATGTGATGCTGAAGCCTCGATTTAGAGATAAGCTTCTCCAATAAAGGAACTAGGGTTCCTTAGAGAAATGTGTGATTTCTCCAAGGGCACAGGCATGGTAAAGGGCCGCAGGAGCCAGCCTCAAAAGTCCCGGTGCCTAAAGCTGGAACAGTCTGAGCAACCAATAACTTACTCAGATTATAACACGAAGTATTACATATCCACAAGAGTCTATATTGTTATAAATGATCTTCTAAATAAACAAATGGGCAGGAAGAGCTAAATCTTTCTTGCAGAAGAATTTCACTGAGGAGGTAGGGTCACAAGCCCCAGCCCAGCCTCGCAACTTGGCGAGATGTCTCAAAATAAAAGACAAAATAGAACATTAAAAATGGGCTGGGGATGTAGCTCAGTGTGAAGATCCTAAATCCAGTTCCCAATCTAGGAAAGGAAGGGAGGGAGGGAGGAAGAGATGGAGGGAGAAGGGTAGGTATGTAGGAAGGAATTTAAATAATTTAAATAGGTACTACCCTCAAGGAAGTGGGAGTTAATTCTCCCTATCCCACCCTGATCCTCTTGAGGGAAGGAAATGCTATACTAGGTGTTTGCTTCCAAACAATGGAGAAGGTGGGGGGAACAAAGTAAGTTCAGTGGGGGAATCTGGCAAACGGTACCTTGGCTGGGTGCTCAAGGCAGATGTCACCAGTGATGTCCTGGGGGTAGCACATGTGCTCCCCCGCCCCACCCACATGCTGAGATGAGGACACTTGGCCTCCGTGCCTTCAGTACCTACAGGCTCAGTGTAACTAGGTGAAACTAGCATCAGAAAAACTCAAATGAAGAGACAACTTACAAAACAACTGAATAGTACTCCTCAAATCTGTCAAGACTTCGTGAAAAACCAGAAACTATTACCAAACAGAAGAATTAGAGATGAGCTAACTCCCATGCAAAATCTTATGAGGTGGGACCATGGCACAGAAAAGAGAACCTAGTGGAAAAACTAAGGAAATCAGAATAAAGTATGGCCTTTAGTTATTAGTCATGTATCAATGCTGATTTATTGTGACAAATGTACCATAGTAATTTAAGATGCTGGTGATAGGAGGAACTAGGTGAAAAGTATATAGGAACTCTCTACAAAATCACTTCTCGGCCTTTTGGCTAAGATCAAGTGTAGGAACTCTCTGCATTATCGCTACAGCTTTTCTGTGAATATAAAATTGTTCTAAAATGAAAAGGTTAGCTCTGGTAGCGCACCCTTGTAACCCCAGCACTCAGGAGGCTGGGCAGGAGGATCGCAGATCACTGTGAGTTCAAGGCCAGCCTGGGCTATACAGTGAGTTCAAGGCCAGGCTGTCTCAAAAAAAAAAAAAAAAAAAAAAAAAAAGGAAAGTTTAGACTCACTGCCAAGAACAAGGCCTTCATTCAGTTGGTTTTATGGTGCACTCACAAAGAACTTCCAAGTCCTGATGGGACACAAAGACAATGAGAAAGCCTTGGAAAATGAATAGATGAATGTAGACCAGGGAAAGAAAGCATGGAGGTCCACAGGCCGGTGTGAGAGAAAGGAGTAAATGGCATCTTCTAATTCTGTTCTTGGTCCTGTGAAAGACAGCAGGGCTAATAGCACGGTGGGGATGGACAGTTAGCAGTGCCTTCAAAGCTTCCCATATGGTCTCTGAGAGTGTAAGGAGAAGGTTGGTGAATCGCTCTGTGGACATCCACAGACATTCTTCTTTTAATGGTTCTGAATGCTAATCACAGTTGTCTGCATGTAACTATTTATGAAGAAAAATTTGGAAAACATAGAAAACCATATTCATTTGTGCATCTATCAACAATATGACAGACTATTGTATTAGTTTTTTTTTGTTTTGTTTTTGTTTTTGGTTTTTCTCCGGTACCGGGAACCGAACTCACGACCTTGCGCTTGCCAGACAGGCGCTTTTGCCGCTGAGCTAAATCCCCAGCCCCTAGACTATTGTATTAGTATAAAATAACCTATGAAATACACAATGAAAACAAGGATTATAGAAGAGTATGGTGTGCCACTATCCTATGTGTGGGATGTATGTGCATGTGCGCAGGTATACACGTGTTACAAATGCCCAACAGTCCTCTGAAACACACACAAGAAACTGGTTTACAGAAAGGAGTCCTGTGAAGAAGATACAGAAGACGGGAGAGGGGTGATGACTCCAGCCACCCTCGGAAATTTTTGAATTTTGTACATGTCCTATTTGAAATTAATGAAATGACAGAATACAAGGAAGAAAAATCTGAATTTTGGCTACAGGTTATAATCAACTCATTTTAAAGTTATATTACATTCTCCTGAGTCTTTTGCTTTCCATGGGATCTAGCACATGGTGCGGCCACAGACAGAGACCATTAATTCTCAGAGTCCTTGCTTTAATGCCAGCTTCAAATGAGGTCTTACATGAGGTGACTGACAGGGCTGAAAAAGCAAGACATTCATTGCAGTTTATGTATTCTAAATGAGGAATTTAAAAATTAAATCCTACAATTATTTTATAAATAGAGTACTTGTATTATGTTATAGTAGTCTTTTAAAAAATCTTTTAAAATATCTCTATCAAGTTCCACTTGGGCAGCTTAGTGAAAACCTGTCTCAAAATAAAATAAAAATAAAAATAAGAAGAGGCTAGGGATGTAGCTCAGTGGCAAAGGACCCTTGGGTTTGGTCCTGACTACCCTAAAAAAGAAAAAAGAACCTAACCATTAATAATGAATCATACTAAGACCCACAAAACATATTAAGAGAGTTTTCTGCAAGTTCCTTTGTCTCAACAAACTGAGTTTCCTCAAATAACTGGTCAGTGATTTACTATAATTATTTCAAGATCTCATTCTACTTTTTAAGCACCTTCCAAAAGCACTACTCCAAGGCAATATAGTTTCCAATTCCAAAGGTAACACTTTGCTTCATCCTTATGGAATTAATGTTTGAAGCAGACCTAAGAATTCTGTGTTTTTAAAAAGAATGTATTTCAATCACAGTTCAGTTAACCTCAGGAGAAAGGATGTTCAATTTTCTTACACAGCATTCACTACAAGGTTAATCCAAATGTGAAGCATTTACATTCCACTGTTACTGAAAAAAGAAAGTCTCATGGAGGCAAGCACGGAAGACTGAAGGTAGGCAGGGACAGCGCCACGTTGGTGTGGCTGGAATCACAGTCTCAGGTCCCCGCCAACCAATCTGATCAAGATCTTCAACCAAACAACCCACATGATGACTCTTACACCTGTTGAAGGCTGAGAAGCTCAGGGCTAAAAAAATTTTCACTGTCTTCAAATTCAAGTTACATTCTTTTTGAGGGCTATATATAATATTTAGTAATAAGAGCAATGTGACTTTTTTTAGACCAACCAGAGTCACACTTATTAGAAATGACTACAGTAATCATTGTTCACATCCTCCTTCATACTTGTGAAACATTCTTCCTCTTTTTTAAATCTTATTTTCTCTACTTTTTTCCCCAGACCATCTATTACCCTTCTTCTCAGGCAGAATTACCTTCGTTTCCCAATGGTTTCTTCCCTTTCACCAATATAAGTAACTGAACTAGGTCTCCCTGATGCAATAAAATGCATGTTTCCTCTCCATTATGCTAAGGGGTCTGCTTCAATCAATCGCAATCTTTCAGTCAATCTCAGTCTCTATTTTTTCAAGTCTCAGCAACTTGGCGACTATTGAACTCAATATTCCAAGTATTTAAATATTTAATTGCCAGATTCAAAGAACTGGCCTCTGTTTTCTCTCTGCTCCTATTTCCAGAATCTGCCCTTCTTCCTACCCTCAAATAGTCCCCTCAGGCCAGATGAAGGAGCTTCTTTTTCTACTCTAGGTGTTTCCTGTGTGTGCAGCGCACCACTGCCCCTCACTACAAAGTCACCTCCATGCAGAAGACTCATACAGTATCTTCACCACTGGCTTGTCTAAACGCTAACAGCCTCATATTGTTTTCCTTCCCTTAATATAGATTTATCGCGGGCCTATGATATGTCATTCCATTGTGTTAGGCACTGCTGAGCAAAGCAGGCCCGGTCCCCTGCGTTCACACAGCTTACAGCCTACCAGGAACACGGTGCGATGACTACAAGCGGGTGTGAGCTGTGGGAGTAGGAGCAGATCTCGTTCAGGAAAGTTTCCAGAAAAACATGGGGCACCCAGTGAAAGTGAATGTCAAACAAATAACAAGTTCTTTTTCGTACAACTACGTTCCAAATACTGTGTGGGATATACTTATGTTAAAAATTATTTATTTATCTGAAATTCAGCTTTAACTGGGCATCTTGTGTATTTATCTGCTACATCTGGTAACCTTACCATGAAGAAAAGTCTTGAATTGAGAGAAAAGATGAGGAGGAATTAGCAAGTGAAAGAGGTAGCGGAGAGGGGAAACTTTCCAGGGAGGAGAAACAAAAAAGGCTTCAGTTGGTAATGATTTTCATACTTTTGAGGCTCATAAGGAAGAGACCTGAAGGAAAGGACCTCTAGTGAGAAGAAACCCTACCTTGCAGTCTTTATCATGATAAGGGTTTGGGGCTTCATCTCAAAGCAACAGAAAGATTTCATGCGGAGGAGAAAATGATCCTAACCTGATGCTTCAATCTCTCTAGCTGTCAGAGAAAGGCATTGAAGGGGCAGAGGTGGATGACGGAATTCTAGTTCTGAGGCTACTGTTAGAGGCAGGGGATGTTAGTGGCCTGTGCGAAGGAATTTGCAGTGAGAAAGGAGAGAGGTGGACAGGTATGAGAGTGACCGGCATGTGTGACTGACTCCATTCCACGCCAAACTCTCATTTCAACTCACGTCTCCTGGAGGGAGATTACCATACCTATAGTCAGCCCTGACTT
The DNA here is from genome assembly GCF_000276665.1 of Chinchilla lanigera. Lineage (NCBI taxonomy): Eukaryota > Metazoa > Chordata > Mammalia > Rodentia > Chinchillidae > Chinchilla > Chinchilla lanigera. The sequence goes on from NW_004955411.1 coordinate 31,513,584, forward strand.
CTCTCACAGACTGTAGCCTCTCACTTACAAAGCTCACGTGGATTCTTTATCAAAGGACCTTTTAGTAGTCAATCTGCAGTGGGTGTACAAGTCAGAACCACTTGTGGAATGGTAAACAAACCTTGGTTCTGGTCCCTGCCAGGTCCCTGTCAAGCTGACTGGAAAGGACGAGGGCTACAGGAACAGTAATTTTGCAAGCAGCTCCACAAAGTATCAGGATGTAGTGACACCCCTGAGAATCAGTGTCTGTTTTAACATGGCAAGTCTCCAAAATAAAACGCATCATTTGTTTTCAACTGCATTCTTACCTGGGAACTAATTTCCTAACTTCCTAATTATGTCCCCAGCTTTGACTTCTTCCTCACAGGTTTCCGTATGTACAGGTGATTCTTCTGTACTTTCTCTTCAATGTCCCTTTCCACTCTCAACACTACATTCACATGGGTTTAAAATTATCAGACTCTATTTTTGGGGGTACCGGGAATCAAACTCAGGACCTTGCACTTGCCAGGCAGGCACTTGTACCACTGAGCTATAATCCCAGCACTAGAGTTGTTGTTTTTTTTTTTTTCAGACTTTCTCATATTAACGATACATGCATACCCATTTTTTTTTTTAGTTTTTTTCCGGTACTGGGAATTGAACTCACGACCTTGCGCTTGCCAGGCAGGCACTGTGACATACCCATGTTTAGAGCAGCACAATTTATAATAGCTACTAAATCTTGGAAATGGCCTATATGCCCATCAACACATGAATGGATAAAGAAAATGTATTTATGCATAATGGAGTACTACTCTGCCATAAAGGATAAACCTGAGGGATTCATAGTGAAGTAGATGCACCTTGAGACCATATTAAGTGAAATACACAAGCTTTAATATTGGATGGTTTCTCTTAAATAAGAAACCCAAAATATATGTGAAGCACAAAATAAAGGGTAATAGGGAGATTTTTCTCAAATGGGAAAGGGGAATGAGATGGAGAGAGTGAGAGGGAGGGGGCAAAGGGGATTAAAAATAGAGAAAACATGGAAACAGAACTTTTGTAAAGGGGGGGTAGAGGGTGAAAAAAGAACTGATGTGATATATACATGTACCAACTCCCCATGATGAATCTAATCATTATGTGCTGGAAACATATACTAATATACATACATAAAATTCATTAGACTATTTCTAACAGGTCCAGGCCAGAGGTATTCAGCAGTCTGAACAGCACAGTCCTCCTGGGCGAGGGGACCAAAGGGCTGGCAGACCAGCTCTGGAGCAGCCCAAACAGAGACGCCTCTCTTTGACCTGTTCTAGACGTGTGAGTAGGTGTTTATTAAAGAAAACCACTCTGCTGGTTAAAAAAAAAAGGTGGAAAACCACCGGCTCAGCCACGAGGGAGGCTTTCTGTCATTGCTCTGCTCTCCTGGAACAAGCCTGCTCCAAACCTCCCTACACACTGCCTCCAGTCACCACCCTAAGCAGCTGCTCTGAACAGATGATCTAACAACTAAAAACATTCAGTGGCTCTTCTTGTACATCAAATAAAATCTCTTACCTGTAGCCTGGTACTTGAGGTTTTCTATATTCTGTTGGAATCTTTCCTGTCAATTTTCCCTCTCCTACAAGTGAATTAGGCACCAGCCCAATTGGACAAGCTGCCTTCTGAGCTTTTGTTCATGTGACTCTATCTAGTTCGCTGTCACTTTTCTCTTTTACATTCTTTCCAGCCCTCCCTCAAAAGTCACTTCTTCATGAAAGCAAGATTTTCCTTAGAAGTTATGGAAGCATTCAACAGATACTTAATAAACCTCTGCAATGTACCAGGCACTGTTAGAGGGATGGAGTCATAGAGCAGTCCCTGTCCTCATGGACTGTATTGTTTTAAGACCAGAAGTAAGCCAAAGCAACTGCAGAAAGTGGGAAAGATTGTGGAATCTGGGCCGTCTGCCTGGGCTTAATCCTGGCTTGATCACTTTCCTCAGTGTGCAAGGTAAATGAAAGAAATGTTCTGTGCCTCATTTTCTTCATGGAGATCGTATTAGTAATTATCTCTTAGAGCCCTGAAATTAAGTTACACATTATAAGCATTCAGTTAGCTACATGGCCATAAACAAATATTAATTTCATAGAATGAATTCTACTATGAAGAGAAGAGAGTATGATGACTAGAGAGTGACAGTGAGAGGGGACAGAAGTTGCACTGGGTATGATTTTAGATCAGGTGTTCAAGAAAGGTTTCTTTGGATGGGTGACATAAACAGATATCTGGAATGTGGAAATAAGCTAGGCCAACAAAGTACCAGGGAAAGGTGAAATTAAGCGCAGCCCCTGAAAGGAGAATCATCTTGACATATTCACGGGACAACAAGACGGGCAAGAAGGCCAGTGTAAAATAACAGAGTAGCTTCAAGAAAAAAGGCAAAGATGTCTAGTTTCTCATCCCTCTTACTCAACACAGTTCTTGAAATTTTAGCCAGAGCAATTAGGCAAGAGAAAAAACCAAACCAAACCAAACCAAACCAAACCAAACCAAACCAAACCAAACCAAACCAAACCAAACCAAACCACAGAAGGGATACATATAGAAAAGGAAAATGTCAAACTGTCCCTGTTTGTAGATGATGATCCTACACCTAGAAGACCCTAAAGACCAGTAAGACTTTCAGGGCTGATAAACTCAACAGCATAGCAGGATATAAAATCAACATTAAAAACTCAACAGCTTTACTATATACTAATAATGGACTACCTGAGAATGGACTACCTGAGAAATGGACTACCTGAGAAAAACAATTCAATTTACAAGTTTCAAATAAAATTAAACACTCAGGAATCAATCTAACCGAGGAAGTGAAAGACCTCTACAATGAAAATTTCAGAATACCAAAGAAAATAATTGAAGACATCAGAAGACAGAAAGACTTCCCATGTTCACAGATTGGCAGAATATTGTCTAAACGGCTATATATTTCCAAAAGCAATTATTATGGCTTATATCTAGATGACCGCCCCCCTCTCCAAGCTTAATGTGTTCACAGGTGGAGCCTTTGGGAGGTGGCTGGATCATGGGTGTGTGACACTAGGATTAAGGGAATGTGGTATTGGATTAGTAAAATAATTGCATTAGCGCAGTTCTGGGTGTAGCTGAAGACGGAAGCCCCACTGGGTATGGGGGACACCAACCAACCGCTTGTAGCCTGGTTGGAATATAATGGGAAACATGGAAGGCTGGGTTGCTGCTTTCTGCCTGCCCTACCATGGACTATTTCTCCATCCATGCACCTCTGCCATGTCTCCCTGTCTTGGAAACACCTAAGGACTAAAACCTCAATAAACTGTGAGCTGAAATAAGCTTTTCCTCTTATAACTTGTGTGTGTCAAGTACCGTGTCTCAGTAAAAAGAAAAGACAGCAATCTACAGATTCAATGCAATCCCCATCAAAATACCAGCAAAATTCTGCACAGTAGTAGGAAAAAAAAATTATAAAACTCATATGGAAACACAAAATACTCACACTAGCCACAGCAACCTTAAGCAAAAAAGAGCAATTTCAACTTATACTACAAAGCCACGGTAACAAAAACACTCGCACCAAAAATAGGCATGCAGATAATGGAACAGAACAGATGATACAGAAACAAACCCACACAACTACAGCCACCAGATTCTGGTCAAAGGAGCCAAAAATCTGTGTTGGAGAAAAGCCGGCCTCTTTAGCAAATGGTACTGGGAAACTGGGTGTCCATGCCCACTTGCAGAAGACTGAAACTACACCTGTGTTTCTCACCCTGTTCAAAAATTAATTCAAAATAGATTCAAGACCTAGGCATAAAACCCGAGTAAAATGCTAAAAGAAACAACAGGGGAAACACTTAAAGCACAGGTAAAGAATTCCTGAACAGGACTCTGAAAGTAGAGTCAGGGATATAGCTCTGTGGCACAAGCACCTGCCTGGCAAGTACAAGGACCTGAGTTTGATTCCCGGTACCAAAAAAACCAAAAAGAAAGAAAGGACCCTGAAAGTACAGGAAATAACAGCAAGAATCTACAAGTGAGACATCAAATTAAAAAGTTTCTGCACAGCAAGGGAAACAGAGTGAAAAGACAAGCTAAATAATAGGAGAAAATTTTTACTAGCCACTCTTCTAACAAAGGATTAATATCTCCATAAAGCATTCAAAAAACTTCACACCAAAAACTCAAATAATCTAATCAATAAATGGGCCGATGAATTGGACAGATACTTTCCAAAAGTGTAAGTGGCCAAGAGAGCCATTAGGAAAATGCAAACGAAAATTACACTGAGGTTCCATCTCACCCCCATTAGAAGGGCTGTCATCAATAGGAATAACAGCCAGGTGTGGTGCCACACGCCTGTAAACCCAGCAATTGGGAGGCTGAGGCAGGAGGACTGCTACAAGTTTGAGGCTAACCTGGGCTACACAGTGAGTTCAAGGCCAGCCTGAACTACATAGCTAAACCCTGGCTCAAAATATGAAAAGTCAATGGATTTTTAAAATGTGTGTGTGTGTACTCAGTGTACTCAGCCATAAAGAAAAAGTCATTTGCAGGGAAATGGATATGGAGACCACCATGTTGAATAAAATAAGCAAAACCCAGACAAATACTACATATTCTCCTTAATATGTGGAATGTAAAAATGATTGCAAAAAGCAAATGAAGACTATTAGACAAGTGGAAGGGACTGAGGATGTGTGAAAGTACAGAGGGGGGATGGATATGAGCAAAATATATGCACTGAACTCCCCAAATGTAAAATGAGGTGTGAAAATGATGTTGTGTGCATGTACAAATCTGCCAAGGTAAACCCACTCATCTATATAACCAGTAAAGTGGGATAATAAAGGTAGCTGGGGGTAGAGAGAGGTATCAGCAGGAGGACCAGAAGCAGAACTTGGTGAGTTTAGATCCATTTTGGTTGAGATGGAAAGTCACTGGAATGTTTAGATCAAGGAGTTTCTCTGGTATCATTTATATTGTAAGAGATGTAGCTCAGTGATAGAGCTCTTACCTAGCATGTCTGATGCCTTGGGTTGGAGCTGCAGCACTACGTAACACAACACAACAGAACACAAAGACTGAAGGGCATCAAGAATGGAAGTAGGGAAACCAGACAGGAGGATACTATAATAGTCCAGGTTGAAAAATGATGGTTGATTAAATTTACATGGCAGCAGTGAAGACAATAAACAGAAATATTCTGGGTATATCTAAGGATTCATCAGGCTCCCTGGCAGATGTAGTTATGAAGAAGGAATTGAGGAACAAAAGCTGACTCTTACGTTTAAGGACTGGGGAACTAGGTAGCATTTAAGATAGGAAGAACAAAAGAGGTGCAAGTTTCCAGGGCAAGGTAAGTGTTCTGCTTTGATCCCCACCAAACTTAAATTATTACGTATCTGACATGGATGTCAAGTAGGGAGTTAAATATTAAGTTTCGAGTTCCAAGGAAAGGTTAATAGTGGAGGTACACGGTGTCAAAATAGAGCAAGTTCAAGTATTACGTGTAGCTAGAGAGAGAATCAAAGTCTCAGCCCTAAGACACGTCAGTATTTAGGAATCAAGAACAATCAAAGGAAACTGAGAAAGGGGTTCAAGTAAGAGGAAAAACAGGAAAGTGTGCTGTCCAATGGAGAAAGTATTTCAAGAATGAAACAAGATGTGGTTCAACTGTCAAATGCTACTGAAGGGTTAGGCAAGGTGCCATCTACATTAAACTATTCTCTCAGCTCAATTTTCTCATAATACTTTATTTGTGCCTTTCTCATTACAATTTCCCAGCATAACGCTGTGCAGTTATTTTTGTCTGTTCTCCTCTTACAGGTTCCTTAAGGTCAAACTTAAGGCCAGAACATCCACCATACTATTTGTTCAATAATACATCAGAATTCTATAAAGTGTAGGAGAATGTGCCTAATATACAAAGATGTTCTAAATGTTCTTTAAACCTACTGTACGGGTTTTGCTCAGCCTATAATGAAAGATATCCACCACACATCTGTTGGACTCTTACTTAATCACAAGCATCTGGCATATATATAGATATATCTATATCTATACAAAATATATATACATATATATTTTTTTCAGAATCATGTGTTTTCCAGTCCAAAAATTACTTGGCTTTTACCCCAAGATGATTTTCTCCCTTCCCTTTCAAGTCTGCTCCAGCACCTGGTGATACATGCAGAGCCACCAATCACTATGTATGCTACACTTGAACACCAGCATCATTAAGGTTGCTATTTTCATGTTACATGATAATGAATTTCAAAAAGACTGAAGCTATAGAAATATAGGTACTGAGAATGATCCAAAATTTTAAAGGAGATATGGTTAAGATGGTATATCCAAAAGAGACTGACAGGATAAAAATTTTCCCTAAGCCTGCACAAAATCATAGGAGTCAGCTACTGTTAAAGAAACAAAAAACTCTATGATCAACCACAGCAACATAAAAACCCAATTTACAGAAACTTTTAGCAACGTATTTAGAAACTATGCACTAAACATAAAAAGGCAGTCCTCACATCTCAAGCAAGTTCATTATCTAGACAGAGATCTGAAATACCTGTTTCATGTGCCAATGTCACAGAAACCCACCTACCTGTGAACCTGGCCACTCTTTTCGACTTTAGCTGTGCTCTACCTGAGGCTCTTGGTGATTAACAGGATGCCACACTTTACTCTGTGGATCTCAGCTACCTTCATGGCTCCCTGAAAGCCAGTATGTACATTTGATTCCTATTCACTCTCATGCTTTAGGACTGCAAAGGGTTTTTTCTCCAATCCATTATTATCAGCTATTCAATATATACTTGGTAAATGAACTTCAGTAGTTACAGACAAAACGGCACACATCTGGAGGAAGAAATTTTTGTTTGGAGATGAGTCAGAAGCTTCACAGCTTCAACAGCCAAAGTTGTTAGAAAGGAGTAAGATTTATGCTATAAATCCTAAATCATTATGGTCTAATGACAATGTAGCATTTCACAACCTAGAGTTTGATAGGATTCTGTGATACTGCGGTGGGGGGGTGGGAGATCCTATAGTTAAGAAAGTTTGGTAAATGTTGGATGAAACATCTCTCATTTTCGTAAGTTTTAGAAGCAAAAACAAGACACAAACCACTCATTTATGAAAAGGTCAAAATTAATAAATACCTCCAGATGCTTAGTGAGAATAGCTTCAACTCAAGGAGCTGCTTAAATTAGAGTGATGTTGAAACAGAAGATATATGTTGTGGTCTATACTACAATTAAGATGAATGTGGACTGACAAGGCTCTGGTCCACAGTGGTTCCTACTGAAAGTAGCTGATTTGAGTAAGCACATCTCCATCAGTAGTGCCAGCCTGAACAAATGAACTTTGTGTACTGATCTCTAAATGACAAGCTCCTTCCTATTTTTATAGCTGGTAATTTTAATAGAATATAAGGCCAATTAAAAATGTCATTCATCATAAATTTTTCCTTTTCATATATATTTCTAAAGCACCAACTTTGTGGCAGACCCTCCACTTAGAACTGGGAAAAACAAGGAAAAAGGTTTGGTTGTGATTTGGGTGTGGAGAGGGTACAGAGCAAAAGCCAGAGTAATCATTTTTAGAGTGGTCAAGGGAGATGTCAAATTACACTGACATCTCTAAATCCTTACTTATCTGTTTATCATTGTTAATGGAAAATGGTTGTTTCTAGAAACCTAAGTACTTAATGAACAACCTAAAGAATCCAAAAATTCTTCCTACGATTGCTATATTATGCCTACTAGATTCTATAGTACTGTAGTATGTTTGCTAATAACTAGAGAATTTTTATTTCATATTTGAGGAAATCTGAAGGATCTTTTAGCAATATAAAGCTACACAGTACATAAATTTTTATACTAATGCTCCTTGATTCAGACGGATAAGGTGAAAATGTCACTAAGTAAAAGATGCATTTAATACATCTAGCTTACGGGACATCACAGCTTTGCAATACAGTATGCTGCATTGTACCAGTTGTTTACCCTCAGACTGCTTGGCTGACTGTGAGATGCCGATCTCTGCTGCTGCCTAGCTTGACAGAGAATCCTACTACATACTCTTAGCATATAAACAAAAATCAAGTCAAAATCTGAAATGCAGTTCTTCCTGAATGCCTATCACTTTTGCACCATCATAAAGTCAAAAGCCCAACTGTAATTAAAAAGTGTCATTTAACCTCAAATGATCTGAAGAAGCATGCCCCTTTCTCTTCTCCCTACCCAGCCCTGGAATGTTTAATACTTTCATACCAGGTGATAAATAGATGTAGGAAACACCTAAGAGAAAGACAAAACTCAAAGACACAGTATTGTGACTGATTCCTTCCTAGTGATTATCTATGAATGGGTCCAAATATTCCAAATATAGTCACATTTCATTTTTCTCTCATCATGCATCAAGATTTTACACTGTTTTTTAAACTAGTGCCAGTACATGGCACATGTAACCCAACTTACCTCACACATAAATATCATTAGCATGATAAATAAAAAGTGAGACCATCATTTTTTGGTATGACCTACATGAACTAAGTTTCTGAAGACTGAAAGGAGGAAAAGGTTACCTAGAATAGTCTATTTTGAAAATAGCCCATAAAGATAACCATTAAGAGTATTTGTCACTCAATGCCAAATCTTATATATTGCTTTCTTAGAGAATGATCAATTTGGTTTCCATTGAGAGATGAGCATAATACTAGCCCATTAGGGGGATGCTGTCCCCTCATATTCAGATTGGAGTATGTCTGTACATTATCATCCTATGAAGAACATGAGATCAGCTTTGAGATCTGTGGTCCTCTCCTATTCATTCATAGGCTCTCCTTTATTCCTCAGCCTTTTTATGTCCATAAGAAACTTGTTAACAGGTTTAAAATCAAGGAAATCTTATTTCTCCAAAAGGTTACCTTGTTTTATATAAACTCCACTTTTCAATTTTTAGAAATAAAGACAGACACAACATTTACTTAATTTTTTTAATAAATCATAAAATTTAAATGTTCAAATAAAAAGAAAAAAAATATTTAATCCAGCTCTAATTTCTGGTTTTATTCTTCCTCTGGGACATTGGAGGTTTGACTTACCTGGGATTACAGAAGGGTAAAAATGTCAGGATGCTGGTGTCATAAAGAACAAGTAAGTTAAAAAAAAAATGGGTACTGGTTTGATAACATTTTCTTTCAGATCTGGAAGTAAAGGTCAGCAGCTCATTTCAGTCCATTGCAAATACCTTCCTCTGATCTCTTTGATGGAAGACTACTTTGGTTTACCATTCTTACCACACTTCATCACAGTTCAGCACTCCCTGGCACTGTGATCCTTTTGCTCATTGAAGCTCATTTCAGTCTATAAAAACTTCAAGGGGGAAAATCCCCAAACTGATGAATAAACACTTTAAATGTGAACAATCATATTCAGACCAATCTCTTACAAAAGTACAAGTCAGTGGACTTTTTTCCTTACATAACTCAAACATTGCTATTTTTTCCTACCTTTACCAAAATGGCATTTTATTTACATTGGCCAGTTTTTCCTGCTTGCTTCTATTTTTGTAATTGATACCCTATTTTACTTTTGGATTGTATCTTTTAATTTCTGTTTCAGAATACAACTTTGAGCAACTTTCACTCTGTGAATAAATTTGTTACCAATCAGTGAAAAATCACAAAATGAAGAAGAAAAGGAAATAATGAACACTAGCAGGATCTCACTTGAACATTCATGAAATATTTTTATAAGAAAAACATTCATTTTTATTGTGGAATCTAAAACAATTACTGTATGATACTATAAGTCATTAGCATATTCAAATGGGTTGACATTCAACATGGACAGTAAGCTAGCTCACAAGAAACCAATTGCAGTGCACAAATACAACTGGTAGAATCCCAGCAGCCTGTTAATGTAAGTTCAGCAAACTTTCCTTATAATGAATAAGAATTCCAGTACTTTCTGGATATTTTTGGTAAAGTTAAGGAAAACCTACTGCAGTCAAGAGATTGATAATTTTTAGACTTCAAAAAGTGGCTGCCAGGGGACCACAGTGAAAAGTAAGTCCTGGAGCCAAAGGAAAACTAGACTGGAAGGAAATGGGTTTTAAAAAATGCAAAATTATACAAATTCTTAGCGTACTACGGTTCGACAGGCTTACAGTGATAAACAAAACAACAAAGATAAACAGTTAACACTATATCTTTAGTGTGTATAGAACACAGCTTTTAAAATTGGCAGCAATGAGTTCTATGACAGCTCCTGAGACATTTTCCTATGCCCTATACCCACCCCATGCTAATGCTAAACAGTAACAGAATAAAAAGTGATTTTACTGTATGGAGTCAGAAAGTACTTGAAAAGTGACAAAATTGTATGCTATTAAATGACAAAACATTATTTAGAGGCTTTATTTAAAAATGTCTTACTGTTCATTATCAAAGTTACAAGATTGCATACCAATAGACAGACTGTAAACATAGGAAATTTTCATTAAGGAAAGATGGGTTTACTGTAACTTGATCTTTTACAAAAAATTACTGCAAGTTATTGATAACAGAATTTCTCTTTTACTTTCTTAAGTCTAATTCTCTTGAAAATTAAACCAATGTTTCCACTCTCCTGAGCTAAAGTTCAACCATGGTCACCATAGGAAATACCCCTGTTTATTTGTTAATCAGAAATACAAACTGAGTGGCACATATTTCCTTTTTCTTCTTAGGCCAAAGGTTTCAGCTTCATTATATTTTACAAGAAAACAGAAGACTCGCAGTGGTCCTGTTGAGTCTTTCCCGCTGTGGCTGAGGTGTAATGACGGCAGTGGAGGAAAGCAGTGGTGATGCACAGTAAGACCAGCCCCATTGCCTTATCTGACATGGAATCTCTTTCCTGCTTGGCTTGCAGCAGCAAAGTGTCTCTGGTCAGGTTGCTTTCACCAAACCTGATTGAAACAAAGGTCGACATGCTCTGGCAAATCATTTTTCAGGGTGACTCCAACCAGACCAAGAGTTGGTTCTTCAATCTGTTGGTTGGGGGATGATGCTAATATGAAGAAAATTATCTGGGTAGCTCAGATGTTCACTCAGCCACTGCAGAGGTGTTTCCAACATTGGCTCAATTCCATGAATCATCACTTGATTCTTTTTCCCCCCATCTATTCCAAGAAAAAAATCCAACAATAGTCAATAGGAATCAAAACCGCTTAAAAAAAAAAGAAAGAATGAAAAAAAATCTATTGCCTTTTCAAAATCCTTAGTGAACTAAGTGGATTTTAAACCTGTTTTGTCCTTTGAACAGAAAATGCAGACATGGAGAAAATTAAAATGTCACAATGTATCACCCAAAACAGAAACCTGAGGGTTACAATCAATTCTGATAAAAATTCTGTTGCTATATGTGAAAGTATTCATTCTTTCTTAATTACTGTGCTTACCTAAGATTGACGTTAATGAAACTATAGTGGAGAAAACAGCCAATTGTAACCACTGACCAAAATTATTTTAGTTAGAATGGTACTGTATAGCTATTAAAAGTGACAAGTACATGCAGTAGGGCCATATATATTTTTAAAATGTAAAACAAAAATGTGACTAGAAATCATCAGAATCAGAGCAGTGTTTGAGAAGATGTTCAATAAAACAGATGGCAGCTTTGGTTGATTTTCAGAAGTGTCCAAGTATAACCTTAGAAAGTGTTAGAGATATTAAAATACCAGTTTAAATTTTAATCAGAAGGAACTAAAAGTCTGACTCAGGGATTCCTATCTTAAAGAGTCATGAAACCTGATTTATTTTCGTTATCCCCTATTCACTAATTAAAAGGATACTATAATCCACTTTTCTTTTAAATTTAAATTGTATTCCAAATGAAAGATTAATTGTATGTTTTTCATGATTTTGGTATGATCTACTGATAACTTTAAGATAAACAGAAAAAAATCGTGGTTTAGTAAGAAAATAAACAAAATTCCTCCAGTGAAAAGGAATAAAAGAAAAGAAAAAGAACCTTTTCCTGCTGGGTGTAGTGGCACAGCTGTAATCCCAGCACTCAGGAGGCTGAGGCAGGAGGATCACTGCAAGTCTGAGGCCAACTTGTGCTACACAGTGAGACCCTGCCTCAAAGAAAACAAAACAAATACCTTTTCCTTATTCCTATAACATAATTTGATCCATTCAATTCTGGTCTCTTTGAAATATGGAAATCTCTCAGCTTCCTGAAGATAGAAGACAGTAATAACACAGGGAACTCATGCAACTCTATGAGGGAAATACCTTACTTTTTTTCTTTGTACTGTGTTCAGAACTACTTTTCAATCCCTAATGCCCTAATGCCTGGACAAAAATGGGTTAATGATATATGGTGATAATGGCTATGGTAGCACCTAAATGAGATCTTTTTAAAGAAATATTTAGACTTTCTATTAGAGATAGCACAGTCTTGGGAGGTCCCAATTTAGGACAAAAACACTACATAGCTGGTAAAATGGAATGCCAAAAATAAAAACCTTACATATGTGATACTAATTTCAAAGACAATCACCCTTACCCTGCACAGGCTCCCAAATCGCTGTGTCATCATTTAGCATAATTTCAGTAAGATACTACCATGTAAAGCTACTAGTCTTTTAAAAAAAAATGCTTTCATTGTTGTAATTTTTCTGCTAATCTTTGATGCATCTATATATAGTTTCTCATATAGTTGTGAATGTAGTATTAATACAATGACTGATTTTTACAATGGAAAAGATCTTTAAATTTAAAAAGTATATACAAATACTGCAAAATGTAAGAGAATAGTACTTTGGGAAGAATTTTTCAAATGTTGATATTCAAATGGATAAACCCTCAGCTATCTGGAATGATTCGTTCTTTGTAAGTTGTAAATTGCCAAGGTTTTGCTGTACTAAATCTTTCTTAGAATATCTGAAAGCATTTCTGGTATAGTTCTCTTCTAATTCTTATTATATATTTCTTTGAACTATTTTAATATTCTCAGAACCTTCCTACTAGGCACTGAGTCAAAAAATGAAAGTGCAGTGGTGTAAAAGTTCTTTATGTGTAACCTTTATTTTTAAGCCAAAGCCACCTCTGGGTCCTCTGTAGAAGAAACAAGTCACAATTTAATATCCAAAATACTGTGCCAAAGCAATATTTAACAGTGGGAATAAACACAATATGGCAGAAAATCAACTCATGCACAGTGTGTTGCAGGGCAGAAGACCAATCCTATTACAACCAAGGGAGGGCTGGAGTTTATAAGCTATACAACACAAGTACAGAACTTTGCGTAACAAACTTGATCGATCATGTGATCAGAGCCCTGAGGTAGCAGCACTGATTCTTTACTTTGGAAACTTTCACCTTTAATCTGCAACATAAAAATGCCACTAACTAAATTTAGAAAACTAAGGAAGAGTACTATCCTAGCCCTTAAACGAAAAGCTTAAGATGTGAAATACATTTTGTTACTATATACATTTGCACAAATATTTCACCTGCATTGATCTTTTTGTTTTGTGACAACCTTCAACAACTTAATTACAAACAGAGGGATTCTTAGAATGGGACCACAGTTTCCCTGGAAATACCATCTAAAGTTTCTTATTCATCACTGTGGCCCCGCAGTGGCTAGCGAGGTACTTGACATACAGTAATTAGTCAGTAAATGTTTTCACAGCTTGGACAACTTTATTGATCATAGCAAATACTGCCAAAATTAATATTTTGAGAATAGTTTCTGATATCCACCCCTGCTAGGTAGAAGAGCTAGACCCATAAAGACTGCTTTTGCTATTAAAACAACAAAAAAGTGAAAAATGTTTCTAGGTAAGCCAAGTACATACGCTATCACTCTAACTCATGCTACCATTAATAACAACAAAGCATGGCTACAGCACAATTTGGCAATATGCAGACCAGCAACGGTAATAATGATAATTTACATTCATTTTTTCTAAAAAAAAAAAAGGAAATACATGATGATAATATTAAAGGAAACCATATTTTTGGTAAATATGTCTCTGTTTCAAAATGGAAATCTAGAACGTAATACTTAGAATGAGAAACATGTCACTACAAAGCAAATGACTCAGGAGAAAATGTTACTTCACATCTCTCCCACTCAGAGATTTAGTTTTCAGTAAACGGATCCAACCCAGGGCCTTGGTATGCTAAGCAAGCCCTCTACCGCTGACTGACTACACCCCACTCAGGTTTTTAGAAGTTACTGTGAAGCTTTAAATTAGGTAAACATTTAAGGCACCAATCAAGTGAACCAATTCTTTATAATCTTTCATAGATGTCATGGGGAGGAGGTAACTTTGATTTTGGTATTACTTCAGATTTACAGTGTATTATTTTCTAACATATTTCATGTAACCACATTATAATTTCCAAAATCAAAAAACAATATAATACTATTATGTAAGTCCGTGTTCAATTTGCTTCTCTGATCTAGAATCCAGTCTAGTATCATCTTAGTTTGTTTGTGCTGGCTTTAATACAGCACTAGGGACTGGGTCATTTATAAAGAACAAAACTTGCTTCTCACAGTTCTAGCTGGGGATTTAAAGGCCAAGGTACTGGCACACAGTGTGGGTTTTCATGTTAGGACCTCATGGGGAGGAAGGTGGAAGAGCAAGAAAGCAAACCACCCCCCAAAGCCCTTTATATAGCAGCATTAATCCATTCTTGTTAAAGTCCTGTCTTCTGTAATACTGTGGGGATACACCAGCATTAATCCATTCTTTTTTAAGCCCTGTCTTTTATAACACTGTTGCAATGAGGATGAATTTGGAGGACACTTCAAATATAGGAAGGATTACACATTGCATTATATTCCAAGTCTCTCTACTCCCCTTTAATAGACAACAGATTAGTTTCTTTATAGTCCTTGACAATTTCAAAAGTACATGCAACTATTTTTTACAATGTCCACAAAGTACTTTTAAAAACTGTGCTACATTCTAAGAAAACTGTGTTCAGACATATTTTGGTTATATGAATGGTAGAAATAACAAAAAAAAATTAATAATGAAGAAAAAAAATCATAATAGTTATACTAGTCACTAGTGAAAATTACAAATATGAAACAATGGAAATACGTGTATTTTTTTGAAAGTTGCTCTATGAGGCACTACTGAAAGACACATGGAGTATTTGGTACTAGTTCTGGTAACTAATGACTCTGAGTAGATCTAATTTCTTTATAAAATGAAAGTTCCAAATAGATACATGGTCTACAAATCTGGCTATCAGAACCACATGAGAGATTAAAAAACATAAGCTGGGCTCCTCGCCAAACCTTCTGAATCAATCTCTGGAGTAAAATCTATTTTTAAATGTTCTCTGGAATAAATTTTTTGTTTTGTTTTGTTGTTTTTTTGAGACAGGGACTCACTAGTCTGAACTGGCTTCAAACTCACAATGATCCTTCTACCTCAGGCTTCAGCCTTCTGAGTGTTGTGATTATAAATGTGCACCACCACACCCAGGCTAGAATCAATTTTATAATCATAATGGTGTAGAGTTTTTCTTCAACATGTTATACAGAAACCCAGTAGGCAACATAAGTGAAGACAGGGTAGTTCAGGATGATGTGGGATTGAGCCTGACTCCCAAATCCTGCTCACTTACTCTGATACTCTGCAAGGGTCACAAATTGTAAAACTTTGGTCTAGAATATCACTAACAGGTCTTTGGTTCTAGCATCTGTGTCTTTTATGCCTAAGCAACAAAGTATTTCTCTCAGAGCTCAAGTCATAATTTTTCAGTTTTTAATTTGTAGTTAATTCACTAAAATGTGTGGGGCTCCTGTTCCTCATTTTATAGTGTGGAGAAAGAATTCTAATCTCCATGGCTGCTCAGAGAACTACATGGCAGATCTAAGGAAAGCACTCAGAAGAGTCTACCATAGGGCATGGCTATCGTAATTATTTAGTAACAAAAGGCAAAGTCATTATAATTCTCTGTTCTCAAAAAGATGAGACAATGTTAATTATTTTAATATGAGACATATCAAAAGACAGATTTTTTAAAAATCTAGATTTCAATTATGTGATTGGCATACAAAGGGCTACCAGACTTTGCCTTGTATTAATATGTACTCTGATTTATTCAATTCCATTGTCCAAAGAAGGACCGAAACTCAAGACTCCATGATTACACAAATTAAATGATGTTTGAAAAACCTCTGAAAGCAACGTAAAACTCCTGGATTAAGGGAATAAAGCTCTCAATATGTAAATTTAGTATGACACCATCCATGTCAAATGAGCCCTAATATACAATCATTATATTGTTCAAAAGATCTTTGTCACTTTAATTCAATGATTTTTTTTTTTTTAAAGTTCATAGCCAGGCATGGTGATGCATGCCTGTAATCCCAGCACCTGGGAGGCTGAGGCAGGCGTCTGAGGCCAACCTGGGCTACATAATGGATTCAAGGCCAGCCTGAACTGCATAGAGAGATACTGTCTCAAAAAAAGAAAATCAAGTTCATACTTGTAAATATGAAATAACAGGAAAGCTAAGGTCAAATGTTGTAACCACCATGTGTAGTCCTGTGTGTTCAAATTTATATGATCCAGGAGAAAACAAAAACATCTGAAAAACAAATTTAATACTTCTGAAAAAGTTTTAAACAAAGACATGAGCTTTATGATTAGTTCTAATCTGAACAATTTTGTTTTATCTGACAAATCCTTTAACCTCTGATACGTTCATTAGTAAAATGGCAACTAATTGAATCCATCGATATAAAAAACCACAAGCTGAAATCTGAAGTGCATATATCATGCTGAAGGATTTTGACTCAGCCACTATGGTAATAGTCAGTGAGGTCAGGTCAAAGGGGGTTAAACCAAACCAGGATACAGCCAAAGGAATACATCAAACGCTGATTTTAAAAGGGCAATTAATCTTAGACAGAAATGCTTCCTGGGGAGTAAGATCTCAATCTTAAGAGCACACTACATGATGTAGCAGTAAAAATGAACATACACAAGCTTACACAGCTTTTATCCTATGATCACAAACAGAGGGAGAGTGCTGTTTATCAGAAAACTACAAACCCATTTAAAGATACTTACATTAACTTCTTCCGGATCTATATTCTCTTAGCAGTACAGGTCTTAATGAATATACATGCTAATAAATATCTCCATATATTTTTTCCATGTTTAAATTTTATAAGATTTTTATTATTTTGACCCAAAATAGTTTGAGCATTTTTAATATTTAAACAATATCAAAACATGCCCACACTGTTTCTTTTAATTTTCATTTATAATCATTGTATTTCTTAAGGACATAATCCAAATTTAAATGTGAAAAACCTATGTAATTAGCTTTAAATACGAAAGAAAAATTATACGGATTGTAGGACCATTTTAATAAACTGATAAAAAGCACCCTGACAAGAAAAATAAGGCAAAAATTTAGACATTAAACACTGTTGGCTTAAAAAAAGTAAAACTTTAAAAATATAGGTTCAAAACGTTTTTGATCTGCTTTCATAAAATGACCTAGTAATTCCAGTTTGCTATATTAGGAATCATTAATACTTGTCAAATATGAATTGTAAGATAGCACAAATAATTACTATTTCAATGACTGAAATCCCACAGAATTTGTTTTAATGAAGGAATAACTTGTTTTAGATTATATAAATATACTATTATTTTGGCATGGAAATTCTGTTTTCTAGTACTGAAGATAAGAGTACAAGCATCTGCTTCTCACTTTTGGACAAGATGGTTAATTAATTTAGGTTCTTGAGATTAAGAAAAAGAATAATTAAGGAAGAGAAACTAGAGGTATATTCTGTCAGGTTCAGTAATCTCATCATCTGCATTGATGGAAAATGAAAAATAGTTCTACATGTTTCATTTTAGAAAAGATACATCAATGGACTTAGACATTAAGAGATTCTGTATCACCAATATTAAGTCAGTGGTGTCCAAGTGTTTACAAAAGCACAGAAATAGAAGGAAAATGAAACGAAGAATTTAGTAGGGCCATCCCCTATCATCCCAGTTCTTTGAGAAGCTAAAGCAGGAAGATCACAAATTTGAACCCAAGCTATGCAATTTAGTAAGAGATCCCTGTCTCAAAAATACAAAAGGCCAGGGATGTAGCTCAGTGTAAGGGCCTGGCTCAGTTCAATGCCCAGGACCAGAAAAAAAAATTAAGCAAACTTGAAATTTTAAAAATCAGCTCACTTAAATTCAGAATTGATAAATTTAAGAAAATATAGTTACCAAGTTTACACTGGAAGTAATAATATTATTTAAATATGCACACAGTAGATTATTCTTCATAAAGGGCTACATCTGAAAACTTTTACAATTCCCACTGTGAATGATATCAGTCTTGTACAAAATATGTATACAATGAAGGATAGAGAACAATAAAAGCAGACCGTGTTAGGAAGAAACTGAACAAAGAGGCTCCCACTACAGCTGAATGACCCGGTTCTATACTTCAGACTCACATTATCTCAGCCCATTTACAAATAAGCCTTCCAGGGTTACTTGTGAAGAGCTGTAACCCTAAATAAATGTGTGATCAGCTATTTATAGTCTTGCTCAATGAAAAACTTTCATTAATAGCAACAGCATGTTACAGTCTTCTTTGTGAGTCTTTTGCCTTTAAGAGGTTTTGTGTATTTTAACAAGTTATATAACAATAATCAAGCTGGTTGCTGGAGATGCAGTTACTGTGGAAATATCTTAGTAAAATGAGTTTCTTTATTTCTTACCAGAACCACAGTTCCAGTATTCCTAACCATGTCCAGAAGTTAACTTCTAAAAAAGTACATCAATGGTATGGAACTTCTTCCATAATTTGAGACCTTCTTTTCTTGTAAGCAGTTTCAATATTGGTTTACAGTTAAGAGTTATCATAAATTTATACTTTCTGTGTGTAAAGCTGAACAACTATTACTTGTCATTGTATAGTGGAATGACGAACAAAAACCCGCTTCTTTATAATCTGACTTGGTAAATATCATGGGTACATTTCATTTACACAAAAAACAGTGCAAGACACAAGAAAAATTAATTGCAAAATCTGGAAGAATACTACACTACAAAGGCTCTCAGTGAAAAACTTGTTTACTTAAACTCCACAACTATGAGATGACAATAAGAAACATTATTTCATAAAATAAGAAACATTCTTATTCCATAAAATAAGAAATCTAGATCCATTTAAAATAGAAATTCAATGATCCATTTAAAATAGAAATTCAAAATAGAAATTCAAATCTAGATCCATTTAAAATAGAAATTCAATAGAAATCCATTTAAAATAGAAATTCAAACAGTGAAGTCACACAGGGATACTAGTTCATTCTAATTCAAATTCTAAACAAGTGCATAAAGGAATACTGGAATTATAAAACCACCATTATTTTACTCCAAGCCCTCAATCTGAGGAAGCTGCAGGGACGGTGACATTTAGTTTGCATGGCATGCATTTGCCAATTCTTCTGGAGGCAATGTTATCATGCAGATGACTGTGATTACTACAGGTTCAAACCTCCAATAATGAGACACTGATCAGTTTTAATTCTGTCCAAACACTTAAAGGATCTGCCTCCTAAGGACAGCAAGGGATTTAGATGGCTTTTCCCCTGCTTTGTGTCTGCAAAAAATGCAATACAACATCAAATAGTGACTTCACTTTCACAATCTAATTACATACAGCAAAGGAGAAAAATCTATATGCATCATAATTTCTTACTTGTAACATCTGTTCTGGGGTTTCTTATAAATCACATTAAAAATAAAGGTTTATAATTTATAAATTAGACTACCTAAATAGGGTGTTCTAATTTCTCAGCCTCAAAAGCACTCAGTCCCTCAATGCCTTTCCAACATTTCTGACCTTACTGAAAAGTTCACATACATGCGTGGTGGAAAGGCACAAGAACACGAGTCTCTCAGCAGAGCAGGGACATTTTAGATCACATATCACCCCTGGCAATCAGCTCCCGAGTGGCTGGTGAGGTAATGTTCGTAAGCCTGTGGCACATGTGACCTGATCCCTCCCCTCCTCTGTATGTCTAATTTACATTCATCTTTCATTTAAGATTTAGCTCAGTCATTATTCTACCTGCCAGAACCAACGAGGGCAATTCTAAGAACAGTACTTCCTCCCTACTATTCTCACACTGAGCATACTGCAACTGCAACTGCACACCATTCTGCCCACTCCAACAGGACCAAAAGTTTGTTAAGAGCAGGGATTTCACTGTGTGTTCTTATGTCTTAGTATGCCCAGGGCCAAAGACAGTATAAATAATACAAAGAAAATGACTGATGAGTAATGAAATAACCAACAGAAACTGAAAGTTAAATGGTAGTTGAGAGGGGTATTAGAGAGTAAATCAATTCTCAGGAAGCAGAGTAGAAATGGCAAGGGGAAAACCAAGTGGTTACAGGGTTGTATTTCTTGATGAGAGAGATGCAGGGAACTTTTACTAATTTACCATGGAAAAGTCACCTTTCCTTACACATGTGCTCTATTTGTGCAATATCAAATATGAAATCAGGTTAAAAACAGCCCAACACTTACAGAGGGCTGATAAGTGGAACCATGAAATAAATTTTAAAAATGAGAAGGAACATTTGTATTGTAACCTGAGCTTATTAAGTTTTTAGACATTATATAGAAGACTGGGCAATAAGGAATGATTGGGCAAGGTTTATAGGTGTTTTATAAAAAGTAAATGCTATTGTTTTAAATTTTTATTTTCATGCATATTTTAGTGTGTGTTTTCCTTAATGAACAAAGAAATAGTCACTTCAGCTCTGGTGCACAAACATATATCTGAGTCATTTAAACCACAGCTGAAACCACAAAAACAGTTTACCTGAGCTCACCTTTGGTTATTTCCTGTTACCTCTAACTTGGTTAACTCCATTAGCTACTTACAATCAAAAAGAAACATACAAAGGAGTTCATCATGTTATTCCATGAGAACAATGACTTAAAGCATGTCTTCATAAATATTAGTATATTCTACTTTCATATGATGAAATAAAAAATTCCTTCACAAGTGAATCACATCTTGCAGGGAGTAGTAGACAATGGTGCCATATAACTTTTATAAGTACTTTCTCTTTTTATCATGTGATAACAGCCAGTTCTTATCCACACACCCCCAATTTTAAAGTCTTTCGCTTTCAACTTGAGTGCAGGTGTGTCAAAATGCTTCACATGTGACAAAACTACAGGTGTACTGAGCCATACAGTAAACAGGATACTTTTTTTCTTTTTTTTTTTTTGGTGGTAGTGATGCTGGTACTAGAATCCTAAGGCCTTGCCATTTAGCTACACCCTCAACCCATTACTTATTTTAAGCCAAGGTCTTGCTAAGTATGTAGCTAAACTTGCCCAGGCTGGGCTTGAACTTGCAACCATTCCACCTCAGCCTCCCAGAGCACTGTGATTATAGGCATGCATCACCATGCCCCACCAATACTTCTTTACTGAAACAGTGACCTGATGTTTCTGCAGTGCTGGGCAGTGAACTTAGGGATTCTCTACCACTGAGCTACATCTCTAGCCTTTTTTATTTTCAGACAGGGTACTGCTAAATTGGTCTTGAACTTCCCATCCTCCTGTCTAAGTCTCCCCAGTAGTTGGGATTAGAAAGGT
>NW_004955411.1:31535377-31579219 GCF_000276665.1 Chinchilla lanigera
AGGAAGAGGCAGGATAAAAATGTTTTTTTTTCTTTTTTCCGAAAGAAAAAATGTGGGTGTTACAGATGTGTCCTACTCCTGGTAAGAAACATATCATCAAAAGTACCTCAATAGGCACTATTTATGTCCTACTTCAATGAAGTATGAGTCTTCTAACCAATAACAGGCACCTGAAAGTTTGGGAAGAGAGAAATCTGTCATAGAAAGGTACTCACCTATAGTATCTGAAATAATTAAAATGCAGGTATGTGGATTAAATTCCTGAGTAACCTTTTTATAGCCCCCACTCTTCAAATAATAAAAGGGATGTCACACTGTGTATTTTCCAGAAAAGGATGTGCAGGTAAGCGGCGGGCTAGAAATTTAGAAGATAACAAAGCATTTTTGAAAGAAAAATTGGCATCACAAATTTGCATGCTTTCATGTGCAAGGCCATATTAATCTTGTATGTATTGTTGAAGCTTTGGTGGAGGGATTAGCAAAAATGAGCACAAAATGAATTTTGATAGAAGGTGTTGTACTATTTCATGTTCACATCTATCATTTTAAGAGCAGACGGAATTATATACAAGAATGCTAATATAAACAGAATAAACAGTAGAGCTCAAGTTCCTAAGACTATACCAAGAAATAACGTTAAGATAGAACAGCACATAGGGAATTAGATACTAAACAAAAATCACAGAATGAAGAATTAGAAAAAAGCATGCATTTCAGAATGTTATTTTAAACTAAATTAAAAAGCTAAAAAGAAAAACAAATTGCAACCAAAGTGAAAAAACCAAAAGACCCAGAAGGTAAAGACTTGAGTTCCAAATGCAGATATCCATATAAGCAGCTAAGAGAACTTTAACAAGTCACTTAGAAACTCAAGAGACTGCACTAATAAACGTGAAGGTTCTAAGTTAGAGCATATTTTAAAGATGTCAAATACAAAATTAACACCTAACTCATATCCTCCCACTCCAGCAAGTTTCCTCCCCTCAGCCATACCAAACATCCAGAAATTGAGAAGTATGAAATAAAAATAAGTTTAAATAATGAATTTTTTAGGTAACAGAGGAGACAAAATTTAAATCTTCTTTCCTGGGTTAAAAAGAACAACAGCCGGGCGTGGTGGCGCAGGCCTATAATCTCAGGACTTGGGAGGCTAAGGCAGGAGGATCGGTTCGAGTTCGAGGCCAGCCTGGGCTACAAAGTGAGCTCAAGGCCAGCCTCAACTGCATAGCAAGACCTTGTCTCAAAAAGACAAAAAAAACAAAACAAAAAGAACAACAACAAAATTTACCTTTTACAAATACAAGTGTGTCAAGAAGGAACTCATGACATCTGCACTAGGAAATGTAGGTCACTCTGTGTGCAGACAACTGTGCTCCAGTGAAGGCACTGGGCATTGCACAGCATTTTCCTGCCAAGGCTTTGGATTTCATTGTGATATTCTCACTCAATAACCAAGGTTCTTATTCAAAAATAAATTTAACATGACCTACTCTGACAATAATTATTTTTAAAAAACTACGCAAACCACAATAAAGTAGTATTTGATTAAATGTAGCTTAAACTTCAATTACTCAATTGATAAAAGCACTTTCTCCAATTTTTGATATTAAGAAACAAAGAAAAATACAGTACAGAGAAACGATTAGCTGAAAGCCTATACTAATGTGGGCAGGTATAAGAATGATAGGTCTCATCTCAATCAGCAATAAACCATTATTAATGTCTTCACTACACTTGAAATCTACATTCCAAAATCCTCAAGAATATAGCAAAACAAACATTAGGCAGATTAAAAAAAATTCTTTGGCAATATGGAGAAAATGAACTAGAGCCATTAAGAGTATTCTTTTTTTTTTTTTTTTTGGTTTTTCTCCGGTACCGGGAACTGAACTCCCGACCTTGCGCTTGCCAGGCAGGCGCTTTTGCCGCTGAGCTAAATCCCCAGCCCCCATTAAGAGTATTCTTGAATCAAGGAAGTTTCCCCAAATTTCTGTAACCTGAGTTCAAAAATACAGATACACAGGAAAATTGCAACACTGATTATCTCTAGTGAGAAGAACTGGGTTAGGATTTGGTGAATAAAAGAGCAAGGCATTTTTAAATAAATTCTTTCATTTACATTTTAATTTTGGAATTACCTATCAGAATAATTAAAATAGCTAATTCTAATCCATTAAACACTTGATAAGTAAGGATTCACCAAAATTAAATACTTTTACTCTTTAAAGGAAAATGAAAATGGTAAGTCATATTCTTCGAAGAAACATCTATAAATCACAGAGCTGATGAAGACTTATCAAAAATATGTAAATAATTACAAAATTTAGTAATAAAACAATCTATTAAAAATGAGAAAGGGATCTGAATAGCTGTTTCAAAGATATCCACAACTATAATTAAATGTGTGAGAATGTACTGATAGTCAATAAAGAAATGCAAATTAAAGCTGACACGAGACAGTACTACACAACCATTACAATGGCTGTTATGAAAGACATAAGCAATACATGTTAGGGAAGATAGGAAGAAACTACAATCTTCATGCATTGCTGGTGGGACTGTAAAATGATCCAACCAGAGTTTAGCAATTTCTTTAAAAATTATCATATAATCCAGTCATCCCGCTCTCAGGAATCTGCTCAAGAAAAATGAAATCATATGTTCACATAAAGACGCATATGTGAATGTCTATAGCAGCACTACTCATAAAAGTGAAAAGCTGGAAACAATCCAAATGCCCATCAATAATTAAATGAATAAAAAATGATATATCCACCCAAAGGAATATTTTCACCGATAAAAACAAACTGCTGCTTCTTGAATATAGATGAAACTCAAAAACATTGTTAGCAGAAAAAGACTACATAGTGTACAGTTCCAACTATGTGAAATATCCAAAAAGGGCAACTTACAAAAACAGAAAGTATGTTTATGGCTGGCAATCAAAGCAGAGATTAGCTATAAGTAAGTACAATGAATATTTTGAAGTGGTAAAATGTTCTAAAACTAGGTAATAGTGATAACTGTACAACTATAAATTTACTAACACTGAACTGTAAAAAAATTATTTAAATTGAACACTGGAAATGAAAACTACATAACAGTAAAGATGAATTAGGAATATAAACCAGCATTACAACCAGCTTATATTAATTATGTCATAACTATCATAAATAAGATGATTTGGAATAGCAACGATACAAAGAATTCCGTAACTAGAATGTTTAACAATCATTTGCTCCAGCACTACAGTACAAGACTGTGTATAAGAGATCACCAGGAACTTTGACTGTGTACAGTTAAGATAAATGATACATTAAGATTTTAAAGCTTTGTGGTGGCACATCGCTGTAATCCGAGCACCCAAGGAGGCAGAGGCAGGAGGATTTCAAGTTCAAGCCCAGCTCAGGGCTTAGTAAGAACTTATCTCAAAAAAATAAAAAAAAATAAAAATAAAAAGGGCTGGGGCCCTGGTTCTATTGCCAGTACCAGAGGCAAAAAGTCTTTAGAAAAATGTTTATAATCCTTAAAACAAACAAACCTGAAATTTCATAATTTTCAGTAGTGGTCAATGGCCTGCTTAATCCCTTACGGTATGGGTTCTGCTGGTATTTTTAGATGCCCTTTTTCCCCTTTGCCACTGAGTCTTTATTCATTTGAGAACTGCTGACCAGACACAGGTATGCCAGTATAACCAAGCGCACCTGACCAAGGAAAAGTACTACACCTACAGACAGAATGACACACATTCTGATCTTCATATTCTTTGTTTAGTCACTTGGGCTACAGTATCAATCCCTAATTCTACTTCTTAGGAATTAGAATACTAGAATTTACTTCCTTAGATTATTTTCTATTTGGGATTGAACTGAGGAACATTCTTTCACAGAGCTAAATCCCCAGCCTCTATTTTGAGACAGTTTTACTAAGCTGCCCAGGATGGCCTCAAACTTGCAATATTCCTGTCTCAGCCTCCAAAGCAGCTGGGATTACAGACATGCACCACTGTACCAGGCCTCTGTCTCAGATTCTTGAAATATGTGGTACAGTGAAAATCACATAGGTCCTACTGCAACTCTCTAACTTAGAATATATTCTTAAGAAAAATGATATTATCCAGGCAAGTTTTTGATCCTAAACGCAAGGCTCATAAAAAAGCAGCATTATTAAGTATTATTTTCATACTTACTAATACCTCACACCTCTTTCCACTTAGGATTTAAAAGTAGCAAGTTTTAAATTATTTATATGTAATGAGTACAAGTCTATGCAATACATTAATGAACATAGTAATGTGCCACTGTAAATTTCTTCTTAAAAACCAACCAATAATCAGCAAAATAATCAACAAGGCTGGGGTTATAGGTCATTCAGTAACCGGGCAATGATTAGGTGAAAAAGGAGAACATTATATGTTAAATATATTTAAATATTGCAATATAAAAATACAAAAATACAAAATGGTCCAAAATATTTTAAGTGCAAATGTGACGGCAGAAGTGGAAAATTCCACACTTCACTGCATGACAGCTCACAGTTGAAATACAGGTGCACTAAAAATACTGTATAAAATTAACTTCAGGCTATGTGTATGGTTTATATGACGCTTAAGCAAATCTCCAACATATCTCATTATGCTTATGCAATATTCCAAAAATCTGAAAAAAATTCCAAAACCCAAAACACTTCTAAATCCCAAGCATTTCAAATAAGGAATATCCATAGTAGATATACTTTCAAATTCACCAGAACTATATCTATAAATTAAAGATCCAGAGCCCCAGAGATGTGTTAAGGTATAAATTTTTTGAAAATGTATTTTATTTTGCAAAAAAATACAAGAAAAAAACCCCAAGGTCTTCTTTTGTTATTAGCGCTTCTGTTATGAAAGATATTCTCCTACAAAATAATGAAAACATTTTTGTGAAATAACTGATGTTACGCATAAATGAAAAATGCTTATTTTACCATAGTAATATAGCGCATAGAAAAGAGGACAAAAGAAATGGTTTAATGTTGTTGAATGCATTACCTTCAGGGGCAACTGCAGAAGGACAAACTTCTCTGAGGAGATCTCCTAGTGTTTGTAGCTGTCCATCTGCAGCCACAGGACGAAACAGCTTCTGAATGAAAGGCCGTTCAGTTGTCATCTATTGAAACATGAAAAACATAATCCAATCAATTAAATCTTTGTTGTTGCTATGTACAGATAAATAGACATAAATTTTATAATGGCACTGGAGGATCTTCTGATATGGTACAATCGAAGTATCCAACATCAAAGATGTAGTACCACAGAGAAAAATGTTTAACTCTAATATAACTTATAACTCTAATTCTCAGAAAACAAGCAAAGTTAGAATGCTGAACAAGGGCTGGGGATGTAGCTCAGCAGCATAAGCACCTGCCTGGCAAGCACAAGGTCCTGAGTTCAATTCCTGGTACCACAAAAAAAAAAAAAAAAAAAGATTCCCTATTAATAGAATGCTGAACATTAGTCACATGTCTGACAAAGGTGGTTTTTGTCACATATCTATAAAAGAATTTGTATATAACCAAATACTGTACAAAGATAAATCTGGCTGAATACTGTGTTGGAGAAGAAAGTTTTTAAAAACTGCACTGTGAAAGAGAATTTTAGGATAATTGGAAAATAGCTGTAAGAGCAATCATTATATAATTTGCTCTTAATAATTCCACTGTTTTGGCATGTTTAAAATGGTTTCACCTTCCTCAATACCTCATTGTGACTTAGAGCACAAAGATTTTGGAATGAGCCATGGTCTATGAAGAGTACTGCTATTCATGAGCTCTACAATCTTGCATTTACTTTCCTTTATCTGTTAATCTACAATATTTCATTTCACTTAAGCACTATTTGAACTGGGCCAAATTCAAAATAAATAAGTAAATATTACAAAGAATATAAATATCTTCCACCTTCCCTCTTAACTATTACTTCATTTAAAAATGTTACGTTTTAGTGTTATACTTCCTGGAGTGAAAACTTACAAAAACAAAGTAATGCTTCATATATACAAGTAAAGTTTCAAATACCTAACAATTAAAGAAAAGATATGTGTAAGTAGAGGGAAGAAACTTTTCTTGTTGGTTTGTTTCCTAACCAGAGATCTCAGTATCTTTGACCAAACCATCACAGCTTGGGTTTTTAAAATATCAAGTTCTAAGTGCTGACATAAAATGAAATATAAAGAAAAAATATAATGGTGAGCATATATGCAATCTTTCCTACCTGTACACCGTGCATTCAATAGATATACAATAGTAAGCATAATATTAAAGTAATATAGTTGAGTATTTACTGCTAGTATGAAAACACACTGTAGAAAACACTTGACATATTGATGATAATTAATATGCACGGAATATAATTCATCTCCTTTCATTAACTGAGCTGGTTAGGGCATTTGAAGACAGAGTATGATGGATATCTTTCTATGTAAGTAAGAAGCCCCATAACTTCCCATCCAAGTTGAAACCAAGAAAAATATGCCCAAGCATATTTTCATGATTAACTATGAAAAACAGTAAGGACTACAGGGGTTCAAAGCAAGAAGAAATGTATAGGGGACTGTAGTAACAACTTAAAATAGCCACCACCCACTTAGTGCTTTCTATCTTCCAGGCCATGAAGAGGCTTTTAAGACTCAGCAAAGGAAGTGACGTGATGAAAGAGGCTTTTTCTGAGGGCTGATGGAAAGCAGTGCTGTACGTGATGACTCGATGAAGAGGTGAAATCAGGATGACTGGTTGAGTGGCCTGAGTAAAGTAAGCCTGTGTGACGACAGCTGGGGCTGGGAAAGTGGGAAAGGAGGCACAGAAATATCCCAAGAAAAACTCAATGTGCTTCCTGAAGTCTGACCTGAAAAGATCAACACTGAAGAAATTTCTAAGAAGTTGAAGATCTCATTCATGCCCTAATTAGTTACAGAACTGTGAGAAGATTGGCTATAATAAAATTACATAAAAATATGTCAAACAGGAAAGGCCAAATGGTCTTACCTATTTAAAAATAAAAATTATCCTCTAAATCCCACTATTGGAAAAAAAGTTGTTATTTTTCTGTAGCTCTCCTTCTTGCACTATCTCCCAAACCTGACCCAAAACTATAATCTTCAACAGTCTTTTAAAATGAAGTATTTGCTTAGTGGGGAGAAGCTCAGATATTATGAAAATACTACTAAATTCAGTAGAATGGTAACCAAGAAAACTCTCAGCGAAGTAAAGTGTTGTTTGCATTTATCACAGGGTAAAATGCAAAAAAAAGCCCATTCCAAGTATAGCTTTAATACTGATAAAACAAGAAATGCTGATCTACTCTAATCAGATAAAAATAAAAAAATATACAATGTTACAGGCACAGCCACATCATAAACTAAGATCAAGTTTGAGTCTTATGTGAAACATAAAATATGCACTGCAACAACAACAAAAAAAGCAGACATTTGTTAAAACAGTACAGGCTTTGAAGACAGAAAAAACTGGTTTTGAGTCCTAGCTGTCATTTATTAGGGAACAATGGACACAATATCCTACCTTCTAAGAGCTTCAGTTTCCTCAAATGAAAATAGTTATATACAAATAAACATAGACCTGTATAAATGAGGATAATATCTACATTGTAGAATTTTTGAAATAAAAAATACACATCACTATGCTGGCGCACAGTAATTGGTAACTTAAAACACATTACTGTATCTTTAAACCATCACAGTTTTAGAACATTGTTGTGTATGTTTTAGTAATATTACCCAAGTTTAGTAGACTTAAGGTTTTACTGGGAGGGTTGATTTATTTTCTCTAAATTCTCTTGTCTGGATAACACAAAGTCCAAAATCATGAAATTCAGAATCATATGCTTCCACGTTTATTTTATATGGAAAAAGATAAAAAGGAAAGGTCACTTTAGGACTTTATTCAAAACTATCCTATAACTTAACACCAAAATCATGATCCATATAAGAAAATACTGATAAATGTGACTTCATCATAATTTTAAAAGGCCAGGCATGGTGTTGCATGCTTGTAAGGCCAGCACTCTGGGAAACTGAGGCAGGAAGCTCAACAGGTTAAAGGCCAGGTGGGGCAACTCAGTGCAAAGGACCAACCAATCCCTGCATCAGAGACACACACAGGGACGGACGGACGGACAGACAGACAGACAGAATGGGGAAAAAATTTTGCCAGCTATTCCTTGGGCAGAGGACTAGTATCTAGAATATATACAAAACTCAAAAAATTAGACCTTCCCAAAATAAAAAGATCTAAAAATGGGTAACTGCAATGAAAAGACATTTCTCAGAATAGGTATGTACAAATGACCAATAATTACAACACGGAAAAAATGTTTAACAACTCTGGCCATTAGAGAAATGTAAATTAAAGCAGCACTGACATTCCTTCTTATTCCAGAAATAATGGCTATTGTCAAGAAATCAAATGATAACCAAGGCTGCGAGGGAAAAAAGAAATCTACATTGCTGGTAGGAATGTAAAACAATACAACCACTTTGGAAATCAGCATGGAGATTCTTAAACTAAAAATAGAAATTCCACTCAACCCAGCTATTTCCCTTCTAGGTATCTTCCCAAAAGAGTTAAAGACATCATATTACAGTGATATGTGCACATTCATGTTTCTAGCTGCACAATTCGTAACAGCTAAATCTTGGAAGCAGACCATATGTCCAACAAAAGATGAACGGGTAAAGAAAATGTATTTATATACAATACAGTACTACTCTGTTATAAAGGATAAACAAGACAATGTAGAAAAATGGATGTACCTTGAGATCATGTGAAGTGAAATAAATCAGATATACAAGCTTAAATACTGCATGATCTCTCTTTTATGAGAAATCCAAAATACAAATAAAGAGCAAAATAAAAGAAAACAGGAAACAGGGACCTAGAGCTTTTGGAAAAGAGAAAGGGACAAAGAAACAAAGGAAGGAGAAGTGGATGAAAAAAAAGAATGAAGATGTGTTATGTACACATTCCAACTGCCCAAGATGAATATTAACATTATGTACTGCAAGCATGTACTAATAAAAAAATTTTTAAAAGAAAATCCAAGCCACGGACTTAATTTTGGTAGTATACATGTTAATTTAGGTCAGTCAATTATTAGAACAATGCCTAGCACATAGTTAATGCTGAGTAGGCAGTACTGTCCCTATTAAAATGTCACTTAATCAACAGAGCTTAACCGATTGTTAGTATTAACACAGACTTTGTACTGAGTTGCACAAACAAAAGGATTATTGTAATAGCATATACTACTCATCATATAGTAAACTCTGTTAATATATGAGTGCTTATTTTATTGTTTTGGTTATATATATTTTATCAATATAATATCAATTAAGAATGTAGGTTTGCAAAAACCAAAAAGAGGAAGAAGATTCTCAGAGCAAAGGGAGATTCTATTCACTGAAACAAAACTATAAGAAGTTATGATAGGAAAAAAAAGATAAAGCTTAATAGACACCCAAGGCATAAAACTTAGAAGTGACTTTAATTAAAAGGTGAGGAGGAAGCTGGGCATGATGGCACACATCTGTAATCTCAGCACTTGTGAGGCTGAGGCAGGAGGACCATTGTAAGTTCAAGACCAGCCTGGGCTACAAAGGGAGCTTAACACCAGCCTAAACTGCATAATGAGATCTTGTCTCAAAAACACCGAGGGGAAAAAAAAAAAAAAAAAGTGGAGGAATGGGGGTATCCTACTACTGACATATGAGGCAGTACCTAATGATGAAATAAATACAGTTTGGATAGGATCATCCTAGTAGTGGTCTCAGGCTCAGGATCTCCCCAAAACCTGAATCACTGAACTGAATCTATAGTATCATTTACTCCAGTTAGTTTTAAATGAACAATCTAGTCTCCTTCATTGAGTGCACAAAACAAATATACTTGATGGTTATAATTTTTTCCCAAATGTAGCAACAAACTGATTTAATAAGCTACTTTTATGTACACTGTTTTAAAATTCTTTGAAATAGGATGGTTTATTTACTCCATGTATAAGTAAAATTTATTTAATTTAGAAAGGTTGTTTACACATCAGAGGATTTCATTTGTTAAGATTTGCAAGTATTTGAAAACAATCAGCAATACTGAACTGGAACTGGAATTAGTAATGTTTACTGATTAATTACAAATGTAATGTTTAATAGCTATGTAAGTAGTACCATGTGGTAAAAATTACATCTATAAAATGGCTAAATTACAGAAGTATTAAATGAAAGAGATTTATATTATTAGCAGCATAATTTCAACTGAAGGCATTAGAAAACTAAGCTTTATAATTTTGAATGCTAATAAAACACAAATAACTATGTATAAGCCCATCTATGCACAAAAGCTACCTTTAAAAATTAAAAATCCCATCAATAATTATTAGAGCTATCAAATCTTATATTTTCATTTGACACACAATTTTAAATAATGAACCACATTTTAAAAATGTATCTCCACAATAAATAGTAAGAAGGCCAGGCGTGGTGGCGCACGCCTGTAATCCCAGCACTCAGAAGGCTGAGGCAGGAGGATTGTTGCGAGTTTCAGACCAGCCTGGGCTACAAAGTGAGCTCAAGGCCAGCCTGAACTGCATAAGCAAGAATAAATTAAATTTTACTTATACATGCAGTAAATAAACCATCCTATTTCAAAGAATTTTAAAACAGTGTACATAAAAGTAGCTTATTAAATCAGTTTGTTGCTACATTTGGGAAAAAATTATAACCATCAAGTACATTTGTTTTGTGCACTCAATGAAGGAGACTAGATTGTCCATTTAAAACTAACTGGAGTAAATGATACTATAAATTCAGTTCAGTGATTCAGGTTTTGGGGAGATCCTGA
This sequence comes from Chinchilla lanigera, assembly GCF_000276665.1. NCBI lineage: Eukaryota > Metazoa > Chordata > Mammalia > Rodentia > Chinchillidae > Chinchilla > Chinchilla lanigera. The sequence goes on from NW_004955411.1 coordinate 31,546,268, forward strand.
GCCTGAGACCACTACTAGGATGATCCTATCCAAGCTGTATTTATTTCATCATTAGATGCTTCCTCATATGTCAGTAGTAGGATACCCCCATTCCTCCTCACTTTTTTTTTTTTTCCTCCCCCTCGGTGTTTTTCAGATAACATCTCACTATGCAGTTTAGGCTGGTCTTAAGCTCCCTTTGTAGCCCAGGCTGGTCTTGAACTTACAATGGTTCTCCTGCCTCGAATTTTTGTCTCAAAAAGACAAAAATAAATAAATAATTAAATAGTAAGAGCTTCAAAATTGTTATGATGAGTATCAGTAAAATTTTCTTACAAATCCTCAGTTTTAAAAAAAATGGCATAGTACGTAATTTTAGTGAACCACACAGTTACTGAAATTCCATTAACTGTGGTAACAGACACAATAATGATATAAACAAAATCAATAAAATCATAATGAATACTGTATGTTTCCTTTGTTTAAAAGAAGGTTTCAGATTGTTTATAACAAAAGCATAGTTATAACAACAAAAACTACTTACTTAGAGAATTACTCTAATAGTATAGTAGTAGCCAGGTCCAGGATCTCATCATTCATTAAATATTATACTTACTAATGTGTGGATATAAAGATGAACAGCATACATATAAACAACTGTAACACAATGTTAGGTGATAACAGAATTACATACAAAGTTTTATGAGAGAATATTATAGAACCAGAGTACAAATTTCAATACTGGGGGCTGGGGATGCAGTTCAGCGGTATACCACTTGCCTAGCATGCTCAAGACCCTGTGTTTCCTACTCACACCTTCAAAGAAAACAAAACCAAGAACATCTCTGGCTTTCTTGGCAACAAGAGCAAAAAAAAAAAGAAATAAAAATAAAATCATAACTGGTTATATAATTGCATTTTCTAAGAGTAGAAGATACTAACAGGTATGAAATAAAATGTGCTAACTGTGACAGAATGTAAAATTTTATAACAGAAGGGAATTTCAAGAGCTTGAAATATAGGTTGAAATATACAGAGCTTGAAATATACAGCAGGGAATATAGGTGGACTTCAAACTTCCAAATTGAGATTTTTTTCTTAATGGAGAAAGAGATACAGCTATTTCAGCATTCAGAGGGCATCTGGTATGTAACTGTACTTGTCAGAAATTAGTACATAAAAATAGTAGGCTAAAGCCTACAGTAAAGAGATCGGACTATTGAATGCAGTGGCATGGGCCAAAGTTTGGTTGGAATCCTAAGCCCTAACATTACTGTGTGCCTAGGGCAAATTACACTCAACTGTGGCAGTCTGTTTCTGAATCACACAATGGAGAAAATTTATATCTCTGGAAGACTGCTGTGATAATTAAATGATATGTAAACAGAATATCTAATGCAACAGGTACTTAGCGATGACTAGTTATTTTCATTCCTCTTTTAAGTACTATTCAACCTGGAAGCCAAAGGAAGGTTACAGTACTTGTTATATATAGACCAAATACAGAGAGAACTAAAAAAGAAAAAATGGTATTCAAATTTCAGTTTCCTTCCACATCTTGCTAATTAGTATAAATTTTATATGTCATAAAGACAAATACAAGAAGAGTTTACACAGCATATGCTGCCAGACTTTACCAACAATGACACAATGTATGCTTTAAACGGCCACACACTTATTTGGCTTAAGAAATATTCATGCATGTCAAATTTTACATCACATGATATTCAGAAGGCACATATTTAAATTAGCTTATGAATATGCATAATTATAATGTCTCATTAAATAAAAAGAATGCTTTTAGACCTTTATAATAAACAGTCTTTTCGTGGTGAGAAGTGAGAGAACTGGGGCAGGGGGAAATCTATGTACTTACAACACTTGTCCTTTACGGATAAAAACAAGAAACTTCAAAATAATCACATTCTGTAGCTATGCTAGGACAGTCTGAAGTCAATTTTTAATATTCTTGACAACAATAAAAAATAATTAACATTTGAAAATCTATATTATTATAGTCAGAGACACTTAATCTCCAAAGCAGCAGTGTCTTAATTCAGGCTATAATTAAATGAAAAGCGCCCATCCGAATTATGACCACACATCTGGTTTAAAGTTTATGTTTTGTCTATTTAAATTATTATAGTTATTATAATTCTGTCTAGACAATGCCAAATATATTTTGTCACTGGATAGTTAAGACAAATACTGGCAACAGTGAGTGTCCTCCTCATATCCTCTCACTACATAATATATGTTACAAGGAAGCACAATTTAACTTGCAAGACTAGGATTAATTCGGTGTTACTTACTACTTCATTTATAAAACAAGTTAATTCCTTTAAAATTTTTAATATGAAATTATCATTATGGCTAAAGGTAATTTCTCTAAAGGTGGTAGGACTATTTTAGCAATGATTATGTTCTTCAAAGATTTCAACATTATATAAAATAATCGTGGTTGGGGGTTGGGGGTTGGGGGTGTGGCTAAGTGGTAGAGAACCTGCTTAGCAAGTATAAGACTCTGGGTTTGACCCCCGACATCCCTCCTCCACATCATAGTTGTTAATCTAATTGAAAGTCACACTCATACAAGAATAATGTGTTTAATAAGCTATTTTCTTCTGAAAGGTTGAAGGGTACTCTGATGTTTTCTCTTTATGGTAGAGATACACAAACTAAGAAGCACTTTTCATTTGTACAAAAATTAAAAACATCTGAGTAACAGCAGCTGTCCAGATTTTACAAATAAAATTCTGTCATGATACCCAGTCAAGTAAGTGTCCTCCCACAAGAAAATACAGTCGAAAGCCAGGCTAGGAAAGCCTGAAGCTCTGTAAAGAACATCACCTACACTCACTTGTCTAAACATGCTCTAAGTGTTTCACAGAGAGTGTTAAAGTTTGTGAGATGAAAAGATCTATTATCAAATAACTTTAAAAATTAGTACCACTAAAGCATCTTCAAGAGCAGATTAAGACTGTGTGTGGTGCCACAGACCGGTAATCCCAGCTACTCAAGAGCATGAGTCAGGAGGATCTCAAATTTGAGGCCAGCCTGGATACTGACAGAGAAAATCCTGGGTTCAATGCCCAGTACTGCTAAACAAATGAACAAATTTATTTTTAAAAAGGCCTGGGGATATAGTCCAGTGCTCCCTGGGTTGAATATCCAGTACCACATGGGGGGAAGGGATGAATCTGGTGGTATATAGATCACATGAAAATTCTTGTGAAATTTTCAGAAGTAGCAAACAAAAATCATAGATTTTTTAAACATTTGGCTGCTGACATAATTTGCAGAAAAAGAATTTTTTTAGAACAAAACTTTAATCTAAAAATATATGAAAAAGTATTATACTAAAATTATAAAACTCTTAGAAGAAAACAGGATGAAATGTTTGTGCCTTGGAAAAAGAAATTATTTTCTTAGCTATGACAATCTAAAAGTATAAGAATAGCAATAACAATAAAAGATCAACTAGATTTCATCAAAATTAAAAACTTATTCTTCAGAGGACATCATCAGGAATATGAAAAACCAAACAAATGTGAGAAAAATCTATGCAGACCATATATCTGATAAGAACAGTACACAGAATAAAGAATTCTTAAAAACTCAATTTTAAATAAGCAAAGGATTTGAAGCAATTTCTCACAAGATATATACATGACCACCTAAACACAAGAAAATATGCTTAATATCATTACTCATCAAGGAAATGCAAATCAAAACCAAAAGGGTTACCTGCTCAACGAGCCATAATTACAATGATAGAAAATAAGCATGGACAAGGACGTTGGAATGCTGCTGGCAAGAATGTAAAATGATGCAGATGTTTTGGGGAAACAGACTGACAATACTTCAAAAGGTCTAACAAAAAATTACTACATCACACAATAATTTTACTCCTAAATATCTACCCCAAAGAACTAAAGATATATGTCCAGCAACAAACTTGTACATGAAAGTTCATTGTGTAGTATCTGTACCAGCCAAAAGGTGGAAACAATCCAAATGTCTGTAAGTTGGTGAAAGGATAAACACAATGTGAAATTACCACACAGTGAGATACTAAAGGGCCATACAAAAAGAATGATGTGTGGATACATTCTCCAAAATGGATGGACCTTGGAAAGTATTATCCAAGTCAAAGAAACTAGACACAAAAAACCATATATTATAGATTCTAATCATATAAAATGCTCAGAATATGCAAAATTAGTAGTTTTAAGGGGCTAGAGGAAGAAGGCAAATGATGAGAGACTGCTAATGGACATGGAATTTCTTTCGGGGTTGGTGAAAATGTTTTGAAATTTTGCAGTGGTGTTGGCTGCACAACTCTCCGAATATCCTAAAATTTATTAAATACTGCTTTTTTTAAAACAGTGACCTTCATGATATTGTGACTATACTTCAATAAAGCTTTTATTTTTTCTTTAAAAATTACTCTCATAAATGATACAGGAAGTCCTTCTGAGGCGATGGGTCAAGTTTCAAAAGTGATTAATAGCTATTCATTATAATATTTTATGTGAGTTCTCTTTAAAAAATTCTATTCTAAAAAACAAAAATTAAATATAGGTCAGTAACTCCCAAACAACACAGATCAGAGAAACAGTCTCCTCTGCATCAATTAAGAAAAATCATGTTTTTTCTAAAAAAAAAAAAGGTGTATAGCCTCATGGCAACTTTAAGTTACCTATAGGACGTAAGTAACTCTGCCTTGTTTACCAAAACTCATTTAACATTCAGATTCTGATGATTAAAGCTAAAAGTTTTAAGTTACAAAATGATTGTTTAAAAAGGACTTCGCAAAAATATAAACATAATTTTATTGTAAAAGTTAATGTGAAATAGAAGTACCAAACACAGTGTTTAGATCATTAAAAATGCCCTTATGGATGAAGTGCTGCCCAGATTGTAGACTCACTATGTCTACTGTCTCTGAGCTTTCCTGGAACCACTTCCACTAGTGAGGGTAGCCAAGGAACGCATGTCTTCCTTCTTCTTTATGAGCTCAGGAACCTCTGGATTGCTACTCACATGGTTGGGACCTGAATGGGAGGGGGACTCTACAGTAAAAGGAACCCTTCTTCTGACAGATTCTGGAAGCAGAGTCTGGCATAAAAAAAGAACAATGCTGTAAGCACAGGTCAGGGTTTATAGAACTGATATAATAGCGCAATGTCATTATTACTTCCATGGCCTACTCCAGAAACTGAACAATTAGTTACAATATAAACAGCTATCTTCACCTTCCTTTTGAAATAGGGCAGTTCAGGCTGGCCTTGAATTCACTTATGTAATCCAGGCTGGCCTCAAACTCGCAACAATCCTCTTGCCTCAGCCTCCCAAGTGCTGGGATTACAGGTGTGCACCACCACACCAGGCACTGTAATTTTTGAAATACATCAAGAAGGGACTATGAACACAATCTAAAACAAGTTGATATGTCTCAATGGCATTTTCATTCAAGGTAATAACCACAAACCACCAGTTCAGCATGTCAAATGACAGGTTTCTTTTCCATAAAACAAGTTTTATGACAATTTATCCACCTGAAAAACAGAAAAGCGACTGTGGCAGGGAGCACCATTAAAAACTATCTTTTTTTTTTCAATGCCAAGGATCAAACCAGGGCCTTGTGTAAGCATTCTACCACTGAACTGCAACCCTTAGCCTCAAAAAGACAAATTCTACATCAAAGATTCATTAGCAAAAAACACAATCTGGCTAAAAGTTATAATCACAGTGCTTATTTTTTAAGCCCTCTCAGAAATCAGAGATTAAGAGATGAAAAATTTAGGCTCATGAATGTTTATCAAACTGCAGAAATGGGTAGAAGAGTGTGGTATTAGAGCTTAGAATATGATCCTTTACTCAAAGAATTTTAAGGCTCCAAAAGTTGCAGCATCATTTCCCAAAATTAACTGCAAGTTACGGAAACCTTCCTTATTATACAAAACACAAATTGCAATAGTATTAAATGCAAACACCATTAAAATGTTTCAAAGTAGTAAGACTACTCAATTATATCTGATACTGCATAGAAAAGCATGGAAGTCAAAAGTATTACATACTTTGAAGTAATATTAAGAGAACAAGTAAATTTGTTAGTTCCTTCCATAAGCATTCCTCAAGCAATGTAAAAGCACAGTTCAAGTTACACTTTGATGTGTAGATCCTTTTGAAAGCTCCTCCGCCGTGTTTTATATGAAGCATCTGTAGCTAAAATGAACACCTAGTGAAGAGTACGGATGCTACATTACATAAGCAGACGTCAGAACTGTCCCACCTGATTCTAAGTTACTTTAAACATGTACACAGAGTTAGAAATTAGCTACGGCTTACTTCTTAGAAGCAGCAGATAATTACCCTCGTCATGATGAAAAGGAATTTAAATGTAAGCTAATAGAGAGGTATTTCTCCTATAGCAAAGCTCTGCTTTAAAAGTAAACTTTAAGCCAGGTGTGGTGCACACCTGTAATCCCAGCACACAGGAGGCTGAGGCAGGAGGATCACTGCAAATTTGAGACCAGAGTTTAAGAGATGATAAATCAGCCTCATCAATATTTATCAGACTGCCGAAATGAGTAGAAGAGTGTGGCATTACAGCTTAAAACATGATCCTTTGCTCAAAGAATTTTAAGGGTCCAAAAGTTGCAGCATCATTTCCCAAAATTAACTGCAATTTAAGGGAACCTTTCTTATTATACAAAACACAAATTGCAACAGTATTTAATGCAAATACTGTTAAAATGTTTCAAAGTAATAAAACTGGACTACAAATTGAGCTTTAGGCCAGCCTTAACTGCACAGCAAGACCCTGTCTGAAAAAATTAAAAAAAAAAAAAAAAAGTAAACATGGTATTTAAGGTACATTAATTCTCTGTATTTGAAAATGTAATTTCTATGTATAATGTTATAAAGTCAAATAATGATATAAAAGTTGAAATTCAATAATTAATATATTAGTTTGATTTCTCAAAGTTTCATGCACATTAGCTCGATCACATATCTAATATACAAATCACTCATTAGTGAACTCAACACTCATTTGAAACTGTATTTCATATAATTTCACAACTAGTACAACTTGAATTAATCTGTGTTGAGCATATAAATGTGTCACAACATATGTGTGCATACAGTTGACTTTCACAAAAGATTACACCCTAGGTAGACACATGGTCTACTCAAATCTTTTTCCAATGTGTATCTAAGCTGGCATGGCGGCACATGCTTGTAATCCAAATACTCTGGGAGGATGAAGCAGGAAGATACCAAGTTCTAGTCCAGCCTGGGGAACTTGGTGAGGTATTGTCTCAAAATCTAAAAAAGGGTGAAAATGTAGCTCAATATAAAGGCCCTGGGTTCAATCTCCCCTACCAAAAACAAACCTGTGTATCCAATCCTGTTGAACTTAATTATAATCAGATTCACCATTTCATAGAAACCTCTCTCTAGCCCTCTAAGATTACTATGAAATAGTGGCTACCTGAAAGAGCAGTGAGGCTCTTCTAAGTTGATAGCCTTGGACTAAGGAGACCACTGAGAAACACACCCTGTTTAAGAAAGAATTATTTTGTTCACAAGGCATCAAGCCAGATAATACAATTCAATGTTTACATTACACTTTATTTACTGAGAATTAACATTTCAATGTACTATACATAATATGCAAAGAAGTAATCTGCCTACCTAATGATTTGACAGGTTTCAAATACATGTTATTATAAATGATAGCAACATAATCTATGCACACATCAATGTACCTACAAATATATCTGTACTTTTACTATTGCTTCAGAACTTATAAACAATCTCCATGGACCACAAAGCAAGCCACCATATAAAATCCCTCAACACTTTGAAAATTAAAAGCACAATAAAACATAAAGCATGACTGAGGAAGTGTGGCATCTGCTTCACAGGGTACAATATACTAAAATGAAATGTCAAACAAAATTGCCTAGGCTCAGGACCAAAATAATACAATAGCTTTTCTCTTTTAAAATTGATTTTTTTCCTTCTAGTATTTCTAAGTGATCACCATATATAAGGCCTGTTTGAAATGATTACCAAGTAGTTATTTTTAAAGTATGAGTAATTAGACCAAAAGCAACTCTTCTATTTACCCAAAAGAGGGAACCACTACTGAGAATCAATGCCTAGTAATTCTGTTCTTAACAGACAGGTGTTGTGTGTTCTGGCATGTTATATGAAAATCATTTATGAGAAGAACAGGAAAAAAATTAGAACATAGTTCTCACTATTGGAACAGATAAGTGATTGAGCAGATTTCTGATAGCATGAAACTAAATTCAACAGGCTGAATGATCACCCCAAGATGCATCAGTCTAGATTTTGGCATTCTCTGTAAACAGAAAAGAGATGGAAAGCAAAACGCAACAGTCACACAAATAAACAGACTTAGGGCCTGAAGAGACTTTTGAGAATAGTAAACCTGAAGAAATTGGACATTCTTTAGATAGGGATTAAATACAAGCCCAGGCTTGTTACTGCCAAGATCGTATTAGGCCATCAGTAAACTGGGAAGCTAAAAGGCCATGGTTAGTGAAAAAATGGAAGACTGACAAAGCCAGTTGTGGTGGCACACAGCTGTATTTCCAGCACTCAGGAAGCCAAGGCAGGAGAATCAGAAGTTTGAGACCAGCCTGAGCTACACAGCAAGTTAGAGAAAGACAGAGAGAGGAAAGAGACAGGAGAGGAGGAGGGGAGCCAAATTGCTTTGTTTTGTTTTTTAGTTTTGGTCTTTTTGAGACAGGATTTCGCTACACAACTCAGGCTGGCCTTGAACTCATTTTGCAGCCTGGGCTGGCCACAAACTCCAAGTGATCCTCCTGCCTCAGTCTCTCAAGTGCTGGGATTACAAGTGTACACCACCCCACCTGGCCTTAGATTTCTTACTACAACCAAGAAATTTCTTGTGGAGAGGGTTAGTGAAATAAAACCATCTTTTTGAATCAAGCTATTTTAAAATGAGGTACAATTTATTTTGGCTTTAAAATTGCTGCATGTAATACCTGGATTACATGAAGAACAAAGTTCATTCAGTTCCTAAATTTGAGAGTTCATGTTTTAAGGTGATCACTAAAAACTGCTTGTTGATTATTAGAGAAAACTTTCTGTACATAAAAGAGAAATCCTACAACTTCAGCTGCTTCACGTAAAGGGAAGATGATACATTTCTACTCTGTCCATATATGCTCTCTGAGAAGAAAAGGGTCTGAAGGTAGGACCCAACAGAAGGTAGGAAGCTGCATGATAAGCCTGATGAGGATGAAAACTGGAATGTAGTCTCAAATGGGAAGTTATGATTAAAAAAAAAAAAAGGGCTAAGAAAACCAAATGAATTTAATACATGAAAGAGAATAGGTTCCGGAACCAGACTACACTGCCTGGGGTCCAATTCTGCTCTAATTGCTAGGTAAATGAGACTAGACAAGTTTCAATGACCAATCTATATCTCAATTATCTCATCTATATAATAGCACATAACCCAGAGGACAACAGTAAGGACCAAGTGATCAAATACAGTATCTGGCACTCTATAAAGTACAAAATAAAAGTGAGTTATTGTTGCTTTCATCTACAGTTTGTTTTAATTACTAGTACTGTTTTTTTAATCTTTCAACTATTGAAAAATAACCTAACTTACTGCAACTAATTACTAATGAGAAAGTGTTAACTTCACCTAATGACAGTCTTAGTAGTCTGGGGCAATACCATTAATTCTGCATATCTTCATTTTTCTACCTATAAATTAGAGATATTATTTGCCATGAGATTATTTTAAAATCATTAGATACAACTATTTTTAAGAAGCTCTTTGGAAACTTAAAATGTAGTAACGTTTGCTCTCACCCAATGCTCTAGAAACCAAACAGTCAATTATATCCATCAAATGTTCCCATTCTTATGCATCACACTCATTTTAAAATATACCCATCAAAGGAGTTTGTAAGTAATAGTTGCTTTTGTTTTTCAGAGATTCTCATAGGAAGCAATTTAACTCTAAAAAGATCTGAGAGTAGTAGCATAGTTAGTAAGGGCATCCAAAACTTGCTGTGTTGGGCTGCCCCCTACCGGCTTCAATATACCTATCCCTTTCAAAAGGCACTCTTTAAGAAGTATGACTCAAATTTTACCTTAGAATAGTAACACTGCCAGGCTGGTAATGCACACCTCTAGTCCTATCACTCAGGAGGCTGAGGCAGGAGAATGGAGCATTCCAGGCCAACCTGGGATGCATAGCAAGACCTTGTGCCCTGCACCCCCGCCAAACACCCACTAAGGCAAATTATTATTATTTGCTAATTCATTTAATCATTCATTCTAATAGAAAATAGTGTCTGAGAGTCATCTATAAAGATACAGATATGAAACAGTCCTTGTCCTGGGGGAATTCATAGATTACTGATTACAGAGAGACTATACACTTTAATAGGACCATGATGAAATACTAGAGAATGGCCTATGTCTCTATTATATTACAATGCTTAATACAGAAAAAGAAATAGGCTAATAATCCACTACCTAAGTGCCATCGAATAGTAAACTTAGTATTGCACAAGTCAGTTCTATGCCACATTGTCCTATTCCATAAATTAGGGAGTTACATTAGATGATTCCTCTAGCTTCTATGTCTGTAATATTCCACTGCTATATTTGCCATAGCAGAGGCTGCAATAAATGTTTTAAAATAAAAGTTCAGAAAATAAAGAACTAAATGTTACATTATGTTACATTTCATTTCATTTTGGTATCAGAAATCGACCTCAGGCAGGGGCTGTGCCGCTGAGCTATATCCTGCCCGAAAGAAACAAATTTTAAATGGTGTGATAAGTTGGGCGCACATGTGGAGAGATCAAAAAAGACTTAGTGAAGTGACTGGAGGCAAGTTTAGAAGCAGTCCACAAGGACTATTCCTTTACTTGTGCGTTTAATAAATGTCTAAATTAATCGGAGAGAAATGAAATTAACTTTATGGACTAAGCTTAGATTATTATTTACTAAAAAAAGATAAAAATTAATGATGTCCTCAACATGCCAGAATTCTGATTATAACTGTTATCTTCACTTAGACCAAATGTTCAAGAAGTGAACATTCACTGTATACTTTTGTCTTTCTTCTCATGAGATAAGTCATATATATTTTATTTTTCAATTTTTATTAATAATGTCTGCAGTACAAGATTATATTTCTCATGGGGAGTTGGTACATATACATAACTCATCCATATTCTTTTTCATTCCCTTCTCTCGCCTTCTTCATCTTCCCTTGATTCACTTCCATTTACAAAAGGTCTATCTCCCTATTTCCTATTATCTTTTATTTTGCTCTTTATTTATACTTTGGGTTTCTCATGTGAGAGGCATCACGTATTATTTAAGTCTGATTCATTTCACTTAACACTCTGATCTCAAGGTGCACAATTTACCTACTAAAGCCTGAAGTTTATCCTTCTTCATGGCAAAGTAGTACTCCATTGTATGTAATTATATTTTCTTTGTCCAATCATCTGCTGATGAACACATAGACAACTTCCAAGATTTAGTTATGAACAACCCTGCTACAATCATGAATATGCAAATATCACTCTAATACGATGTCTTTAATTCTTTTGGGAAGGTATCTAGAAGGGGAACAGCTAGATCAAATAGAATTTCTAATGTTAGTTTTTTCTAGACTCTCCATACTGATTTCCATAATGGCTGTACTAGTTTACAACCGCACCTCACCAATAATGTTGGTGTGGGTACTGTGTTAGGGCAGGGCCTACCCACCTGGGGGTAGACATAGGCTTATGGAGAAACAAGTACAGAGGGATGACCAAAACTGAGGAAATGCAAATTAAGTAGCTGAATTATTTGCATTTTTTGATGGAAAAGCAGAAGATAAGAGCAGACAGAGACCTCTATCAAGGGTCCTTTCAGGAATGGACACCTTGAATACTGACTGACCATATCAGAAAACACATGTTAAACAAGTATCCCTGAAATAAGATAAAATCTTCAAAGGTAAAGTGTAGAATTAGCCTAAAACTGAAGATGCTAAACTACCTGTGAAAAATCTAGGGCTAGGGAGTGAGGAGTGCTTCACTTTCCCACTTTCCTCTGCGAAGCGGAAGAATGAAACAGTGAAGGAAAGGGAAAGTACTCTACAGGTTTCATCTCAGGGGGAAAAAAGCAGTAAAGGAATGGTGTCTCAGTAAGTAAATGGGTCTTTTAACAACATGATCACGAGCTTCTGGAAAGTGAAGGCCAGTGTCATGGAGGGAAAACTCTGAAGTGCCAAACGTAAAAGCCAAAAGGGAAACAGTAATAACCGCACATCAGCCAGGGACTCAGCACCCACTTCTCATTACATATTCCAGAAGGGAATGACCAATAAAGACTATACTATGATTCTAAGTGGTGAAACGTTAAAACTAAATCAGTTAATTCAAGAAACCAAGCAGAAATGTCTGCTAGGAATATCATGATTCAAGCATCTTGGCAATGCAATCTAGCAAAGCAATAAAGTAAGAAAAAAGAAATGGGTGGTTAAAAACAGTATTATTGTTTGTTTCACTGATGCCATAAAAACAGAAATCAAAACTGAATTTTAAAATCTACAAAACATTTAAAAAATAAGAGAGTAAAGCACTGTGCCAATTTGAAGAAAATCTTAAAGTTTAAAGAAAATTTGCATAAAATCATCTTGCCTAAGAAAATATAATCTAAGACAAATTATAGCAAAATGAAAATTGAAATTCAATATTTCTGCTTATATTAAACAGCACACTATGAGAAACTGCACACAATTTAATTAATTAATTAATTATGTCTTTTTGAGACAGGGTCTGGCTATGCAGTTCAGGCTGGCCTTGAACTCACTTTGTAGCCCAGGCTGGTCTCAAACTCACAGCGATCCTCCTGCCTCAGCCTCCCCAGTGCTAGGATTACAGCATATGTCACCACACCCAGCTGCATACAACAATTTTAAAAGCCACATGGAAAAATGAGTGACTGAACATAATCAAGGAAGTATAGAAAAAGGGGAAAAAATTACCTGCTCCAGCAAATTTGAAAACACACAATTAAGTAAGGATTATAAACAAATATACTAAAAGCAGAACAGAGCATCTAAAAACAGATTCCAATAGTGAAACCATTTTATATTAAAGCAGAGGTAGATGGTTCAGCCAGTGGAAAAAGGATAGTTTATCTTAGGAGTGAACAAGCTGTAGCCCGCAAGCTAAACTGTGCCATCCACCTGTCTATGTAAATAAAATTACACTGGAACAGGGCCATGCTTATCACGGGCAAACTTTCACAGATGCTTTCATGCTACACACAAAGTCACAGAGTTGCAACACAGCATCTGGTCTGCAAACCTGAAAGTGTTTACTCTCTGATCTTTAAAGTCTGCTAACACAGAAGTACTTTGGGGCAGAGGGGTGGTACTGGGGAATGAACCTAGGGCCTTCCCAAGGAAATACATACCCAATTTTTTTTTTGAGACAGGATCTCACTAAGTCACCCAAACTTGTGATCCTCCTGCCTCAGCCTCCCATACTGCTGGGATTACAGGTATGCAGCACCATGCCCAGCTAATGTATGAATGGATAAATAGTATGTGGGATTACACACACACACACACACACACACACACACACACACATTTATATATTAAGCCTTAAGGAAGAAGAAAATTTTGATGCTACAGCTTGGGTAAACCTTGAGAAATAAGTCACAAAAAGGCAATGTAGCACTCAGAAGGCTAAGCATAATACATAGCAAGGCTGTGTCAAAACAAAACAAAAAAAAGACAAATACTGTATGATTCCCCTTACATGAGGTACCTAACATAGTTAAACTCAGAAAAAAATAGCTGACTAAAGGATATAGACTTTCAACTCTGCAAAAAGAAAAGTTTTGGAGAACAGATGCACAATCATGTAAATGTACTTAACACTACTGGACTGCACAGTTAAAAATGATGAAGGCAGTAAATTTTATGTTATATGTATCTTACTAAGAGTTAACATTTTTAAATTTTTGAAAAAAGGAAAGGTACTATTTTCTTCTAAAAAAAAATCAAGCAACATATGATTAGTTGTGGAACACAGAATATTTATATTCCACTCTACTAAAAATAATTATCTCTGCACAGTCAAAATATATTACGAATTATATGTATCTTTCTGAAGTGACAAAAATTAAAGTGAAAGCAATAATCATCACTTTATTAAACAATGAGTCCCTCTTCAAATAAAAACAACAGAAGAACAGAATTATAGCTCGCCGACATTTATAACCCTGGAGGAGCAGGAATCCTAACAAATATGGCCATAATTTGTCACAAATTTCTCCTCTCACAACACTAAAAATTAACGTTTTTTGAAAACAAAAGAGTCTAAAATTTGGCTCCTTCTTCAGTTTAGGAAGTACCAAGTTAACTCCTGACACCCTAGTTTCCATTTTTAAAAATGTTTTCTCTTCCAAAATCCCTACATATTTAAATTTTTAAATATTGTTAAGCACATTACAATAAAAAGTAGACAGGCTTAGGTAAAAATGGCTAGTGAACCTCCAAATTAAAAGGAATAGGTTTTCATTGGAGTAATAAATGGGAAAGAACACAGTTCTGCTGATTATGAAAGATAATAAAACTAAATTCTAACCCTAGTTTATTTTACTACTATATGATTCAGAAGAACTTCTTTCAAAGACAAGTAGGAATCACTTATCTGTATTAGACAATAAGCACAGTTTACCAGCTTTGTGTTTCTGCTTAAACCTAACCATTGTTAAATTATTCCTAAGAAGATTATGTGAATTTATTTACAATCTCAAAAACATGTAGGATATAAAGCAGATGATTAAATGATCTTTGTTGATTAAATAAGAATGGATATTCAGATTATTTAGAATTTCTCATTCTTTATAGGATAAAGAAAAACCTCCTTCGTAAGGTCTGACTCTAACCTTCAAAGCCTTATTCCCCTCAACTCTAACTGCTCAATATAAACAGGATGTCTTAAGACTCACAGCGCCCCCTGTGCCTCAAAGTTCTTCTTGTGACTCTATGCCTGCCCAGGAGTCCACCCATCTATCAGATACTTGGATATAACAAGCAACACAGCTTTCTCTGCCCTCCCAAACCAGAACAAATTCCACCTAGGGACATTATACTTTGACTGCACTACATAACTCTTTCACCACAGAAATTAGTGCTACAGTTTTATATTTGTTTGTATAGTCAGCTGTTACTTTTTTAACCTTTTGACAATTTCTCTGATGTATAATATTAATCACCATATAAACCTCCTGTGCACAGCACCAGACACAGCGTGCAAATACTTGTGAGTAAATGAACTCATATCAAAGAGACGAACAAGACAAATCTTTCTTACCCAAAGTACAGCATATTCCCAGGACAATTGTTTCTTGAAAAACAAAAGCGATAAGCCTTATTTTCATTCTGTAACATAAACAGCAATGCCTAAAGACTTCATGGTCAGTCAGACACACAAACTTAAATATCACATGGTTTCTCTTACATAAGAAATCCAAAGTAGAAATAAAGAGCAAAATAAAAGATAATAGGAAACAGGAAGACAACTCTTTTGCAAAAGGAAAGGAGACCAAGAGATGTAGAGAGTGGGGAGGGATTAAAAAACATTCAGATGTGTTATGTACGGATACCAACTCCCCACGATGCAGGTAACCACTATGTACTGCAAACATGCAAGCATAAAAGTTTTTAAGAGACTCCACGGTTATTTTATAAATCTTTTTGATAAAATGCCCTCATTAGTTACCATCTACTTACATGTGCTATTCTAAATAAAATTTTGGTTGTATTTCTGAAACACTTTCTGTCATTAATCTCATTTCTAGAATACTGGCTATTACTGAAGCACCTGGATTTCTGGAACTCAAATCTGAAACTCACACACCAAACCAAACTGTTATGTAAATGAGAGAAACATGGTCTGTAACATCTCTGGACAAATTTAACTTTTACCACTAATACCCTGTTACTTGATTATAGTCATTTTGAGCCCATGATAAATACACTGCAGATTAGAAAAAAAGAAGTTTTCCAACAACCTTTACAAAAGTTAATCTTTATATTCCTCTACCAGTTACAGATTTTCTAGGTTGCTATCAATTTATGTATTTAATAAAAATAGACTGGTTTTTTGTGATAACTGTGCCTTGAAAATTTTGTAAAGTTAAGTTTTATAAAGAAAAATTATATACTGTTCATAAATCAGAACTAGAATTCTTCACTTTTGTCATTCTGAATGATGGATTGACCTTCAGTTTCTTCATTTATTAAATCAAATAATGATTCCCACCACCTAGAATAGTTTTGAGGCATCAACATGATAAAATAGGCCTTAATCAAATATACCCAGGAGCCTCATTCCTTTCTTGCTATACAGAAATTCTAATAGGATTCTGCAGGGTAAAATAAATATTTTAGTAAAATTATTCCATTTATGTCTTTTTTCCCTTGTTCTTTTTTTTTCATTTATATACTAATAAATGCAGATTTTTCTGGGTTTTCTTTAAATCTTCTTACTAATTTAGAGTCTCAGTACAGTTACTTATATATAGTTGTATTAAAAAAAAAAAACAGGTGCTAATTAATCAAAATGTTGCATAAGTAAAGGCCACAATTAATAAACAGCCTATCACAACCATACAAACTAATCAAAAGTTAGTAAAAGAAATACCTTTAGATTACAGAACTAGAAAAAAGGAAAGCAAGGTCCTATCTTTGGTCATAGATAAACAGAAATTCAAAAATGCAAAACTGAGAAAGCCAGGAAATGATAAACTGGCAAAAAATAGAACTCTTAAATTTTTACATTCACTTACATATTATGCTTCTGGAATTTTACTGAAATTCAATAAAGAAGAACCAAAATGGAAAGGGTGTAAAATCAAAAACAAAGATGTATAGTTTAACTGAGAGTCAATGAAGTCCTCAGGCTCTTTTTCTTTTTAAGAAGAAAATGCCCACTACCCTGGCACAGTGAAGATTAGGCAGGAAGTTCCACTCTAAGAGAATCCCCATCTGGCAGCCAGGCTTTGTCAAGCAAATTGAGAATTTTCTACCTTCCCCCTTTCTAACTAATTAAAGAATTTTACAGAAACCATTTTGTCCATACACATACATTTTCTTGGTCATTCTGTCCTCTGGAGACATAGACTGACAATTTTGTAGCAGAACAAATGGTAAATCAAAAAGGAAGACCTCTCCTCTGTAAAAGTACACCATTATGCTGACAATAATCTCATCATTAAGGAATAATATAATAGACTTTCCTTATAGGAGCTTAACATATCAATAATAAAGTAACTACTATAGTGTTAAGTATATAATGCCAGAACTGAACAATCCACATAAATGCTGGGAGATACAAGTCTCAAAAGAATTCTGGAACCCTTGTTTTGGAAATGTCTTCCAAGTTTGTTCAACTAAATTCCACACATAAGATTCTTTGGTAGGCATGGGAATGCCTTATAGTATGTTTCTATGGAGCTCACTTTGTAAGAAAATAAGGTTCATGAATCATAAATGACTTTACAATGTTAACAAAAATTCACATGCTGAATGCTTCCTCAAAACATGTTCATGACCTGATCAATAAGTGATCTTGCTGTATGTCTATTTCTGTTTAAAAATAGCACCATCCCCGGGGGTCTATTTTGAAAAGCAAACTTCATCAGCTAAAAAAGCACAAAAAATAGAAATAACACATGGCACTCAACAGATTATGAAACAGATGCTTATTTACAGTGTGTGAGGTGAAACATGAAGGCAAAATGTTACTTTGTTCAGTTTCAGCTGGGGATGTGCATCAGGCAAATGAAATTTTTACCACTCTCACATCTGTGACAGACACAAAAATGCTCCAAGTACTGACTTACAGGTTGCAAATAACTGTGGTACATAAGTGAATCTGCAAATACAGAAGCTACACATAATGAAAAGGAACTGTACATGAGTTAAAAATTTCAATGACATCTCTGGTTTAATTGTGAGTGAAAGCTACAGATTTGAGAAATCCTAATACTGTTAATGATGCAAACTTAAAGAGTTTGGCGCAAGAATGCTTTAACAAGTACGATGTCTGAGGCTTTCACACATGGTTATTTTTCAAAACATTACTTCCTACCTGATATATTCTAAAAGGGATATAACGAAATCCATTTTCTTCTGCAGGATATTCCATGAGTTTCCGATTGATGGCCCAAAATTGGTCAAATCTGTCTGAAATGATATAAATTACTTGTTATTAAAAGGAACATGATAATAAGACATGAAAATTTTTTAGGGAGACCTAACTCATGGTCCTCTCTTACTTCAACCTCTAAAGTGCTGGGATTACAGTCACGTGCCACCACACTCAGCTGAGATGCTTTTACTTATACCAGTACTATTTTGCAACGTGACAGGCTTCAAGCCTTTCCTACTCCCATCTTCAACTCCAACCCGGGAGTTTGCCCGTACTGTATTAGAACCGACAGGAGAGGGAATTTTACAAGATGCAGCCAAAGTTGTTACATATTATTCAGAATGAGGACCAGAATCTGGGACATCAAATTCGAAGTCCACAACCGTCTCAAAACTCTACCTTAATAACAAAGAGCAGTAGTACATAGCCACAATCTTGGCTGCTTGTGAGGCTGAGGCAGGAGGATCACAAGTTTAAGCCCACCCTGGGCAAATTACCAACACTTTTTTAAAAAAATAAACAAATAAAAAGTGATGGTGACATAGCTCAGTGATGGATCACTACCTACAAAAAATAAATAAATAAATAAATAAATAAATAAATAAATAAATAAATAAATAAAAAGTAGCTCTTCTGACATGGTTCAATCATACACAAAACAATTATTCTTTAAACACTTTTTAAGTTTCTACCATCAGGTATCAAAAAAGAATGTGGCAGCTAACTAAAATGGTTCTTCACATTTACTTCAGAATTTTACTCACTGCCTTGTCATTTAATCTCTATCACCTAGCATGGTGCATGCATAGCATACACTCTTGAATCAAAGAATGAATACAGAACATAGTGTTTCTTCTTAAAAAATTGGTTTCTAACCAATTAACCTGTAGCTAAATAGTAAGGTGACTAGAAATAAAATCTACTGAAAATTCCAACTTAATTCACAAACAAATACAATAAAAGACTTAGATTTGTTTCCAATGTCTCTTCTAAAAATAATCTTTTACTTAATGGCTCTTTTATTAAAGTTGAACTAAAAAAAAATAATAAAGTTGAACTAGTTAAAAAACATAAGCAAACCCCCAAACAGAAATTTGTATCAATGCTAACAGAAAAGCAACATAGGCTAAAGCAAAACTTCTCAACCAGGCAAGACTTTGCTTCCCCAGGAAAATATGGTGATATCTAGAGAGGTTTTTGGTTGCCAAATCCTAGTCTGTGACTAGGATTTAGTAGACTTAGGCCAGGAATGCTGTGAACAATGCTACAATGCATACATAGAACAGCTCCCCAAAACAATTATCCTGAGCCAAAATGTCAACAGTGTTAAAGAAAGGAAAACAATGATGAAAAATAAAAGGTTCAGAAAGGTAATTAGTAAAAAGGTAATTGCAAAAAGTAGGTGAATGAAAAAAGAACAATACTGTGGCCATTATTTATGCAATAACCCTCAGCTCCATGTTTGCTCTTCAATAAATGCAGTGTTTTATGGACACAAATCCTTTAAACCAGTGGTAACCATATTAAGATTTCACAGCGAAGTGTGAAACGGAGGGCTCTTCTGCAGTTTCCATCTGCAGCATGGTGATCCGTGGAGCTGGGGTAAGGACATTAAGTGGAATGCTAGCCCAGCCACACGCCCAGAAGCACCCTTGCAACCTTGGCCCTGCCTAATAATATGCCCTTTCAACACAGACTCGCACTCCCAAGGCTTCCCGTCTGGATGAGTACATGTGAGGCCCAGAAGGGCTTCTAGTCTGCAACTTTACATGTGGACCCCCACACCCTCTCTATACCACATCACCCTCACTGCCGACAGACTATAGACTCCAGCCTGGACAAGACAGTGACCTCTAATTTGGTGGGTTGAACTATGCCTTCCCTAAAGAGGTCTAAACCTCAGACTTGGAGAAGGGCCTCCTGTACATCTGTCCTTTATTGTCTTATTTATAACCACTCTTATCAGAGTTTGGTAATTCTTTATAAAAACTTTACCTTGTTCAACTCACTGTGTGGATTCTATGTCCCGAATGGACTTATACAGATTAAACCATGTTTAAAGGGAAGAAAGACAAAATGAAGAATCTATTAATTAATATTACTTTTAATCTTCTCATGTTACCTGCCTATATGAAATTGGTATCTAAGCAATATTAAAAGCACTCTAACCAATAATAACTTTTATAGGTAAATGTTATTAACAGAAAAGACACAGACATAAAATCAATGGTGTAACAGCATATAATCAAGCATCTTTCACAGAGGATTTTGTAATATTAGTATCTCTTCTATACTTTCATCAGTAATTAAGAAAAACTAAAGGGCTGTGCATGTAGCTGAGTAGTAGCAAGACTGCTAAACATATGCAAGGTCCTGAGTTCAATTCTCAGCACCACAATAAATAAATTAATGCAGAAGAAATGATGATTTACTATCACCCTATATATTTATGAGTCAAGGACATATTAACCTCTTTTTCAGCAATAGTTTAAGTTTTGAACTATGCTACTAATTACAATTTAGTCATAAAATTAGCAATTTTTTTATTAGCAATCAAGGACAATATCTGTAAGTAACAAGCAAAATGATCTTTGGCTATTCATATTTTAAACTGTATGTAATTATATATTTGTTATATATCTATATGATATATGTAGATCAATTTCAGCAATTTTCAAATTTATATGCTTCTAACTCCAAAACACAAAAATGTACTAAGTAGGAAAAACACCTAGAAGCCACTTAGCCTTATGGAAGATGAGAGAGCTTGAGACAGGGGTTCACTCTGTAGTTCAGGCTGGCCTTGAACTCACTACATACCTCAGGTGGCCTCCAACTCACTCTTGAGAAAGAAAGAAAAAATATACTTCCTGCCAGAACTACTAGATACATGATAAACTATTCTGCTCTTAAAAATGTAATATTTAAGAAGAGTAATAAATCAAGGATCATAAAATGGAAGGACTGTTACATAGAAAAACTTCCATCTATTTTTTTTTGAAAGAGATCAAAAATAAGAATTTTTCAAAAACACTGGTGGCTACCAATTTTTCCTGTGTTCTGTATTGAGCTTTTATGTTGCTCTTATAAATTTTTAAAAATCCACCCTGGGAGTATAACTCAGTGTAGAGTGCTTGTCTCGCACACATTAGTACCTGAGTTTGATCCTCAAGCACAATGAAAATTAATTAACTATCTTCAAGTCTAAGAGTTAAAGTTACTTAAATTTGTTCCTGATATGACAAAACAATGGCAACTTTTAAAGGATTTACCTATTCTTTCACTTAAACTTTACGGGAGGAAAGAACTGCAGGCAAAATAATTTTCAATCTTATGCTAGAAGTAACATAACTAAAATCCTCCACAGGAGACATGGAGGACATGCAGCGTTATTCAGGTTGAGCTACAAAAGCTCAATTCAGCTGCTGGACCCTCATATAACAGGAAGGGGTTGAGACTGCTTCCAATGCACACACTATCCACTTCCTGGTCTTTAACATTCACAGTGCCAAAGACAAAGGTAGAACATCCCAAATAAATGTCACTATGACAGGATATTTAAGACAGACTAAAAAATGTTCTTTGAGAAGAAAAGCAAATGGCTAGATAGAAAAAAAAATCACTACAGAAAGGAACATACTCTTCATGAAATTTTAGATTACTAGTATTATTCAGATCAGTACTACATGTAGTGTTTTAACCAGAGAGTTTCAAGATATGTATCAGAAAACATTTTTAAATATAGAACTATTTGAATTAATTTCTTCAAAACTAATGTTACATAGTCTTGTAAGGCAAAATAGGAGGGGAAAAAAGGAACATATAGTAATTTCTGTCAGACTGCAAAAAGCAGGTGTCAAACGATCTGTATCTTCAAATTCATTTGTCTTCTGAGTCATCAAATTAGGAGAAGTGTATCTTCCAGGGTGGTTGGGCTAAAGTAAGAACAAGGAGCATTCCCTCTCCCTAAGCTCATCTATCAGTGCTCAGATGCTGCTCAATAAAGCTATATCCACACACGTATATTTAAGCCAGAAAGGACCTGTACTGCATGAGATAAAAAGTAACTGGGATATACCTGGTGGGGAACTCCTAACCAAAGTATCCGTGAAAGTGCCCAAAGCCCCTGAAATTCATTATTGACACAGAAATAGCAGGAGTAGTGGCTGGCCTCTGCATCAAGGCTGAGGAGTGCCAGGACTGGTGAAGGTTAATCATTAATCCTGTACATAAGTGCATCTCGGCAGCAGGATTGTACCCAGAGGAATTTGTGGCTTGAGAGAAGGAAAAGGAAAATAAAAACTGAACTACAGGAAAATTTTGACATATACTATTGCCGTCTGAGAATAAACTGAGAGAAGACATTTACTCCTTTGCCCTAAAAATAAGAACTACAGTCTAGGAAAATGGACATCAAGAAGAGGAATCAAAATACATTTAGAGTCCAATTTCTTCTGTGCTCGTTGCTACCACTTTCATGGTAATCAGTACCATTTCTCATCTCAAGAGCCTCCTCATTGGTCACTGTCCTTCTATGTTTGTCCTCTCCACACAGCATGCTCTTTTTAAACATGTTTGTCCTCTCCACACAGAATGCTCTTTTTAAACATAAATCAATTCATATCAGTAATAAAATTTTCAAACATATCTCTAGTGGTCCATAAAGAGCAATCTGGTATGACGCCTTTTAACAATACAGTAAGTCTAAGAATAATTTCAACACAAAAACCAAACAATCCACTGTACTCTTTTGTTGCCTACAAACTGGGGTAGACTACTCTCTGCCAGAAGAAAACAAATGCTGTCAGTATTCAACAAATACTGAACGTAATAAAGTGTCTCCCCCACAGAAAGCAGTTTCCTAATAGCCTCTTCCCACCCATTTGGAATGCTATTACTCCACATAGCATTCTTAGGTCTCACTATTTACTAACTTTACTAAGTTAATACCACTTTCTAAACTCCAACTCATGCTATTTATTTCTTCCCAAAAAAGTATCAAACTTGTCCTTATCTCAGTTTCAGCAACTTGGAATCTCCACTTCTCTTATGTTCACTGTGACACTTCCTTGTCATGATTCAAACACAAATGTTTCGTCCTCAGACTTCCCTCATACTCCCCACCAAACTAACCCAACTCTCCAATCATTCCCTAGACCAGCGCTGTTTTCTTCTAAGTACTTACCATTGCTTGAAATCAATGTACTTATATGTTTAATTATTTTTTGTACCTCTATCTCAGCTAAAATATAAATTGCACAAAAGCAAAGCGTTTTGTCTTCAGTATCTTCACCCTAGAAAGTTCAAGGCACAAGTACATATTGAGAAATTTGTTAATAAATGAATAACCAAATGATATCTAACTAGGTAAATGGGGACAAGAAAAAGAGAGAACTGTAAATGTTTCATGGCTAGTGGAAAATCAGACACTAAGGGGTCGCAGTACTTGGGTGTAATTCCCACCTTTGTTATTTAATAGCTGTATAAACTACTGACTTGGCAAGGCATTTTTAAAACTGTGCTTCAGTTTCTTCATCCATAAAGTGAAGATAATAACTGCATATTCATTAAATTATTGAAGGAAAAAAGTTAACACATACACAGCACTACATTAACTGTTTGCTATTACCATTATATTTGGGCTACAAGAGAAGATGCTGAGCTTCGAGATCATAAGTGGTTCTGCCCAAACCAAATCACTGCAGGACTGTTGGAGTGTTTGGCCTAACTTGGGACCCAGAATCATCAAATTATACGTGAATATTGCCTACAGAAGTTACACAAGTGAACAATCTTTGCTAGCTATGGAAGGGAGAGTTAAGAGCCATAACACAACCCCTCTACAATGTTCTATAATACTCTAAGCTCTTTAGGACCTCCTTTGCTTCCTCCAACTCTTCTAGGTTCTATCTTCTCATTCTTTGAGTATCAATCAGTTGCCATTTACTTTCTATTAATTTCAACTGCATTTTTCTCCAGTCACATCATGGAATACTGTAGGGACAGGAATAGTGGTACAAGCACACTTAAGCTAACATTTGAGGAGGCTTCCAGTTTGCGCAAAGCTAGCTAAGTTCCACCTCTACTACCCTTAACACCAAATAAGTGCTTCTCCCTGACCCTTCTGTTTCCTTATATATCCTACAATATTAGGAGAGGGTTATGAATGTAATTCTGTGGTGTACCACTTACCTATCATAGGCAAGGCTCTGGGTTTGATCCCTAGGGCCACACACATATCCAGAAAAAAACAAGCAAGGGATAGTCATGCACACCTATAATGCCAGCACCCCATGAGGCTGAGGGAGGAGGACTACAAGTTCAAGCCCAGCATGTGACAACTTAGTGACTTAATGTGAGACTGAAAACAAAAAGCCTGGTAATGTAGCTCAATGTAAAGGCCCCAGGTTCAAAAAAACGTAATTTTTATTGTAAGTAATATATGGTTATTGTATGTATAGGGAGAAGAAATAATCACGATGCAGGAGGAAAAAGATTTCTTGTTAATCTGCAAAGATAAACAGTTACAACTCATACTTTATTACACCACAGGTTTATAAATGAAGTCAATAAAAACTATTTCCTATGAAAACTGTAAATAATTTAAAACTATTGCTAGAAAGCTAACACTAATCTTACATAAAATTTTAAAAACAGTAATCAGTAAATTTTAGTTTTACATCAGCCAAAAAAACCATACCTACAAATTAGGATATCTTTACTACATGTATTCCACAAGTCAATCCCAGGAACGGTCATTATCTTGAAGCAGGCAAAATTCAACTACTGTATTCTAACCAATTAACAAGTTTATTTCAATTTTATTAACATAAAAGATTCAAAAATCAAAATTTTCATAATGTAAAGAAATTATTGTTGTTCTATGTGCGCAGATTAAAAAAAATTTTTAAATGACAATTATACTTGCATTTTCCCTTAATCTGTAAAACAACCCTTAAAGTACCTTGATGGCCAAAAGGATATTTACAGAGCTGGAGCAATGTGGTACGCCAGGACTAATCAGCTAATTGTATTCCTATTTAAACTATTTATAGACTTACAACCAGTAATCTGCTGTACTATTTTTCAGAACTACTGTAAATTGAAAAAAAAAAAAACGTTTTTTGTCTTAACCTAGTTTATCACTTTCTAAGGTTCAGAAAGCCAGAAGTATATTGAACAAGCAATCAAATTCATTTTCACTTCACTCAAAAAGCACCGTAATGTCCTAAGACAAAAACAAAAATCTATTTAATATTTGCAACACCCACAGGGAAAAAGCCCATTACAGTCACAACAAATCTTTGTGAAGTGTGTTACTGTGAGAATTCTCTCTTTATCCCAATATAAATATCACTTAGGCTTCCAGTGAGAACAAGTAAATTAGAAAACACTACTGACGATTACTGACAAACAAGTGCTTTCAAATACGATATCACCAGTGGGCACTGGACACGGACATGGAGTATATATACAGCTGCTAACTAGGATTAAATGAGGACTTTTATTTTTTATTTATTTATTTATTTTTCCCAGTACCAGGGATCGAATTCATGACCTTGCGCTTGCCGGGCAGGCACCGTGCCGCTGAGCTAAACCTCCAGCCCCTAACTGAGGACTTTTAAAAATACTAATATACAGGACCCTTCTCAATTATAGTATCTGATTCCCTGGCATATGTACTTTTGAAAATTCCCCAGATAACTCTAATATGTAGCCAGATTTAACAACCTCCAGATGTAATGGAAAATACATTCACTTTAGAATCAGAGATCTAGGTTCAAATTCCTGGTCCCACTCCTTAGTTAACCTCATTTCCTCACTTACAAAGTAGATAATATTTATCTAATTCCTGCAGCAAATCAGGAGATAATGTATGTAGAACTACGTAGCCTAGATAGCAAAGAAATTTAATAATTGTAATAACCGCCAGATAAATTCTGTTCTATATATACCCTATTTAATCTCATGGTTACCTGGAAAAAACAGGCCTTTAAAAGACATTCTCAATTTGCAAATAACTCATATGATATAATCCCATGGAAGATTAAAGAATAAAACAGAACCTAAAAAGAACAAGACAAACTTAACTTACAGGATACATGTAGAGTGAAATCCATCAAACTATTATACACCTAATTGAGTACTAAGAGTTGCAGAGAGTAAATTAATAAAACAATTACATGGTAGGCTTTCTCCTTCACTTAATATGTATTTGGAGAAACCCAAATTGCTACAGAAAATTATCACAATTTCTAATAGGTCTGATCAGTTCTTATATTGTACTACCAGTGTCTGATGGCTGAGTTCCTCCCCAGTCCTGCCCCCACTCCACTTCCCCAGATAGCACAGAAGACGGGCAGGTATTAAACACATATCAGAAGTTTAGGCTGCTCCAAAACACCAAAAGATGCTAGAATGAGAAACAGGAAAGACCTGTGGGCTCTCATTATATTAGCAATCACTTTTATATTAGCTCAGAATTTAGTTGTTAAAAACAAAAAACGTACAAAGTAACCTTTAGTAACATGTAATAAATGTAATATATCCTATAAGGTACAAAAATTCAATTAGGATTTTCAAGAATCCTAATAGTAAAAATGAGAAAAAAGTCATTAAAACTTGAATTACCCTACCAATATTTCTTGTATTGTTTATTTAGAACTCAAATAACTGGATTCCTTACCATATATTGTTTTGGTTGAAACACCTAAAAAATAAAAACACTGGGGGGACTTCTATTATACGTAAAGTCTCTCCTTTTAATACAAGCTTATGAAGTTATCTCCCATCTCTTCCCATTTCCTATACTCCTGTCTTTCCCCTGGAGCTCCTTCTTTATCATCTAGATCTGTGACAGTGACACTCAGAGGTTCCAATGGTAATGAACAGCCCACTGTGGTACAGGTGCCATAGGCTCACCACCACTGGTCTAGCTGGGTAAATATTAAAGCTTTTTATTTTTTGGAAAGTATGTGCACTGTGCTTATAGTGTTTTAAAATCCTACCAAAAAAACCCCACCAACTTTAAAATACATAAAACTAAATACAAGTTAATATACCTGTAGAACAAAACCTAAGGAGTTATAAAGGAAAACAAGGCTAGATTAAGAAAGCCAAACTCTTGACATTTTGAATGTGAAATGGTAATTTGAAATTTACAAGAACTTTGGAAATTAACTCCAATTAGAAATACTGCTTGGGATATTTTGTTATCCCTTTAATAATGGGAAAGACAGAAATAAGCTAAATATAAAAGAACTTGTAGAACTCAAGGACATTCTGGATTCTAAAGGGTCCCAGCGGGAAAAAATGCTTAAGTAAACAGCCACTGGGAAGCCAGCAATCACTAAACACATTTGTACCTTAGATTAGCAAACTTGTTTAGTCCACACTCTTTTTTAATTGTATCTTTATCCTACTCTTCCAATTTTTGGAAAATCTTGCACTTCTCTGAATGCTAATTAAAATTCTGGTATTGTTTTATTAGACTTAAATGTGATTTCATCTAAAAGGGTTTTTTAATATTCTAGTTTCCTCTAGAAGGAAGGAAAGGCATGCAGTAGGCAACAAATAACTGTCACTGATTTCTTTGGTTCAGGAAATACCATTACTATACAGAGTTTTGACAGCCAGAATTCATTATCACCACAGCTTACCAAGGCATATCCTTATTAAATTACCATATATCCAGAAAAAAAAAAAAAAAACAAAACAGAATTTTCAAAGGAGCTAGCTAAAAACAACAACAACAAAAAAATATAAAGGTAAGCCAATTAAAATCATGGCAGATTCTCAACACAAACTCAGAGGCCAAAAGCACTTGAAGTGAAGTAGTTCAAGCTCTAAGAGCAAGTAACTTCCAACTCAGACTGACTTACCCAGCAAAGCTATCCTTAAAAAGAGAAATAAGGTATTTCCATTAAAAAGGCCAGCTCACAAGATATGAGTGCTAAATCAGCTCTAGAGAAGATATTTAAGAATATTCTTGACAGAAACAACAAATTTTACAGCTAAAAACAGAGGAAACTAGTGAGGTTAATGGAAAAAAAAAAAAAAAAAAAAAAAAAAAAAAAAAAACAAAAAAAACCCACTGGGCAGGGGCTGGGGATTTAGCTCAGCGGCAAAAGCGCCTGCCTGGCAAGCGCAAGGTCGTGAGTTCGGTTCCCGGTACCGGAGAAAAACCAAAAAAAAAAAACAACAACAACAAAAACCCACTGGGCATGGTGGCACACGCCTGTAATCCCAGCACTCAGGAGGCTGAGGCAGGAGGATTGTTGTGAGTTCGAGACCAGCCTGGGCTACAAAGTGAGCTAAAGGCCAGCCTGAACTGCAGAGCAAAACCCTGTCTCTCTCAATCAATCAATCAATCAGTCAATCAATAACCAACACATCTGCTATGGTTTGTGTCTGAATGTCCCTCCCAAAGCCTCATGCAGTCATGGGGAGGGCTTCTAGAGTTTATGACTGATTCATGGTCCAGTGTTGGAATTATGGGTATGAGTGCTACATCCGCCCTTGGGTAGGTAGTTTGCATACAATGTAAGCGAGGGAAAGATGCTGCTTGCCACTGCTTCTTCCTTTTGTTCCTGCTGCTTTTGCTGTCTTTTGCTGCCATGAACTGTTGCACTCTGCCATGTGCCACCCTGCCTTGCAGCCAGCCCAGTATGGACTGAAACCTCCACAAACTATGAGCTAAATAAACCCTTCCTTCCTTAATTCTGGGTGTCAGGTATTCTGTCTCAGAACATTTCGCTAATATCTTTCAGTGTTAACAGCCTGAACTGTTCAAAAGCAAATCCAACTAATTAAAAAGCAGAATCCAACAATATTCTGCATTCAAGAAACTTATCTAATCCAAAAAAATATTAATACATTAAAACATTAAAAGATGGAAAAAATATTTCATGCACAAAATCCTGAAAACAAGCAGAGGAAGAAATTCTAGTATCAGACATAGTAAACTTCAAGCTAAAACATTAGAACAGACAAAGAACATCACTACATTCTAGTTAAGGGAACAGTCCAACAAGGTAACACTGATAAACATATTTGCATCAAATACTGGAACACGTATCTTCAAAAGACAAAAACTGCTGCAATTAAAAAAATTTTTAAAAAACCTCCTTCAATTAAAAACACTAACACAATCATAGCAGCAGATTTTAACACCTTACTTTCACAGAGACAGATCAGCTAAAAAAACCAATAAAGAAATTTCAGAGCTGAACTACACCCATGAACACATGGATTTAATGGCTATACAGAGTATTCCATCCCTCTATAATAGAGTATACATTCTTTTCAGCAGCACATGGTACCTTTCAGATCACATACTAGTCCACAAAGCCTGCTTAAGTAAATATAAAAGAATAGAAATTACCCCTTTTGCACTATCAGACCATTAAGCAATGAAAATAGAAATCAATGACAGAAGAAATTTCAGAAAAGGCAAAAGCTCCTGGAAAATTAACAATATATTCCTAAACAACCAATGAGTAAGAGAAAAAAAATCAAAAATTTAAAAATTTCTGGAAGTTAATGAAAAGGACTATATAACTTGTGGAAACCTCTGGGATGCAACAAAAGCAGTTCTGCAAGGAAAATTCATCATGATCAATGCTTACATTGGGAAAACAAAGCAAACCAAATAGACAACCTTATGGGAAATGTTAAGATACTTGGAGAAACAACAATAGTTATTCCAAACTGAAATTAAGCAGGAAAAGTATAAAGACAGCAAATGTTAAGGACAGAAATTATAAAGACAGCAGAAATCAATGAAATTGATTTAAGAAATAGTTAAAAAAAAAAATCAACAAATGCAAGAGCTGGTTCTTCGAAAGAGTAAATAAAATAGATAACCCCTTAGCCAGACTCATAGAGAAAGAGAGAAAAGACATCAATAAAATAAGAAATGAAAAAGGTGAAATCACTACAGACACTGTGGCAATCCAGAAGATAGTAACCACTTTGAAAAATTATATTCCAATAAATTAGCAAGTTTTGAAGAAACAGACAGGTTCCTAGATATATACAAGCTACCAAAACTAACGGAAGACATAAAAAAGCTTAGCAACCCAACAAAAGCAATGAAAATGACACAGTAATAAAGAATCTACCAAATAAAAGAAACCCAGAACTTGATGGACTCATTGCTGAATTCTACAAAACCTTTTAGATTGTTATATCAGCAATATTCCTCAAACTCTTCCGAGAAACTGAAATGGATGGAGTGTGCCCAAACTCATTTATAGAAGCCAGTACCACCCTGATCCCAAAAACACGATGAAGACTCACCAAGAAAACTATACGTCAATCTCCTTAGTGAACATAGATGCAAAAGTCCTCAACAAGACATTAGCAAACAGAATGCAGTACATTATCAAAAAGATCATACATCATGATCAAGTAGGTTTCATCCCAGAGATGTAAGGATGGTTCAACACATGTAAGTCAATAAATGTAATACATCATATAAACAGAAGCAAGGTCAAAAACCTTATGATTGCCGGTGTGGTGGTGCATGTCTGTAATTCCAGCACTTGAGAGGTTGAGGCAGAAGGATCTATGTGAGTTCTAGGCCATGCTGGGCTACCTAGTAAGTTCAAGGCCAGCCTGAACTACACAGCAAGACCCTGTCTCAAAAACAAAAAAAAAAAACAAAACAACCATATGATCATATCAATGGATGCAGAAAAGGCTTTTGACAAAATACAATACCCCTTCATGACAAGAACCCTGAAAAAAACAGGTGTAGAAGGACCATACCTGAATATGATAAAAGCTATATATGACAAATTAAATCATCATACTAAATGGGGAAAAACTAAAAGCATTCCTTTTAAAATCAGGAACACAACAAGGATGTCCATTAACACCTCTTCTACTCAAAATAATACTTGAAATATTAGCCAGAGAAATTAGGCAACAGAAAGAAACAAAAAGGATACATACTGTATATCAAGGGAGGACCTCAACTTATCAGTATTTGCAAATGACATGATACTCTACATAGAAGACTCAAAGAACTCCATCAAAAACCTGTTCGAATTAATAAAGAACTTCACCAATACAGCATGTTACAAGATCAACACACAAAAATCACTAGCATTTGTGTATGATAACAATGAATGAGTTGAAAAGGAAATTTTAAAAATAATACCACTCCCAGTAGCTTCAAGAAAAATGAAATATCTAGGAATTAATCTAACCAAGGGAGGGAAAGACCTCTACAAAGAAAACTACAGTACTCCAAAAAAGGAGATTGAAAAGGACATCAGAAAGATGAGCCAGGCAAGGTGGTGCATGCCTGTAACCTCAGCACTTGGAAGGCTGAGGCAGGAGGATCGCCGTGAGTTTGAGGCCAGGCTAGGCTACATAATGAGCTCAAGGCCAGCCTGAACTAAATAGTTAGACCTTGTCTCAATTAAAAAAAAAAAAGAAAAGAAAAGATGTCCTCTGATCCTGGATAGGCAGAATCAATACTGTTAAAATGGTCATACTCCTAAAACTGCTTTACAGAGTCAATGAAGTCCCAATCAAAATACCAACAGCATGCTTTACACATCTAAAATAGCAATCCTAAAATTTACATGGAACCAGAAGAGACCCAGAATAGTGAAAGCAATTTTTCCCAGCAAGAGCAAAGCAGGAGGCATAGCAATACCTGACTTCAAACTATACTACAAAGCAATTGTAATAAAAACGACATGGCACTGGAACAAAATGGATCAATGTAACAGAATTAAGGATACAGAAACTTCTCCAGACACGTTCAGCTATCTGATCTTCAAATAGGGGGCCAAAAGCATATGTTGCAGGAAAGACAGCCTACTCAATAAGTGGTGCTGGGCAAACTGGTTATCTGTGTGCAGAAGCTTGAAACTGGACCCTTATCTCTTACCATATACAAATTAAAATCAAAATGGATCAAAGATCTAAACATTGCAACAGAAACATGAAGCCTACTGACAGATAAAATAGATAAAACACCTGAAGATGTAGGTGTAAGAAAGGATTTTTTTTTTTTTAGAAAGGATTTTATAAACAGAACCTCAACCACACAAGAAATAATAGCAAGAACCAACAAATGGGATTACATCAGACTAAAAAGCCTCTGTACTGCAAAAGAATCAATTAGAGTGAAGAGACAACCTACAGAATGGGAGAAAGTCTTTGCCAGTTACTCCTCAGACAGAGGACTAATATCTAAAATATACAAAGAACTCAAAAAAATTTAACCTCCTAAAATTAAAGATACAGTCTGCAAGAGAAATTAACAGACATTTCACAGAAGAAAGACAAACGGTCAACAGACATATGAAAAAAAATGTAACATCTCTGGTCATTAAAGAAATGCAAATTAAAACAATGCTAAGATTCCATCTTACTCCAGAAAGAATGGCAATCATTAAGAAATCAAACAAGAACAAATGCTGGCAAGGCTGTTGGTGAAAAAGGAACCCTCCTGCATTGCTGGTAGGAATGTAAACTAGTACAACCATTATGGAAATCACTATGGACATTTCTCAAAGAACTGAAATTAGAAATTCCATATGACCCAGCAATCCCCCTTTGCTAGGTATCTACCCCAAAGAACTTAAGACACGGGGCTGGGGATTTAGCTCAGCGGCACAGTGCCTGCCTGGCAAGCGCAAGGTCATGAGTTCAATTCCTGGTACCAGAAAAAAACCAAAAAAAA
>NW_004955411.1:31579319-31587962 GCF_000276665.1 Chinchilla lanigera
AAGAAAGAACTTAAGACACTACACATACACATGCCTACCACTGTTTACAGCAGCATGACTGGCAATAGCTAAATCCAGGAAACAGCTTGTATATTCATTAACAGATGACTGGATAAAGCAAATATGGTATCTACATATAACAGAATATTATTTTGCTATAAAGAATGATAGATTTGAGACATCTGTAGGAAAATGGATGTACCTGGAAAATATAACGTGGAGTGAAATACACAAGACACACAAGTTTAAATATTATATGGTATCTCTCACTCGAGTGAGGCAAAATACACAGAGAATGATAAAGGATGGATAGAAAGGGACAAGGAGATGGCTCTTGCAATAAGGAGGTGGTCCAAGGGAAAAAGTACAAGGACCGAGGAGGAGAAGAAGGGGAAAGAAGAATAAAGATATGCCATGTATAGAAACCTAATAACCTCAATTAAAGTAACCACTATATGCCATAACGTGAGCTAAAACCAATAATATCAACAAGAATGAAAAATGGGATAGGGGAATTGGAGGAGAGAAGAGGGAAGGGGATTAAAAAAAATGGTGGTATGTACGTGTAACCATTCCCCAAGATGTTTGTAAGCTGCATGTACTGCACACATGTACTAATAACATAAAAAAAGAAAAAAAAAAAGCCGGTGTGGTGGCAGTAATCCCAGCTGTCAGGAGGCTGAAGCAGGAGGATCACTGTCAGTTTGAGGCCAGCCTGCACTACAAAGCCAGGCCCTGTCTCAAAAACACACAAAAATGGGCATTT
Source organism: Chinchilla lanigera (assembly GCF_000276665.1). Lineage (NCBI taxonomy): Eukaryota > Metazoa > Chordata > Mammalia > Rodentia > Chinchillidae > Chinchilla > Chinchilla lanigera. The sequence goes on from NW_004955411.1 coordinate 31,580,086, forward strand.
CTCATCCAAGCAGAGTCAAAGGACAAAACAAAGTACTAGCCTTTTGCCAGTCACTGATCTAAAACAAAGGCAGCTCCTCAACCAGCAGGTTGTGAACACACCAACATATGCTGCAGCAGGCCTGAAGGACCTTGTTCCCAGTAGGTTTTCTGCAGAAGTTGATTCCTTAGCTGACAAACATGATCCTATGTTTCCTAATGATTAGAAGAAAATAGTAAACTGCCAGAGAAACAACAAAAATGGGGGAGCCAGAGAGACAGTAAAAAGGAAAAAGAGACGTAAAGACAGACATGAAGCTAGTGGGTTTTCAAGGTAATCAGATCTAGATTCTGATAAACAAGAGATAAAGAAAAGAAACTGTGAGGAGCTGCCATTGCCTCACCCACTTCTCTTGCAGAGAAAGCCACTGCACCGAGATTTTCCATATGAAGAGAACTTGAGATCTAGACCACAGTCTTCTAAAGTTATTATTCCTCCCCATGCATGAAGAACAGGACAGATGAAGATCTCCAGCCAAGTCCAGCAATTCCTTACCGGCTAACATGTGTGGCACCGTAGCATATAAGATAATGCAGAAGTATGTCTTCTAGGAAGGCCAAGATTTGGGGAGCAGGGGCTGAGCATCACATTGTAAATGGAAAAGACCAACAAACAGGGTGGCAAGATCATTATGAGTGATGTTACGGAAAACAGTAAGTCCTAGGATACATCAAAGAAGTCAAATTCAAACCCATTAACTGAAATGCCTAAGTGTCCTACTAAAGTAAAGTGGTCTCCTGAGGAACATGGTTGGTGAAGAAGTTGACAACAATTTGGAAGGTGAAACCAAGAAGAGCATGAAAAATACAGCAAAGTTGGAAAATGCATGATATCTGAAATGCCTGGTGCCCCTGATGATAAAGCAATACAAATATTTTTAGAATTTAAGAGTGCTAAATCAGCAATTGAAGTTGTTGTCCTGAAGGGGGGTTATTTTGATGGACAGGTGTTAAAAACATGTCTCTACAATTTGGATAAACTGAGGGTTCTGGATTCAGAAGAACAAGTCTGATTTTTATGGACTAGTCATCTCTGATGATCTTTAAATGAGCTGTGGACAGAACAAAGATGGGAAAAGTGGCTGGATACTGTGACTGATGGAGGGACTTCTGAAATATATTCATTTTTTAAATTTTGATTTTTTAGAACAGTGTAAGAATTCTTTAAAAAAATATGTTTGCCTGCATTTCTTCTCTACAGTATACCAACATTTATAAGGAAATGCTTTTTGGAACTTCCCCAAAATAATTCATTTTGAAAAGGGATAGTAATCCTACATAGTATAACACTTTTAAAGTTTTTATATTGACCAAATATAAAAAATATAACATAGCTTCTAGATGATTTAAAATTTTACTTTAGAAGGTCATTACAAAACTAAACTTTTGTATTCCTGTAAAACTAAGTGTTCCTTAAAACTATTTTCAACTACAATTTCGAGTACAGACTAAATTATGAACCTAGTCATATAGGTTTATACATGTATCAACTCAATCCTGTATGCAAATTACCCTTCACTGTTATGAATGGACTCCTTCTGACAAATCCATGTCTGGATAATCTGTAGTACACTGTGAAACAACTGTCTAAATGTTTCACCAAGTTTTACTATCCATGGTACTTACTTCCACACCTACTCAAAGCACTGCAAAGAAACTGTGGTCTAAAACATTAAACATTAGTGACTCACTGAAATCATGTAATTTCAAAAGTAATCTTTCTTCAGAAGCCAAAAAAATTATCTTTATGGCTTTATATTAAAACACAAATGCATAATCTTTTACAATCCTCACTCCTCTTCTGAATTACAGAAAGAACGCCCAAAGACTGATTTAAAAACTAAACACACACACATGAAATAATATTTTTTTTGTTCCACAATAAATTTAATGAAATGCTCAAGAAAGCTACAAATTTGCTTTAAAGCAGCTTTCTCATAAAGTTACAGATTCTTGAATGCCACACAGGTTCAGACTGAGAAATAAAAGCACACAATGTTTAGTGGACACAGAATTGCCAAACATCCAGAATAAGTAGGATTGCTTCACATTTGATTGTATTGTGTTACCAGGACATAATTACTGTTATATCCTTAAAGCCAAAATTAAATAGATGGCACTCATAAAAGCAATATGAAATTAAAAGCTGCAGCATTAGATTCTAATTGATTAAGCCTTTTTTCCTTCTATTGTCAGAAACAGTACTGAACTCTAGCAACATCTAACTTAAGTGTGTCTCCATGAGAACAGACATCTCAAATTTTCAACTTCAAAAATGACCTCTCACAGCTTCTCCAGGCTGTGTGAGAACACTTGGGCATTTGAAGTAAATTCTTAATGCTTCATATTGTTAATATTTTGAAAATTTGTTAATTGTTGCTGAAAGCCTTATTGCTATTTTCAGATCCTTTCAATAAACAGACTTATAAAAAGTTGAAAAAAACCCAAAAAACCAAAAAAAAACAAAGATGACCTCTCAAATCGACTTTGTTTCCTGTTACATATATATTTTCTACCTAGTATTTCATATCTCAGTATATATGGCACCACTATCCACGCAGCTCCCCAACTCAAATCCCACGAATCATTTTCATCCCAACATCCATATCCAATAAAAACGTCTGTCAACTCTACCTTCAAAACAAAGTCCAAATGTATGGATTTTTCTCCACATTTACCATCTCCACCCTAAACGCCCAATTATCATTCCCAGACTACTACCATAGCCTTTCCACTTCTACTCTTCTCATTATTCAACACTCAACAGGCCGGGGAAGTTCTACATCATAGTTCACATTTGATCAACCCCCTGCTTTTAAACCCTACAATGGCTTTCATTTACCTGTAACACTCAAAAGAATTTCCATCTCTCCTAACTCATTTCAAGCTACCTTTCCCTTTGGTCACTATATCTAAGTCTTCTTTCAGTTTCTAAAAACATACCTGTTGTAAACTAAATCTTCATACCTTCCTCAGTCCCAAACACCAATGTGGGGCATTTGGTCCCAAGGCCTTTGAGAGGTGACTAGGTCATGAGAGGAGAGTACTCATGAATGATATTAGTGCTCTTATTTAAACAAAATTTTTGAAGACCCAGATTGCTTATTCTCCTTTCCACTTTGTCATACAGAGACAGAAGGGAAGGCAGATATGAATCAAGAACAAACTCTTATAACACACTGATGGAAAAGGACATTGCCAGCCTCCACAACTTAGAAAAGTAGTTTTTCTTTATGCCGTTCAACCTATGGTATTTTTTGTTATAGCATTCTAAACAGATTAATATTGAACTCAAACTCTTTTGCTTCATATTCTTGAAAAGTGATTTTTCTAATAGGACTGACTCATCTTTCAGATTTGAATTTAAATATTAATTTTCTCCCCAAGAGGTCTTCCTTAACCACCTTAATATAAATAGATCCAGTTCCTATTGGCCTGCTCTTAGCACCTTATTTATTATTGTTTTCAAAGTAGTTTAAAACCTCTTGAAAAAGACATTCTGGGTTCCACAAAGCTTATCAAAAAGAACTAGATAAAGACAAATTTTTCCTACAAAGACCCTTAAAGGGGCAGGGGGTGCCTGGAGACATAGCTGAATGGCACAGTGCCTGCCTGGCAAGTGTGGAGGTCGTGAGTTCGATTCTCAGTACCCAAAAAAAGGTGATAGATGATACTACAAATTAGCTTCAGTAGATAGAGGAAAATTATGACAGGTGCACTATAAGAGGAAGATATCCAAAAAAGAAAAACCTACGTTATCTGCACTTTTTAAAAGGCAGGCATAGAATTATGTTCTCTCAAAGTGTCTAGCACATTCCCACTCAATGCCTTTGAACTTGATTGCTCCCTCTGCCTATGACTCTCTTAATCCCAGATGAACGCATGTTCTTCCTAAACTGCTTCAAGTCTTCACTTAACGTCATCCAATCAGTGAAGACTTCTCCGACCACCCTGCTTAAAACAGCAATGCCCTTTCTCATCCGTCATTCTCATCTCTCCCAGCTTTTCCTCTCATTGCACTTGTCATCATGTCATAATATATTTGATAAATGCTTTTGTCTCCTCCCCACATTAGAGCTGAAAGTCCAAAAGGATGGGAAGACCTGCCTGTTTTGGTCACTGCTATCATACAGTAGACAATAACTACTTGCTCAACAAATTAATATTAAAATAACACAGATAAGAATGAACCAAGTCCCAGCATGAACACCAGAGAGAAGAGTGAAAGGAGGCCAACACTGAGCATGAGAGAAGACTTGCAGAAAGAAGGAAAACAGAATGAACTTCATAAACTATGCCCTGCAGCATAGTGTTTTGTGTGAGAACACACAAAACACAGAGAATATTACCGGGGAAGACAGAGTCATAATTTAGCTTTTTAATTTTTCTTCAAACAACAAAAAGAGTAAAAACATGCAGCTAAAGTGAAAATAATGCTTCCATAAGGCTCCAGATAATGGTATGTACTGTGCACTGGTAGACGTGGGCCTTTAAATTAAAGCCCGTCTTTGGATAAACAGGGATTACATTTTTTTCTCATTTATTTTTTTCTCCTTCTTTTCTTTCCACCTCCCCACTCACTAGTTCCCCTTCCCATCTGAACATTTTCTTCCTTCACAATATTATACATTTTAGTCCTTGTCTTACTTTTCTCTAATCGCTGAGACAAAATACCCAACACTCAAAATTAAAGGAGGAAAGGTTTATTTAGCTCACAGTTGGCTCCAAGGCAGGGTGGCATGGCACAGGGGCGACACTTCAAGGCGGCCAAGGAAAGCAGGGTAGAACAAGCGTCTTTTCTTCCCTTACACTGTAAGCAGGCTACTCCCCCCACACACACACACGGTGGGTGTAGCACTCACACCATCTCCATGCCCTCCTCTTGCACAGGCTGAGGGTGTTTACAAAGTGAGGACCCTGACCCCCTGCTGAGTTAAACTTCCAAAACTTCTCAAGCTTAGAAGGGCCTTTTAGATCATTATAAGTATACTGAATTTAATATTGGGAAATAGAATAAGGTGATAGAGGGAAAACTGACACTTTAAGCAGAACTTAAAACAGTCACATTTCTAAACTTATCAACCATTATAGTCCTTATTTACGCTTTGGGTTTCTCACACCAGAAAAACTATGCAGTAGTGTCCAATTTATTTCACTTAAAGAGTATATTCTCAAGGTGCATCCACTTACCTTGAAATGTCTCAAGATTATCCTTCTTTACGGCAGAATAGTGCTCCACTGTATTAAAAAAGCACATCTTTATCCATTCTTTGGTTGATAGACATTTGGGCTGTTTCCAAGATTTAGCTATTACAAACTGTGCCACTATAAACATGGGTGTGCATATATTACTGTGGTATGATTTTTTTTTTCTTTCAGGAAGATACCAAGAAGGAGAATAGGTGAGTCCAATGGGCCCTCTAGTTTTAGTTTTTTGAGGAATCTCCACACTGATTTTCATAGCGGTTGTACCAGTCTACACTCCCACCAACAGTGGAGAAAGTGTCTCTTTTCCCCTACAGCCCCACAAGTATTTGTTATTGGTTGATTTCTTGATAATAGCCATTCTTTCTGGAGTAAGATGGATTTCATATATTTATTTGCTATTTCTTCGTCTGAGAAGTGTCTATTCATTTCAGATCCAATCATTTTTGGATTAGGTCTTTAAATCTGGGGGGGGGTCTGATTTTTTGAGCTCTTTAAATATTCTAGATAGTAGTCCTTTGTCTGAGGAACAGCTGGCAAAAAATTTTTCCCACACTGTGGGTTGTCTCCTCACTGCTGGCTTCTCTTGCTGTGCAAACACTTTTTAATAAAGCTTTTGTTGATTCTCTGTGATACTTCCTGTGCAATCAGGGTTTTGTTCATAAAGTCTTTGCCTACACTAATGCCCTCAAGAGTTTTACGATTCTATCTTCCAGTAGATTTAGTGCTTCTGTTTTAATATTCATATCTTTGATCCATTTCAATTTTAGTTTAGTGCATGGTAAAAGATGAGTTTAGTTCTAATCTTCTGCATGTGAAAAGCCAGTTTTTCCAGCACCATTTATTAAAGAGCCTATAAACCTATCTTTCTTCTGAATGTGTTTGGCTCCTTTGTCAAAGATAAGGTGGCTGAGTATGTCTGGAACTGTTTCTACAGGGCATTGAAAGAACTTAAAAGACAGAATCACAAAAACCAATGTCAATAATTTTATCAATAAAGTATGGAACAGGTGCCTGAGGTCAAGAGACAAGCAAATGTTTCACTTTAAAAATATGAAGGTTTGGGGCTGGGGATTTAGCTCAGCGGCAAAAGCGCCTGCCTGGCAAGTGCAAGGTCGTGAGTTCAGTTCCTGGTACCGGAGAAAAACCAAAAAAAAAAAAAAAAAAAAAGAAGGTTTTATCAAGTAATAAGCCTAACTTCAACTACCAAACAAAGGGTATTTAGAAAGCAAAACAGTATATGGCCAATGTAACTTACATTCTTTTGAATTACAGTATTAAGGGGTTAGGTATTTCTTGATAACATGAGCTGAACGAGAATAATTAGGTATACTCAACAGTTTCTCAAATGTCTGAGAATCAAACTCAATTCTATTACACACCATCTTTAAATCTCAGTAACTCTACAACTCAAGTTTATTTGTTATACCTATGACTTCCTCTATCCAAAGTTACCACGTACAGTCTGAACAACTATCATCTGTCACCTAACACTGGCATAAACACCTTGTACTTGCTCCCCTCAGATACATCAGTCACCCTGTTTGTAAAGGGATGGATTTACAGGAAAACGTGATTGTTCTAAGTTCCACTTAAAATCTCTCAGTTTTCCCTCTACCACCTTACTCTATTTCCCAATATTAAATTCAGTATACTTATAATGATCTAAAAGGCCCTGAACAAAGCCTCTACCTAACTTCCAGTGTTACCTCCTTGCCACTCACCTGGTCATCATCCTGAATTAGAATGGCCTTCATCCCTCTACTAGAAAGCCCTTTGCTTCACAGTCTCACCTGCATTATTACTGTAGTATGGAATATTTTCATCACCACTTCCCTATTTTCTATCACTTCCCCCTTTCTTCCATTATTTAACTACTATCTGTTTAATAAATGTCCTTCTTCCCACTAGAGTACAAATTCTCAGGGAGAGGACCATGCTTGTCTTATTTACTGACTATCCCCTGTACCTAGTAAAATGGCTGGCCCATGATAAGTTCTATTACCCACACCACTATGGTATGGCTAAGAGCATCCTTTAAGGAAGACTGCATTTACACCCATAAAGATAAGAAACAATGAGTGCTGTCTTTAAGGATTGTTTAAACACTACAAAAAAATTGTAAGGAGTATAAATCTGTTAGAGATATATAAGACAACTGAAAAAAGAATAAAAATTTATAAAAACTCAAAGCACAGCAGGCATTAAAGGTAACAGATAAAAACAAGATTTGTCATATACTGATAACTGCCAAGGCTAAGTGATCAGTACAGAGATCAATTATATATTATTCACTCTTAATTATAAAATCTAACTCCAGTGTTCTCACAATTGGTAAAAATCTGAGTTTTAAAAAAGATTTTAAAATAAGAAAGTTATAAAATGTCAACCTCTCAAAAAGATAGAAGTTTAAAGAAGAATATTCATATATCCTATTGACAGTTCTACTTAGGAATCGCTCATTTCTTAACACCTGCAACCCGTACAGTACCTGACACTAACAAAACTGCAAAAAGTAAAAGCTTCAAGGTGGTTATTGGCTGCAATAAATATACCATCTCTTGTCTTTCTGCTGTTGTTATGGTTTATATCTGGGTGTCCCCCCAAAGCCTCCTGCAGCCATGGGGCAGGCTA
>NW_004955411.1:31589197-31648408 GCF_000276665.1 Chinchilla lanigera
GGCAGTGTGTGAGGCTGTGAGTGTGAAGCAAAAGGTGCCCTGGAGACCTCAGAAGTTTAGAAAAGCCAGGACCATGGACTGTCTGAGGAAAGCTGAAAGGAGGGAGCAAAGCAGGCCTAAGAGAGAAGTCGTGGAAGCTGTAACCACCACAAGTGCCACAGGGGTAGACTCATGCAAGCCCTTTGGAGCTCACAATGTGCCACAGATTGCTTCAGATGCCGCATGTGGAATTACAGGACATAGTGTTAGCCCTGCTGGATTTTGGACTTGCTTTGGTCCCAATGCCCTGTGTCCCCCTGTTTGTACCTTTTGGAATAGTACTGCTTATTTTGTGCCATTGAATGTTGGAAGTGTTTAACTTTTCATTTGTAAAGGTGCTCACAGCTGAGAGTTTGCCTTACATTTTGGGGGAGACTTGGGACTTGGACTTTTCAGCAATGCTGAAACTGTTAGGACTTTGGCAACTCTTGCAGATGGACTAATTGCTGTTTGTATAAGGGATGGGCATGAGTCTTTCAGGGGGCCAGGGGTGGAATGTTATGGTTTACGTGTGTGTGTACCCCAAAGCCTCCTGCAGCCATGGGGCAGGCTATTAGAGTTTGATATGGGTGTGAGAGCTGCACCTGCCCTGGGGTGGATAGTTTGCAAAAAGGGAGAGGAAAAGAGTGCTTGAGGCGATTCCTCCCCCATTCCACCCTGGTGTATGGTGGTTGCTTTTGCTACGTGCTGCCGCCTTGAGCTGCAGCCCTCTGCCATGTGCCACTCTGCCTTATAATCTGCCAAGTACGGACTGAAACTTCCACGAACTGTAAGCAAAATAAACCTTTCCTTCCTTCATTTTGGGCATCAGGTATTTTGTCCCAGCAACAAGAGAAAAGTAACTGAGACAGCTGTCTCTTTCTATGATAGTACAATTATTTTGGGAAAACTATACATGTCCTTCTGCCTAAGTCCTGCTTTACAAGAAAGAAGGAAAGGAAAAGAAACCAATTATAATTACTTATTCAGGAAGTCCTTCTGGAATCAGCAGAAAAAAAGCTACCTCCAGAATTAAGTACAGGTGCTTACCACAGTATAGTACTTGAGTTTGAGTCTTTTGTATGTACAAAGACACTCCAAAATGGAGAAAAAAGTGATCTCCCACAGTCAAAACCAGTAAAAGATACAACAAAAAGATCAGATCCATTTTTTCATCTCAGACCAAGAAATCCTCTGTCCAATACTTATTCTTCTATATATTGCTAGAAAATCAAAAAGAGATACAACACATTTGTCTCTACCACATAAGCTTTCAAAGAACTGGAACCATTGCATTTATCTTTTACCTTAGTTACCATACATATTTCTGAATGCTGTAATCACTATTTCCTATTAGAAACCACACTAACATGGCACAGCATCGATTAATTTCTCCAAAAACTTCACTGAAGACTAATCACACTCCATAAACAACGCAAGTTTTTGAAAAAAACTTAGAAGTCAAGCTCTACCTTTGTAAGTCAATGGAAATTTAAGGCCATTCTTTAATCCTTTTAGAAGATACACTTACAAAAGCAGGACTAAAAATTAAGTTTTATATCACACTAAAATATTTTTAGGGCTTTCCTCAAATGTCCAGCTTAGAAAAACAAATTTCACATTAAGAAGAAAACAGTCTGCTCATTTAGTGACAGCTGCCTCAAACATGAAAATACTACTTTCTTTTCTTCATTGTGGTCATTAACTTTGTTTCACACAGAAGTTAAATGTTTATATATCTAAAATGAAAACCCATAAAAAATACTGAAAGGCACAGTACCCTTAAATGAGTGTTCTTGGTTTCAAAAGCTTTTCTTATTTCTCCTTCACAGACACCTCTGAAATTAAAATTAGCATTTGAAAGTATTCAAAAATCGTTTAAATTTCTGTTTAGTCATTATGCTCTACAGGTGCAGTTCTCAAATAAATTTACCTTCTTTTATCTCAATTTTAACAAATTTACAGTTCTATTACAAAGTATTTTTGACTTCACAGAATAGGAACTTTTTGAGGAAAAAAATAATAAAAATAAAATTCATTTTCATAAATAAATTTTTTAAAGGCACTGTCTATGTTTTATAATAATATTACACTATTTACGAAAAGCTGTTAATATTTCCTGGTAGCATCTGAAAGGAATAAATGAGCCACTCTGCCAATACATAGTTTCTCTACACTCTTTAAACCACACTAGATGCCAGGGATTATACAAACAAGACACACTTCAACCAAGAGTATCACGCTGGCAGAACACATAAACCATACAGCTATACCACAGAGTGTGATAAAGTGCAAAAACAGAAATGGATCTAAATGGTTAAAAGTGGCACATGCCTGTATTCCCAAGTACTCGAGAGGCCAAGAAAGGAAGATAGCAAGCTTGAGGCCCGCCTGGGCAATCTTCTCAAACAACAGTTTTTAGAATCCTCTTCTGAATCTGAGCTTTTTTTAGCATCTGCCTGTTTAAAGTATCTCAATTGTGAAGTAAAATTATTCTCAACCTCTTCTCTCTTTATGTGATCCCAGCTTCTTCCATTTATGCTATCTTCTTATTCACAAGTCTCTCAAAATATCAGGTTATTTTCAAATAGCTAGAACAAAAAATATAAATATAATACCTTCTTAAGGTATTGTAAATATTTTAGCTATTTGATAAGAATTTTTGTAGTCAGTAATAAGAGGCTAAAAAAAAAACCCAGCACTAGCCAGGTACTGAAAAATACGAGATGTATAAATATGAAATTAAGGAGCAGCACTATGTCACTATCTAAGAAATTGAAAGCAAAGGAATAAGAACATGTAGTATATAGTACATGTCTTAAAATATGTGCCTTACATCCCCTGAGGTCATAATAATGCTCTTACATAACTATAAACACCTCTCAGACATAATAATACAGATTTCACCACCATGAAAAAACTTATTCTGGACTAACTGGTGACCAAAAACAGCTATCAAAAACAAAATACAAGATGTCCTAACTTTCCATAGTCATTTTTAGTGACTATGTAAGCTAATATGCAGAGTAATGTTAATAATTAGTAGAGAAAATGATGATTCCATTATCTTTTAAAAAGTTTTTCAAAATATTAAAAATTCTATTATAAATGCATATGGGAATATAAAAAGTAAATAAAAGTATATTAATAAGTACACTGTAGTTTAAAACATTAGAAATAGAAAATGAAAATGTTTTACTTCTTTTTAAAACTGTAACAAGTTATGGGCAACCAATGCCTACATGAACTGAAATACTGCTATGTTTTAACCAGCTTCCAACATTTTATTATTTGTATGTTCAGTGTCATGAGATATCTTTATGGGTTCCTTTAACTAACATCACTTATTCTAGGACATCTACTTTCCTCATTTATGTCAGCAAGTTCACCTTCAGTATATTCTTTTGGCTGTATACCTAGTCTCTTAAAATGCAGCTGTGTCAGGATTCTGTAAGTCAGCTAGCTATTTTCCCCTACCATGTACTGAAATTTTAATTCCAACATTATCACTGTTGCTTTGTTGCATTTTTCTGCTTCTTATCCAATTCCCTTGAAAACATTACAAAACCTTATTACTGGAAACAAGGAAGCAATACAACTACATACTTTGCTGAGTGTGGAGGACAGGAATAACAAACACATAGCAACCAACTAATGGACACTGTAAAGTGCTCACTTTGGCAGCACATATACTAAAATTGGACACTGTAAGAAGAGATATGATTTGTCACTGCTCATAACCATATCAGCTTATGAAACAGATTATGAAATAATTCCTAGACTGAAGAGGTAGCAATAAAATCATACTTTGTGTAATTTATTTAATGTAACATAGTAACTGAAATTGGAACCATACAGTTAGAGAGCTGGTGTTACTTAGATGAACCATGGTAAATGAAATTCATGCATACTGGAACCATGTAAAGCAACAACTATCTGTATTTAAACCAAATGCCTGAAATTGTTGGAGCCAAGATTAGGGAACTATCATGTCCAAAAGATGCAGAATACAAAGATGAACTCCATGCTTTCCTATTCCTTTTCTAAATTACAGAACAGAGAGACTCTAAGCACAAAGGAAGTCTACTTTTCTGAGAAAGCAAAAGGTGCTATTTGATCCCTGCCAACTCGACATATCTGGGTACACACCCACAGATTCCAGTTATAATTCCAGAAGGGTCATGCCTCAGAATGAGAACCATAACCTACAAGTAATACAGTAGCACTTTCTTCAAAAGCTACAATCTGCATACTGTCTTAATTCATGGACTAAGTGAATCCATAAACAGAGGGATGCTGGAAGAGGAAAAAGTAAAAAGATAACTGAAAGTAGCTACTGTGCAAGTCTGGACGCAAACACTAAATTAAAGCAGTATTTGGAAATTAAACACTGCTGTAGTTACCATTTTGTAGTCCCATCCAAAGCTGCTTGTGATCTTTTTTCTGCATTTCATTGATTACTTGGCTTTTATGCTTTAAAGCATCAGCTTCTTTTATGCAAGACATAAAATGAGCTTCAATTGCATCCTTAGATGGACAGTGCAGAAGGTCCTTTTCTGGAAAACTCTATCAAAGGGAAAAAATACACCTATAAATCAAGTACACACGTTGCAGAATCACTCCCTTAAAACCAAACAGTATCTCCCAATTTTCCAATACTGCTAGCAAGCCACATTTTAACATCATAACTACATTGCTTTTAAAAATTAACTTTAAAAATTTTTTAGCTATTTGACACACTTTTTACATTTTCCAAATGATAAATATATTTGTAAGAACACACAAAAGAATAATAATTTAAAAAACAGGTTTTAACTGACCATACCACATTTCAAAGGAAGTGGAATGGAAATCTCACATACTGATGGTAGAAATGCGTAATGGTACAAATACTTTGGAAAAACAGTTTGGTTTCTTAAAAAGGGTAAAGACACACCTATACCACTGTCCCAGCCATTATACAACTAACTAGCCATCTAAGAAAAATTACATCATATGTTCATACAAAGCACTGTGTATGAATGTTCACAACAGCTTTATCTATAACAGTAAGCTCAGGAAACAATCAACAGAAAAATGAATATATAAATAGTATAAACTTTTATTATTTGAGCATGCAGTTTATTATTCATCAATTAAACTCCAACAAAATCTGTTAAAACGTAGCTCTTAGGCTAGACTTAGTGGCAAGTACCTCTAATCCCAGCTACCTATGAGGCTTTGACAGGAAAATGGAAAGTTCGATGCCAGCCTAGGGCAATTTAGCAAGAACTAATTTCAAAATAAAGTGTTGGAGATACAGCTCAGAATTCCCTCGGCTCCATCCTCAATACAACCAAAAACAAAAAACTTAGCTTTTTTTTTGGTACTGGGTATTGAACTCAGGACCTCACGCTTGCCAGGCAGGTGCTATGCCACTGAGCTATATCCCTGGCCCAAAAAACCTAGCTTTAAAAGTAAAACACAAAACAAAAAAACTAGGCCAGGCTTGGTGGCATACACCTGTAATCCCAGCACTTGGGAGGCTGAGGTAGGAGATCACTGTGAGTTCAAGGCCAGTATAGGCTACGAAGTGAATTAAAGACAGTCTGAACACCATAGTGAAACCACCCCCTCGTCCCAAAAATACACACACACACACACACACAAAACCCAAAAACCTAATTTATACCCTATAAATTCACTTATGATACATTACTAGCTATTATACTATTATATTCATATGAATTAGCATTATTATGGTTATTTCTATTTAATTGTTTTTCTATCTCAAGTATATAAATCAATCTTTAAGACCTAAAAGTTTGTTTAATTAAAAAAAAGTTCTGACATCTTAGAAATATGGAACACAACTTTTAGTATTTTCTAGAAAAGTTGACTTTGGTATGGTATAATAAAGTCAAGCTGGGAATGCAGCTCAGTGGTAAAGTGCTTGCCTAGCACTCCTGAGGCCATAAGTTTGCCCTCCAACACTGTGAAAAACATAGAATCAATCAATCAATCAATCAATCCCAAATAACCTTTCAGATACTGTACAATTACCTATGGTACTGATTTCATAATTGGGTTGTAAATGAGTGGCTGAAAAATATGAATAGTCTTATTCCAAAGAAAATCATTCAGAGGGGCTGGGGATTTAGCTCAGCAGGCAAAAAGCGCCTGCCTGGCAAGCGCAAGGTCGTGAGTTCGGTTCCCGGTACCGGAGAAAAACCAAAACCAAAAAAAAAAAAAAACAAAAGAAAATCATTCAGGTAGCTTGATTTTTCACCTACTTAAGTACTGTACAAATTTATTAAATTTTATACATAAGCTAATTATGCAAAAAGGAGTTGAGATCTCTCAAAACAGGGTTGAAGAGGCCTTAAGAAAAATATTATTTTTGGACTACCTTTTGATTATTAGCCAGACTACTAATCCCAATGGCTCCTACAACAAGAAAGTACTTTTGCTTTACTTTTTCGACACTTCTATCACTTTGCAGCTTCCTAAGCTTAATGAACATTTGACATATGTGACAGTAGACAATTACAAATGGCTAGACTTCATACCCAGAGGGTTCTATCAAAACAGTACAGGTATTTGTATATACCCACTCTTCAACACAAGCCTATCTCTAAGAAGGCAATGAATTCAGTAATGAAATGAACCCTCAGGGAAATAGGAGAGAGCAAAGTAAGATAGGAGTAAGAGAAAAAGCACAGATCTGCTTAGGTAGCCAAAGCAGCTGAGTTAATCATGACAAAGAAAAAAGGGACATGTCTTAGCCAAAGCTCCTCAACTCTGGCTTATGAATGCTTCCTCTTTCCCTATTACCTGGAGATGGGAGTGAAAATCTGCTTAAAAGCTTCACAATGATACCCCACACTCCTGCTCATTACATTTCTAAACTTTTCCAAAGTACATTAACCACCGTAAGTTCGTATCTCTTTTTGATCCAAACAAACCGTGGCAGATAAAGGCATTGAGTCTGACACGATGTTTATTCACTTTTCTTAATTTTCCAAGTCACACTCAGGATAAACTAAATCTAACATAATTTTTTAAAAAGTAATTTGAAAAGTTCTATTTTTAGAGATTATTATCTGTATCAGTTAATTAAAAGTATCAATCCAGAATGACTAGGATGTGTCCCGATACATTAAAATCATTAAACTAAAACTACAAGTGAAAAACTAAAACTATTATTTGCAAGCTCAGTGGGAAAAAAAAAGCAAAAGCAATCTATTAGTAACACTGCAAACATGGAGTACTCAGTTAAGACAATAAGCAAAGCAAAAAAAATGTACTTTCCGTGTCACTTAATGTAACATCCAATTAAACATGCAGAAAGCAGTTCAGCATGTAGACAGAAAATGAGGCCACAGTTTAAAGGTTAACTTTAATAAAAACTTAAATTTTCTTCCAAGAATACTTTAATGTGTATGCACATGGGGATGGAAAGGGAGAGGATTTTTCACATATTCCTTCTAAAGTTCTATTTTCAGGATAAGAAAGAATATCTTATGAAAAAGAAGCTAACAGGGGTTAATTGAACGAATGTTCTAAGCAATGAATCCAAACACTTACTGAATTTCCTAATTCTATCAGTATGTAATCTACCAGCTGTAATCAATCTTTCCCCTCCCACTAAAATCTAAGGAGTCTCATCCTTTTTCTTAGATTCCATTGTTGAATCTTTGGACCCCAGTTCAATTAATTATTCCTCTCCCTTCCCATAACAGCATCGTTAGCCATTTGCTTTCTGATTACTGTTTCCCATCAATGTTCTTCCATCCTAAAACAAAAAAATAGCTACTCAAAACCAAATGCAAACTCCTTCCCTCTACTCAGTCTTTCTTTGGTTGTAGCCCTCCACCTCATCTCCCTTTCATATCTAGCTTTAAACCCACAACAGCCTCTTATCTCTTAACTATCCACTAAAATCTATGGCTACCCTCACCACTGCGCTGTAATGTTCTCTCCCCGATCAACAATGACGCATTTTAATCCTTATGTATTTTAAATACTCACCAAACATCTAACTCCTTTACTATCCTCCATGAAGCCACTATCCACAAGTTGCTGTGTTATCAACACTTCTTCTTTTTTAAATCTATTCTTAACATCTTTTGCCTCAGTCATTCCTTAAATATTAGTATTTTCCAAATTTCTAACCTATCCAAAAATAGACAAAAACTTTCACCACAATCCTTCTCTCCATCTTCCACATCCAACCCAGATCTGTTGAATTTACAGCCTAAACAGATCTGAAATTCACTTACTTTTCAACATCCCTCCTGTCACTTTCCTTGTACAGACTAAGATCTATTGAGGTTTCTGAAAAACCTTGTGGCGGGGTACTAGGCCTACTCTAACCCCTTAATTCATTTTTTTTTTTTTTTTATGTTTTGGGGCCACAGTGATCTTCCTAAAATGCAAACCCAATCTCATTCTTCTAAGTTTTACTTTTAGGATAAAATCAAACCACTTGTAAAACTTTTAAGATTATAAATTACTTCAATTTTTACTAAACCATCCAGCATAATCTCTCAATACCATTTCACTTATCCTGTCCACACACTAACCCATTCATGCCCTCACAAACATTCCCTACCCCACCTTTCTTGAATGTCTCTCATCACCTTCAACATTCTTTCACAGTTCTCTCAGTCATATGCTCTCATTTCTGCATCTTCACACCAAATAGTTCCTGTCTGAAACTTCCTCCTTATCAACCAACCATATATATATATATGGATCCCAAGAAAATCCTTCTCAATCCTCTGGTTCAGCTTCTATCACTTCCCCCAGTAAACTTTCCCTTTCTCCTCCACCAAGGGTTAAGTCACAAGGTTCCAGTTTTTACCTCCATAATAACATTTACCAGTATTATAAAGCCTGTGGGCATATCCTTGACAGTACTCTCAAAATTCACAAGGCAGAGGCCAAACTATTCATACCTCTCTCCTTAAATTTTTAAAAATAAATCGAATTTATTAGTAAATGAGTCAATAAAATGAAACATAGGAATTGTTAGTGCAGTTAGTTGAGCTCTGACACTTGAGTAACTATGAGCCCAAATAAGGTGTGGAACATTACCATCGACTCCCAAACACTACCAAAGATACTTCATGGCCTTTGCAGTCAGTTCTCCTATTCCCACCTCAGTTAGTGATCTGATCTGTAACACCAGAGATTAGTTTTGTGCATAATAAAATCCCACAAGAGGTAGTACCACACAACCTTGCACCTTCCACTTAGCATAGTGCTTCTGAGATTCATTCATTCTATTGTACATAGCAGTAATTAGTTCCTTTTTGTCACTGAGTAGTATGCCAGTGAATGAATATACTACAATCTGTTAATCCAAAAACCTGTTAATATATACCTGAACTGTTTTCAGGTTTTGGCTATTATTAAGACAGCTGCTATACATTAATTAACAAGTTTCTGTGTACACATATATTTTCATCCTTTTTGAGTACATATGGTTGAAAAGCAGAAAGGCTGGGTCACACAATCTAAGTATATAGTTAACATTATTTAGAAAATATCCTAAGAAAATTGTCCTACTTGGGAGGCTGAGGCAAAAAGACTGCAAGTTCAAGATCAGACCAACAGTTTAGCAACACCTCATTGAAAAACAAAAAATAAACAGGATTAAAGAGAGTGGTACAGAGCTCGCCTGGCATGTGCAAGGATCTGAGTTCAATCCCCAATACCACACACACACACACACACACACACACACACACACACACACAAAACACATAATCCTGCCAAACTATTTTCAATGTGATAGTACAATTTTAAATTCCCACCAGCAACATATGGCAATTCTGGTTATTCAATGTCCTCAGACTTAATACTGTCAGTCTTTTCCATTTTAGGTATTCTAGTTGAGTATAAAATAGTATCTCATTTAGTTTTAATTTACATTTTGCTAAGATGCTAAGTGTCAGGCCAGAGATACAGCTCAGGGGCACAAGGGTCTGCCTGGCAGGTGGAAGGTCCTAAGTTTGACTCCTGGTACAGATGGGTGGGGTGGGGGGCTAAGTATCTTTTCATCTGCTTATTGGTAAATCATGTGTTTTGTGAACTTTCTGTTCAAATATGGTGCATTTACATGGTGAGTGATATATTCAGAAAGAAGCTGAACTCGTGAATTCTGTATGTGCTTATGAAAATATAATCCACAAAAGATAGTAAGGGGCATACAGAGAACTGAACACAGCTGGGCCAATCTGCAAAGGAATACAGAATTTGCATGAGCACTCAACTACTTCAGAAATGGACCCATTACTTCAAGTGCTAGGGGCTATACCCATTCACATCAAATATTACAATTTTCTGTCTGATTCAGCATAATGAACCTTTTACTACTGCATAACATACAAACTACAACTCCTCCACTGATCATTTCCACAAGCAAGCTCCAATCTTTTTCAACTTGAATTACCATATTTATCACAGTATACCTCTACTTTTCAACCATTTAACATGCATAAAATTGGGCTCTGAATTTTATTAGGCTTCTACCTTCGGGTCACTGAAAGTTTTGGGATGATGTATCTCTGTTATGGTTTGTATCTAGATGTCCCCCTAAAGCCTCTTGAGCTTATAGGTGGGGCTTTGGGGGGGAATTTGATCATTGGTGCATAACAGATTAGCCCAGTCACTACAAACTGTGAGCGAGCTCACTATAAACTGTGACCTATATAAACCTTGCCTTCCTTTAATTTTGGACATTAGGTATTTTGTCTCAGCAACAACAGAAAAGTAACTAAGACAATGACAAATGGTTATTGAATTGCCAATGTTTTTTTTTCTTTTGCATGTAGGTGATTTCACCATATGATTTTGTACTTAATTCTGTTGATGTAGTGAATTATGTTGAAAGTGAAGTGTTTAATCAATCTTAAATTCTTGGCATAACCTTAACACTGCCATAGTTTGTATTATATTATATATGTACAACACACAAAATATTACATAATTAAATATACTAGTATTTGTGAAAGGCTTTTATATCTATACTCATGAGGGTCACTGATGTCCAAATTTAATTTCTTTAAAGAATTTTGGCATCCAGAATTATTCCACCCTAAATCAAGTTGGGAAATGTCTCCTTTTCTGGAAAAAAAAAAACAAAAAAAAAACTATCTCATAGAATTCACCAATTAACTGTCAGTGCAAGGAGTTTTGTGAGGTTTTTTAAAACTATCAATCCAATTTCTTTATAGGACTATTCATCTACATTATTTTCTTCCTTGCGTCAGTTTGGTAAGTTTCACCTTAACCGATTTTGCCCATATGGCAAATTTAATGGCATAAAATTATTCATAATACTTCTTATTATCTTTTTAATGGCTATCTTACAAGTAATAATAGCCAATCTTTCATTCTTCATTTGAGGAAATAGCTTTTCCTCAGAGAGTTAATGTTATTAATTCTCTCTAAGCACTGCTTTAGGTGAATCCCACAAACTTTAGCATGCTGTGTTTTCATTAACATTTAATTTAAAATAGTGTTACATTTCCCCGTGCGATCTCCTTTGATCCAGGGCCAATTTAAGACTCTGTGTCCCCATCCTTTGGGTCACTGTGGTCGTAAGATTTTATTAAACATATATTTGGAACTGTTACTCCTTACAATTATATTACACTTTCTCTACACAGTTTTTCTCATAAAGACATTAAAAGAAGCAATCCTTTATACTTACTATTCATTTACCATTTCTGATGTTTCAATCTTGTAACTCTACTATTTTAAAGTATCACTACATTGTCTTTTGAACTCCACCGTTTTTGGATAAACCCCTCATCCTTTACATCCATATTCTTATTCATATTATGGCAATTTTCTGACTACTTTCAAATTATTTTACTCATAATTGATTTCCATAGCATAATGTGTGAAAAATCAAATCAAATACTTAGAAAATTGGGTGTGGTTTTCTAAAGTCCTGCATCCAGTTTGCTAAGTTTTTTGCATATATTATTAATCACCATTTCTTTTTTAAAATTGAGGTATAGGCTAGCATAACTTTCCACAATAGCCCATGCTGTGTCTCCCAGAGACAGCATGTACTTTTTATCTTTGCTCTCATCCTGTATCTCCTCAGCCCAAGCTTGTTCTGCAGAGCCAGTTTCTCTCCCACTCTTCACTTTTATTTTCTCAAATAAACTTTGCCACCATTTTTTAAAAAATGAGATAAAATTCTATCACTTTCCCATGGCTGTAAAAAAATACCTAATACCCACAACTTAAAGGAGAAGACGCTGATTCTGGCTCACAGTTTTAAAAAGCTCAATTCACGCTTGGTTGCAGGCATGGTAAAGTGGCAGGAGAAAGCTGCCCAATCCATGACAGCCAGGAAGCAAAGAGAGAAGGGAGGAACCATGACAAAAATATATC
Organism: Chinchilla lanigera; assembly: GCF_000276665.1. NCBI lineage: Eukaryota > Metazoa > Chordata > Mammalia > Rodentia > Chinchillidae > Chinchilla > Chinchilla lanigera. The sequence continues at coordinate 31,601,612 of NW_004955411.1, forward strand.
CTTTCAGATCACACCCCCAGGGGTCCACCTCTTCTGATCAGGCTCCACTTCTAAACACATGAGACTTCGGGGGTACAGTTTAGACCTAAACGATAACAAATTCCCATACAATTGAAATTTTAAAAGTCACCCTTTAACAGAGTGGTACATGTCTGTAATCCCAGCATTGTGAAAGGCTGAGGCAAGATGACTGTCAAGTTTCAGCCCAGCCTGTATAACATAGCCTTAAAAAACAAAGAGAGACACACACACACAGAAACAGAGAGACAGACAGAAACAGAGACAGAGACAAAGACAGAGAGATAGGAAGAGAGAGAAAGAAAGGGAGATAGAGATTTCTCAATATGAAGGCCCTAAGTCAGTGATGGCAAAGCTTTTAGAGCTTTCAATGATAAATAGTACACTGCGGCATGCATGCCACAAGTTTGACACCACTACCCTATGTTCAATCCCCAGTACAAATAGGGGAAAGAAGGTCACCCTTTTAATTGTTTTTGTGACAGCAAGGTTAGGAAGATCCAGTCTTTCCAGGGACATAAGAAATCACCATGAGACTTCAATGAAGAAAAAAGAGGTAGCAAGGAGCACTTTCTCCCTGAGCCCTGGATTCACTGGGTAGAGGGGTGGCCCAAACCTGTAGAGGCACAATGACTAATGATGACCCCAAGGGTCTCCATAGAGAAATGCACCAGTGGATTGGAGCACCGGACACAGTGGACTGCAGTGGCTGTTGAGTTATTCCCCCACCAGGAGAGGGTGATTGGTCAGCAGCCATCCTGGAGAGGGGCCTACTGAACTCAAAACTCAAACCATTTGTGTCAGGATTAGGCGGACCTGACATAAAATCAGCAGGAGGTCACTCTCCCATGGAAATGTGAAGGAGCAGAGTTCAAGCCAGCAGGAGGAACAGAGTGTTGTAGGCTAAACAAATCAGGTTTCAGCCTCAGAGCCAACAACCAGCTTGAACATCAGTTGAACTAAACATGTAAGCTTGCTGGGATTATCCACTACCCTCCCATAAACCTATCAGTGGCTTGCTGGGATTAATTAACATGAATTTGGGCTCTGTCTGCCCCATAAGTCTACCAGTAGCAGCAGAGATACACTTTGAAGGGGTATTTCTTTTTTCTAATTATCTTCTTTTATTTTGCTTTTTCTTGTTTTTTATATGAATGTGAACATTCTTTCTAGTATTTTTGTTGTTGTTCTTCTGTTCTTGTTTTTATTTCTCCCTTCTCTCTTTCCTTCCTGTCTTTTTCACCAGTTTCCCAAAGTTTGCATAATCTTCCTTTGCCCAGCCTTGCTTCTAATCTCTTTCTCTTCTATTTCTCCATTTTTCTAACTAACTTCTTTCAAATTTTCACCCCTCAGGATAAAATCACCATATTGTGGGCATATTTTCTGTACATAAGTTTCCAGTTTGCTTTAGATTTTGTTATATAACCACAAATATAGTTCACAGAGTTAAAAATAGCAATAGTTACCACAATTTGTCATTTTCTAGGCTGTTTGATGCTACTGTTATTGCTGATTGTACTACTTTACCCAAAGTGACATAACTGTTCTAATCAATTGTTCTTCCTGGTATTCCAAGACTGAGATTGCCTAAAGGCCATAAACAATACCATGGGCCAGTGCAAAAAAAACAGGGGCTAGGCCAAACACACAGAACTTCTCATCCCCAATAAAGTGAAGGGGTAGGATCTTGCACAGACTCAAAACCCAAAAGCCAGCTACACCTGGGAGATATCTCTCAGAAATAGTCATTTCCTAAATGTTCTGAATATTAGCAATAAAGCTACTTGCCACAAGCAATTTATAAGCATCAACCCAGGAATTAAACCAAAGGGGGGCAGGGAGAGACAGGGAGAGAGAGAGAAAAAAAAAGAAAGCAAAGAAAATGCATAGACACTTAAGCAAGATGCAACCCCAAACTTGCAGTTTACCGAAGACAAACCCTGGGGGCAATGAGAGAGTCCAGCTGCCTACCTGTACTCTCTAAAGTAACAGTGGAAGTAATGAACAAATGAAGCTCCAGAAAAAAAATCAAATAAAAAATTTAACTTGATTTAATTTCTCAGATAACTGCATAGGTGGTGACCATAAAGATATGCATGCTTAGTGACACTAAAGCAGATACAGATTAAAAAAAAAAAAATGCAGGAGCTTTGGAAAATGATGGAAACCATGAATGCCCAACATAGGAAAGAAATGGAATCCATGAAACACAGTCAAACAGACATCCAAGAGATTAAAAATTCCACTGAACATATACACATTAAAGGAACCAATCAGGACAAATCAGATCCAGAAGACAGGATTGTGGTTCATGATCATAAGAAAGATTTCTTAAAAATAACAAGGGATCACAAAAATAGATTAAACAGTTGTTAGATGATGTAAAGAAGAATGACATAAGGTTGATCAGAGTCAATGAAAAACAGGAGATAATGCAAATGACATAAAAATCCTGTTCACAGAAGTAATGGCAGAAAATATCCCAAGCAGCCAGGCGTGGTCATGCATGCCTGTAATCCCAGCACTCAGGAGGCTGAGGCAGAAAGACCACTGTGAGTTTGAGGCCCGCCTGGGCTACAAAGTGAGTTCAAGGCCAGCCTGAGCTGCACAGTGAAACCCAGTCTCAAAAAGGCAAAAAAAATCCCAAGCATGGAAAACTAGTTTGACATACAAGTAAGTTAGGCATATAGAATTCCAACTACCCATGATCAAAAAAACCTAAACCAAAGCATATAATGGCCAGTATTCCAGAAATTCAATGTAAAAACAGAATATTACAAGTGGTTACAGAAAAGAAACAAATCTCCTATAAAAGAATGTAACAGCAGAATTCAGGTTGTATTCCACAAGAGATCAACTCTCCTGAGAACAAAACCAGAGTTTACTTAATTATGAGGCTAGCTACCCTTCCTCCTATTTGCCAACCAGGGAAGTGGGCAAGTGGGCCTGCCTTTGTCCCACCTTATATACATTTTTGGTTTCCATGGTAGCAGATTAGAATGTTGTACCACTGGCCACATGTTGTTTTCCTTGTGCTACGGTTCCAGTCACAAGCCCAACCACAATGATATAGAATTTCTGTACCCTGTTCCATATGCCCCCCTTTAGATAACCATATATTTTCTTTATGGTTACAAAGTTTATCTAGGGCCAGGGAAGGGATGAAACAACCCAGGCACGGTCATAGGTGGTTATCTGGGCCCAGATGTTCTTTGTCTTTGGAGAAGCATTCCAGGGCTAAGTCAGGACTGCAAAGTTAACTTTTTACACCCCCTCGGGGATGTTTCTTAAGACACATTTTGAGGCTTGCATTACGACTAGAATTATTAAAATGATATGCTAAGGGTCACTGTCCCCTACAAGAAAGCCCATGACAACCATAGCATATTCCTCAGTACCAACCCTCAAGTCAAGGTGAACGTACAGTGAAGTACTTCAAGCCCTAAAATAAAACATCATCCTCCCTAGATTAATATATCCCACAAAACTTCTTTCAAAATTGATGGAAAAATAAGATACTCCCATGACAAAGGACACCTGAAGAAACTCATGGTCACCAAAGCAACACTCCAAAACATTTTGAAGGACATTCTGGAAAGAAATAGCAAGGTCTATAACTCCATGAATCCCAAAAGAATTAATCTACCAGGCAAGGCAAGCAATTAAACAGAGGGGAGGAGAAGGGAACCAACAACAGAAGAATAACATGACACGGTAACTCAATGCGTATCAGTTATAACCATAAATGTTAATGATCCCAATTCAATAATCAAAAGAAACATACTGGCAGAATGGATTATGAGGCAAGATCTAACACTATCCTGCATACAAGAACACATTTAACTCAAAAAGAAATTCATAGATTCAAAGTTAAAGGATATAAACAATACTCCATGCAACAGGAACCTGGGAAAAAAATAGGAGTAGCTATTCTATTTGCACACAAGGTGGATTTCAAGCCAAGATTAATTAAGAGAGATGAACAAGACTATCACATCCATGTGAAGAGAAGAATACAAGAGAAAGAGAAATAAATTTATATGCAACAAATACCAGTGCACCCAACAAATATTAAAACAAATATTAATGGACATGAAAGATGAAATAAGCACTAACACAATTGTAATGGGGGACATTAATACCCCATTGTCAAAAATAGATCAACTAGACAAAAAAAAAATCAAAGAAATATCAAAACTGAACCAAACCCGTGAACAAACGGACTTAGTAGATGTCTACAGAGTGTTCCACCTGACAACATCAGAATACACACTCTTCTCAGCTGCAAAGGGATATTCTCCAAAGTAGACCACATACTAGTTCATAGAACATGCTCATAGTAAATGCAAAGTAACTGAAATTATCCCATGCATATTATCATACCATAGTGCAATGAAACTGAAAAACAATGGCAAAAGAAACCACAAGAATTTCATAAACACATGGTAATTAAATAGCACCCTCCTGAACAATCAATGGGTCAGATGAAATTAATGAAGAAATTTAGTTTCTACAATTAAATGATAATGCCAATACAACACAGTGGAATTTAAGGGACACAATGGAAACAGTCCTATGATGGAAATTTATAGTGATAAATTCTCATATAAAAACAGAGTGAGCTCAAATAAACAACTTAATGTTAAACCTTAAGTTTCTAGAAAAAGAACAGCAAAGCAAGCTCAAAACTCATGAGGAAATTATAAAAACCAGAAAAGAAATTAATGCAATGGAGACTAATTCAATACAAAGAATCAATCTAAGAGCTAGTTCTTCGAAAGATTAAATAAAACTGACAAGTCCTCAGCCAACCTTATCAAAAAAAGGAATGACAGGACTCAAATCCATGCAATTAGGAATGAAAAGGGTAAAATCACAACAGATCCTGCAGAAATCCAGAACATCACCAAAACAAAATTCAAGAACCTGTATTCCAATAAGATGAAAAATGCAGAAGAAATGGAAAGATTTCTAGATATATATGATTTAACAGAGTCAAGATATAAAAATTTTAAATAAATCAATTTATCAATGAAATTGAAGATGTAATTAAAAACCTACCAACAAAGAAAAAAAAAAAAAAAAGGCCCTGAAAGATTGATCCACTGCTGAATTCTGAAGAAAATTAAGATCTAATTCCGCTACTTCTCAAACTCTTTAATGGAATTGAAAGAGAAGCAATATTCCCAAACTCATTCCTGGAAGCAAGTATGATACCCTGATACCAAAACCAAAGAAGGATCCAACCAAAAAGGAGAACTACAGGCCAATCTAATGCAAACAGACAAAATCCTCAACAATATACCGGCAAACAGTGCAGCAAATCATCAAGAATATTATACACCATGACCAACTACAATTCATCTCAGAGATGCAGGGATGGTTCAACATACACAAATCAACAAATGTAATATACCACATTAACAAAGCCAAGGATAAAACTCACATGATCATCTCAATAGATGCAGAAAAAGCATTTGACAAAGTCCAGCACCCATTCATGATAAAAACCCTACAGAAAATTGGAATAGAAGGTCTTTATATCAATCTAATAAAAGCCATCTATGACAAACAACCCAAATCATACTAAATGGGCAAAAACTGAAAGCTTTCACTCTAAAATCATGAACAAGGCAAGGATGTCCACTATCACAATTCTTTTTCAACATAGTTCTAGAAACATTAGCCAGAACAATTAGACAAGAGAAAGAAATAAAAGGGTTACGGATAGAAAAACAAGATGGTAAATTAACATTATTTATGGATGACATGATACTCTACATAGAAGACCCCAAAAACTCCACCAGAAGACTTCTAGATTTAATAACCAAATTCAGTAGTGTAGCTGGATACAAAGTCAACACTCAAAAGTCAATAGTATACAAATAATAAACTCACTGAGAAAGAAATTACAAAAACATATTTCACAATAACATCCAAGAATATGAAATACCTAGGAATCAAATACCTAGGAATCAATCTAATAAAGGAAGGAAAACACCTTTACATTGAAAACTACAGTGCTCTGAAAAAGGAGATCAAAGAGGATACCAGAAAACACAAAGATAACCCTTTTTCTTGGGTAGGAAGACCCAATGTAGTGAAAATGACTGTATTTCCAAAATCATTACAGTGATTTAATGTAATCTCAATCAAAATACCAATACCATACCTCACAGAATTAGAGAAAACAATCCTAAAATTTATTTGGAACCAGAAGAGACCTAGAATAGCAAAAGCAATTCTGGGCAACAAAGGCAAGGAAGGGGCAATGACAATTCCTGACTTGAAATTATAGTAAAAAGCTACTGTGACAAAAACAGCTAGTACTGGCAAAAAAACAGACCTAAGGATCAATGGAATAGATAAGAAGATGCAGAAACAACTCCAAACATACTCAGCTCTCTTATCTTTGACCAAGGAGTCAAATACCTTCACTGGAGAAAAGAGAGGCTCTTTAATAAGTGGTGTTAGGAAAACTGGCTTTCCACATACAAAAGATTAAAACTATACCTACATCTTTCACCATGCACTAAGCTAGATCAAAATGGAAAAAAATCTACATATTCAGACAAATACTAAATCTGCTAGAAGACAGAACAGGCAGAACTCTTGATGACACTGGTGTAGGCAAAGACTTTACGAATAAAACCCAGATATAGATACACTTTTTTTTTTGGTACTGGGAATTCAACTCACAACCTCATACTTGCCAGGCAGGTGCTATGCCTTGAATAGGTAATATTACAAGGAATCAACAACTGGGATCTCATTTTTTTAAAAGGCTTTTACACAGCAAAAGAAACCACCAACAGAGTGAAGAGATAATTTGCAAAATGGGAAAAAAAAAATTGTCAGGTATTCCTCAAAAGATAAATATAAAGAACTCATATAAATCACCCCAATTTAAAGACCTAATCCAAAAATGAGCATCTGAAATGAATGACACTTTTCAGATAAAGAAGTAGAAATAGCCAACATACAAAAAAAAATGTTCAACATCACTGTTCATTCAATAAATGCAAATAAAACATTGAGATTCCATTTTACTCCAGAAAAAAATGGCTATCATCAACAAATCAAATAATAACAAGGCATAGCACGCTTCCAGCAACCAACAGCTCTGCTCCGTGCCTGCACCCGCACCCGCACCCACCCCGCACCTGCACACGCCCCGCACCCGCTATGGCCTCCATTCAGCAGCTGGTAGGAAGATGGCGTCTGCTGGACAGAAGTTTAAAGAGACTACAGCGCATGGCCAAAAAATTGAGACAGTCTGCACCTTTACAGATGGTGTGTTGGTTCGGCGCAAGAAGTGGGATGGAAAGAAAAGCACAATAACCAGAAAAATGCAAGATCAGAAGTTAATTGTGGATTGTGTCATGAACAATGTCATCTGTACTCGGGTCTATGAAAAACTAGAATAAATATTCCATCATTACTTGGATAGGAATTAGCTTTGAGAATGAATAAGCTCAGTTCAACGAGCAAATCTCCATACTTCTGGTTTTTTTGTCATTACTCTGGTCAATTACCTTTATCACAAACATTTTACATGCAACTGTTTCAAAGGGTGGATTTCACTAGGATCACCTCTTTGGTTAGTAAATAAATAAATGTGTTTATGCTAATAAAAAAACAACAAAATATAAATAATAACAAATGCTGGCGAGGATTCAGAAAAAAAAAAGAACCCTTTTACATGGTTGACGGGAAAGTGAACTAGTACAATCACTATGGAAATCTGTATGGTGATTCCTCAAAAGATTACAAATAAAAATTTCATTTGACTAGCCATTCCCCTTTTATCTTCCAAAACAGTGAAAGACATCATATTCCAGGGATACGCACATACCTCTGCGGAGGCAGTGGATGTAGCAATGAGGGCAAGGCCAGACAGGTGGATAGAAGAGTTAAGAAACAAAAGACAGTTGATTAAGATAAGATTCTCAAAAACCAGGTGTTCACTTAACTGTGAAAAAGATCTTTGTTGATGCCATTAAAGGAGGCACTAAAGAACCTATGAGAACAGCATGGGAAAATTGAAGTGATTGAAATTATGACAGAGGCAGTGGAAAGAAGAGCCATGTTTTTGCAAAATTTTAGGATTATATGGACAAAAATATCATTGAGAAATACCATACTGTGAATGGCTGCAACAGTAAAGCAAGGAAAGTTCATTCTGTTGAAGCAAGAGACGGCTAGTACGTCACTTAACAAAGAGGTTCTACAAACTTTATTGGTAGTTGGTTTTGGTGGTCAAGATAATTTTGGTCATGGAGAAAACTTCAGTGGTCAAAGTGGCTTTTCTGGAAGCTGTGGTGGGGGTGGTGGATATGGCGGCACGGGAGATAGCTACAATGGATTTGGTACTTGAAGCAATTCTGGAGGTGGCAGAAGCTAAACATGATTTTGGCAATTACAATACTCTTCAAATTCTGGATTCATAAAGGAATGAAACTTTGAAGGCAGCAGCTCTGGTTCCTATGGTGGTGGAGGCTATTACTTTACCAAACCACAGAATCAAGGTGGCTATGGCAATTCTAGTGGCAGCAGTAGCTACAGCAGTGGAAGGTTTTAATTACTGCCAGAACACAAGGCTTAGTAGGAGAGCAGAGCCAGAAAAATACCAACCAGTCTTAAAGGAACCAGTATTCTTCTTACTATAAGTATGTGGATATGAAGAATACAATGACCAGCAGGAGTCTGATGTAGTTTTGCTTTGTGCTAAGGTCTAGCGCAGTTTTAACCACCACTGTTTCTGAACATCAGTGCAATATTAACACAGTGGAATAGGCAGGTACCATCTCAGTATCACTATGGAAACAGATCTGAGCTGATGGATCCCTTGCCTAAGTACATTGAGGCTCATTGCACTATTCTGACAGAAACAATCCTTAGCCTTTTCTATCGTTATTACAATCCACTGACTCATTCAACTAGTAATTATTGAGGACTTAAGTGTCAGCTACACACCATTAAAAATCTGAGTGTGCTAGTGTCTTCCATTTGGCACTCACACAAGCTCCTAGAAAGAACAGTGTTCAATGGCATACAGCAGAGCCCCCATATTTGCTAACTTAAGTAACAGACAGCTGTAATTCACTTTAACATCAGTTTCAGTGTCTACTGGAATGCACTTCTCTCACACTCACAAATCAAGCACCTAAATAGTGCAGTATTTTCTCATTTTCCAACACTAACAGGAAAGGCACATTAGACAATATAGAACCACTACACTTAGTGTGCCTAAAGCAGTTTTATCTTCATACCATCTAAACTAAAATTGTATACAGATGCAGCCCTTGCTCCTCACACACCATGGTAAATGAAATTCATACATAGTCAAGTGCTCAATCTGAAAGGCTCCATGGAAACTGTAATCTAAAGTAACATAGGACTATGCAAAGCAGATTAATGCACATGTATGGGGAAATAAGTTCCAATGACCCACAGTCTCAATGACAGTAAAGCTAGAAGGAAAGGCAATAGAAAAAATGGATGAGAAAACTTTAAGCTGTAGCTTTGAATGAGTACATATACAGGAAAGCAATCAGATACAGAAATGACTTTTTCAAACTCTGCATGCCTCCCTCCCACTGCTCATTACCATTTGAGAATCACTGTGACTGATCAACTATGGGAAGTTTTCTAATGCTTCACTGGTGTTTGGGAAAGCCATGGGCATAGGGAGAGATGAGCATGGTGGAGCAGAACCAAGGTGGATGGAGAAAAGAAGACCCAGCACATTCTTATATATTGACTCAAAATTATTTCACATTATATTTAGCCTGGAATTAAAATTATAAAAAAAAATACTTCTCAAGACAAAGATACATCACATCTTTGGACTTCCCTCCAAACTTTTTCTTCAATCAATATAGCCTTAGCATTTCTCAATAGTATGTTTCCCTTTCTGCTCCCATGCTCACATCTATAACCAGGAATTATGAATTTTTTTAATTCACATAAATTTTCAAAACAATTATCAGCTGGTTGTGGTGCTGCACATCTGTAATCCCAGCACTCACAAGGTTGAGGCAGGAGGATCACCGTGAGTTCAAGGCCAGCCTTGGCTACAAAGTAAGTTCAGGGCCTGACTGAACTACACGGCAAGATCCTGCCTCAAAAAACAAACAAATATCAATGTTCAATATAGTATATTCAGCTCTAAAAATAAAAACCCTAAGCCTTAATGTATCTGAAGTGGTTTTATCTTCACACCATCCAAACTAAAATCAAAGTTTAAATGGTTCAGCCAAAAGTTAGGAAGAAATCGAAAAATATTTTAGAGTTAAACACTAATGAAAGCTTAGCAACTAAGTGAGTGTCATGGGAATGGCAATAAATAATACCACTTTAAAAAAAAAAAAAACTTACTCTATTATGTATCACATGTAGGATAAACAGAAAGTGGTATTTAAACTATACCTTAAAATGTACTATGATGTTCCACGGAAGAGCTGAACTTGCTGCAAGAAGATCAAATAGCAAACCAATTGGATAATGCCTAAAAATAAAAGAGTATTTATTTTAAGTGAGAAAAAAAACATATGAAGTAGTAACTACAACTCCAAAACAAATTCCAAGCATCAAACATCAAATGTCATGGGTTTTAATGGCAATTAAATACTTTATATAATTCGACTACTGGAGTAATACAATATACTTTCTAGGCATCAGATGGTTTTCTTCTAACCAATAATTTCCCACAGAAACCTCAATATATACAATGGGATTACAAGCAGGCATTTTCATGAACTGTTATAATACTGTAGTATCAAATCATCATCCTAGTGCTCAGAGTGGGCAACTGTTTTCAGTTATTTAAACATATATATTTTTTATTTTTAAAACAACTTAAAATTTTAGAAACTTCTAAAAACTAGTTAAGTAACTGAAAGCATACAAGGTGCTTGCCTAGCATATATGAGACCATGGATTTAATCCCAATACTAGAGGGGAAAAAAGAAAGCATGCAAATCACGTATTCTTTGGTTATTCCTATTAACATTATAGCATATTAGTTTCCTGTCCTTTACCTATGCATACCTATCTAAATATAGGTTTGAAATACGCCTTACAACTTGTCCTATAACCTGCTTTTCTAGCAGAACAATAAATGCCAACATTTCCCCAAACACTGAACGTTCTTCTGCAACATAATTAATTTAAAAAAAAAAGGCACGGCGGCGTGTGTGCAATTCCCAGACTCGGGAAGGCTGCAGCAGGAGGGGCATCACAATTTCAAGCCCAACTGGGCAACTCAGCAACACACTGCCTTAAAATAAAAAAGGGCTGAGGAGATGGTGTGAAGGCTTCAGGTTCAATCCCCAGTGCCACAGAATAAATAAGTAAATTTTAAAAATTTAAGAATAGTTTTGGACTTATTAAATAAGAGAATGTGCCAGGCATGGTGGTGCACACCTGTAATTCCAGCACTGGAAAGGCTGAGGCAGGAGGATCGCTGTGAGTTCAAGGCCAGCTAGGGTTACGAAGTTAGTTCAAGGCCAGCCTGAATTGCATAGCGAGACCCTGTCCCAAGAAAGAAAATAAATAAATAAATAAATGTTTCATAATATAACTACTGTTCACAGTGAACCACATCACTTACCTATAAACAAATGTGAAAAACACAAACCTTACAGATTTCAATGGACAAATAATTTTTAAACTTATCTTCTTAAAGAATCTAAAGTGAGCTAGCTTAGTGTATAGGAATTAAATAATAATCCCAACAAAGGAAGAGGTCTATATATACACTCCTGTTTCCTCTGTATAATGTATTGGTTGCTTCTGGATTAAAAAGCTATCAAATCTGAAAATACGTAATTTCCCTCAAAATAAGTAACACTAACCAAGATTCAAGTATTAGCTAGGGGGACTAACAAACAGTATAACTCAGTAGTAGAAATATCACCTAGCATGTATGAGACCCTAGATTTGATCCCTAGGATGGATGGACAGATGTACAGAAGGAAGGAGGGAAGGAAGAAGGGAAGGAGGGAGGGGAGAAAGGAAGGGGAAAGGAGGGAAAGAAAAAAAGGGAGCAAGGGTCAAGGTAATATGTATTAGCTTACATCAACTAAAGATCATGTATTTTACTTCAAATAAATATAAGATAAATGCACTGTTGGTAAAATTAAAAATCAGGTAGTTTTTAGTCTCATATGTTCAATTTCTTTTTTTTTTTTTTTTTGCTGCTGTTGTTTTTTCCCCTGGTACCAGGAATCGAACTCAAGACCTTGCACTTGCCATGCAGGTGCTATGCTGCTGAGCTAAATCCCCAGCCCCCATATGTTCAATTTCTGTTTGTAGCTTCATCTCACTTAGTAACAACCTTAAACTACTCTATTAAAAGTCAGCATCTAACATTAACCCTTCATAACTGAAATACTAGAAAAAATTTAAAACTAGGAAAAATTCTGACTCCAGTCAAAAACTACAATACCAAAAATACTGTTCGCTAGTTAAGTTATAAATTGTATCCAATCACTATTAAGACTGTACAAAGACTAGGGACGTAGGGCAGTGGTAGAGCTCTTGCCTAGCATGCATGTGGCTGTGTTCAATCTCCAGAACTGCAAATAAAACACAGACAAAAAAACTTCACTGTAATTCTACAAAACAAATCCTTTTTACATCTTCAATCTACTTTTTAGAATGTCTCTCAGGTATCAGCAACCAGCTAAGAATGAAAGTCTAATTAAAATTAGACTTGGCAATCATAATAAAGACTTAGAACTTTCAAAAATAACACAGTACATGGCTTTCCAAGTTCTCAATAACACTTTAAGAACAACTTTTAGCAAATTACTATATATGTGATCTATTAGATAAGACCTGAAATAACATTTAAATGAATGGAAATCCAGAGTTTCATGCATTCCCTGTCATTCACAAATGAAATTCTAAAATTAAATAGAGAGAGTGGAACACCTAGGGGATATATCTTAGTGGTAGAGGGCTTGCCTAATATATGCAGGTCCTAGGTGCAATTCCCAGAACTGTAATACTAAATAAATACATAAAAGTTTAAAACTTGTTAAATGAAATCAAACATATCTTTTAAACATTCAGTATCAGAAAAAAATAAATTTTTGGATCAGAATGTAAGTTCAACATAAAACTCATTTATATATACATGTACCAACTACAATTAATGCAACCATCATGTACTGCAAACATGTAACGATAAAAATTTTAAATTTTAAACTTTTAAAAGACTGAATTATTTTTATTCTATGTATTAAAAAAAAGTAACAATGTATTAGAAAAAAAGTAACAATGCAAGTGCACAGAACATTGAACAAAGTAGCTGTTAGATGTATAAATCCATAAATATCTACAGAATACTAATCCACTGTACATAAAAAGCTCCAGTGGGCCAAAGTTTAAGTTCTGAGAGGTTTTTTTTAGTAGTTCTAAAAAGTTTAAGGATCAATGTATCTTAACTTTTACTCCTTCCTACTGGTCTTCCAAAGATCACAGAAAACTAACTCCAGAAAATAAATCTTACTGTTTAGTAACTGCCATCTGTATCTACTAGGGCGAACATTTTAGACCTTTCAAGATACAAACAGCTCACAGCAGCACAAGTGCCATATGTTCACCACCACTACACTAGGCTCCTCCCTTCCTTTCTTCCAAGACAGGGTTTCGCTTTGTAGTTTGAGCTGGCCTTGGACTCACTATGTAGCTCACGCTGGCCCCTAACTCATGGCAATCCACCTGCCTCAGGAGTCCTGGGACTACAGGCATGCACCACCACACCCAGCTTGTAGGCCTTTTTATAAATCTAGGATTTATTATAGGGTCTTAGTGATCTCTTGAAACATTTTACTCTTTCGTCATTCCGGGAATATTACCACTACTCAGTGGTTATTCTTCATTATAGTTAAAAAACACTAAAATAATAACAATTTGAAAGAATGGGATGCCTGAAAGAGATACAATAATGCGTCCTTCTTCTATTTTCTTACTGTGTTGCCTTAAGTATTACATCATTTTTTAAGAAAGTATAAAGTAAGAATGTAGACACTATCTTTGGAACCTGATCTTATATACCATTAATACAGACGAAAAATTTTTAATTTCTCATCTTCTCCCTATAGAAGAGAAGAAAATTGGCAAAGGAAGACATTTCACAACTAGACAAATCAGGAAACACATATAAAGAGAGATAGCAGTGCTCTGAACTTTAATGACAATGGTGAAATTGATGGTTTAAGTGAAATCTCAGACTATGAGTCTTTACATATTCTACGTAAGTTCTGTACGACAAGAACTAATAGATGAACAACACATTTCTTAGGACAAAACAAACATACAGTATTATCCATTCAGTCATTCAACAGAATAAGCTTCATTACATAATATTTTAAGACAAGAATATGGACCATTCCACTTTAAGGATTTATGGCAATATTCACCTTTTATATTATTTGTGCTCTTTAATTACCTGATAAGAGATAAATGCTTATACTAGATTTGTATGCAAAGATAACTGGAAGGAATTTCACGTATACAAGTGGAAAAAAAGTACTGAACAGATTGTTTTAATTGGTATTAACTAATACAAAAAAAATTTATAACAAAATTATGTGCTGGTAAAATTTTTTTTAAATTCTTGGGATGGGACAAGAACTCAATAGTAGGATACTAGTCTAGCATGTGCAAGACCCTGGGTTTGATCCCTAGCACTACCAAAAAAAGTTTTCTCTTGCCTTTTTATCTTGCTGTTAGGTACAAGAAGAGAAGTCATGACAACTAATGAATAGTCAATTGTATTCAGAAATTACTGCTCATTTCTGGTTCCTTGAAAATCAGGAAAATAAAAAAAATTTTGAATTTGCTTCATTTAAATGCAAATTAAAGTTTCTAATAAAATTGGTATATAACTGGTAAAACTGGCATATTCTACCTTCTCTAAATTATTTACAAAATAACGTGTGTGTGTATTCACTGGTCTCTGAAAATACTTTTTATTTTTTACCTAGTACACAAAGAATTGATAGAAAGTTAAATATGGTTCCTAAAACTTTATTTACACGTGACTAAATACAGATGTTTATGTTTGAATGATTATCATACAAGGATATTAACTTCAAACAAAGATACCTTCTGAGGATGCAGTTGAGTGGTATAGTGCTTGCCTAGCACACGCAAGGGTTTGAATCCTAATACCATGGGGAAAAAAAAGTGTTATATTCAAAGACATTATATGAATTAGTAGTTCCTTGACTATTTCTAACAGATTAAGATTCATGAAAATCTAGAAAAGAAAATACGAAAGTCAAAGATAATGAATTTCTCAAATACTATAGTCTGATTTACATCAAAGATTTCAAAAATACTAATTTGTACAACTCCTTAAAAATAATTTTGTCAGAAGGCTCCTAACCCACAATACAAAAACCACATAAGCCATAACTGTAAATAAACCATAACATAGCCATTTAGCTGTTATGTTGCTACTTCTAACATCTAAACTAAGTTAAATAGGAAAGGAAATAGAGTAAGGATTAGAACCTGGCATAGAGTATATATCCCAAAAGAGAACTAAGCCAGTTGACAGCTCAGGCTAGTGTTATGTGTATATCTCAGCACCTCAGGATGAAAATAATCATATGTACTCCAAACGTGTACTAATAAAAAGATCTACTGCCCTACAGCAGGGGGCAAAAAAAAAAAAAAAAAAAAAAAAAAAAAAAATCACTGCATCAGAAATGTTAGGTTTATTTTAAATTTTCTTTTTCTTTTCCTCCTTCACAATGCTCTAGTCTATGAGATTTAGCTCTCAAAGTGAATATATCATGCTTCATTGTTTTACTTATCCATTCATATTGCTAATATATATACATATATATTATACACGTCTGCAAAAACAAATATGCTTTTATATATAATAGAAGAGAATGTTCTAAAGATCTGCATTTGGATAGCTATCTGGTCTTCTAAAACTAGCCATTAAAAGGATAATTCCAGTACTAGAACAACTGCTTCAGCCCATTTCACTAAAATAAATGTTACTTACTACATTAGTGATTCACAGGAAACAGGATTAAATTTTATTAAATGAAGATGTAACTACAATTATAAACTCAGGTAATTTACAGATTACTATCAACTTGTCTTACTCTATATGTGGCACAAACTGCTGCAGAGTCTTTCACAGCTAAGTCTACATTTTTGTAAGAAAAAGTACAAAACAACTAAGAGAAATCATGAATAAGATGCTATGTGGGCCCTATTTCAAAAATCGAATTTATAGAATAACACAAAATTCTAAAAATTCAAAATGACAGGAAAAGACAAAGTGAGATATAGGAGAAGAATCTATACAGCATTTATGATTAAAATGTTAAAGTCATCAAACTTCCTAAAGAAAAAACTATATTTTCACTAAAGCATTTAACTAAAATTTATTTTTGAAAATACAGTATAAAATGTCACTATTATGTCTAGGTTTAAGATCAACACCAATACTTGCTTTGTTTTTCAATTCAAAAAAGCAGTTCTGACTCCTTCCTTTCACAACGTATCCTGAAAATAAGTTAGTTTACCCAAAGTAAAACCTCTCACTGGGGATACTTGTACTACAGTTCACAAAAAGAAAAACTTTTTCTATAATTTTTCCCTGAACATTTAAGATCTAAACCATTACAAGGGTTTACTAACAAAGTACTCTTGAGAAAAATCCAAGAACAGTCCTCTTAAAACAGTTATAAAAATAACAAGTACAAATTATGAATACCATACTTAAATTCTAGTAAAAATAAACTTTACCCCTTAAAATATAATGTTAAGAGCACCCTCTGCTGACTGATCAAATCAGTCTAAAATAAGAAATTCATATACTTTGAATTAGATCAACATTCTGTACTTTCCATGTAGTGTTTGCCTAGCACCCACAAGGTTTTGGGTTCCTCCTAGGATGGACAGATGGATGGACAGATGGATGGACAGATGGATGGATGGATGGATGGATGGAAGGAAGGAAGGAAGGAAGGAAGGAAGGAAGGAAGGAAGGAAGGAAGGAAGGAAAAAGAGAAAAGGGGATGAGGGAGAAGAGATCAATAGAAGGACAAAGGAAGCAAGGAAGGCAGAGAGAGAGAGGAGGGGAGGGGAGGGGAAGAAAGGAAAGATGATACAAAGAACTACAAGGATAAAGTTCTAATATAATCAGATAAAACCTACTTGGATGCTCTACAAATTAACAATCCATTTACAAAGTATGAATTATTCTTATTTTTCTATTCTAATTTGACAAACTAACATAAGCAATTATAGAATAAAACAAAACAGAATGGGAAAAAATTTCAAAATAATGCCAGCAGGTATGGTAGAAAGAGCTCTAAACTAAGACTCTTAGAACCTGGGTTCTAGATGCTGTTTATTTGGCCTTACCTTTGTCAAGAAAAGCAAGGAGAAACACTTTACAGAATGAAGCGTTGTGTGATTCTGGAATGGAAACTAAAGCAAATTCACCTCTAAACAAAGCTGGTCATAGTGGCATATGCCTGTAGTCCCAGCTATTCAGGAAACAATACAGGAAGGCCCCGAGTCCATGAGTTTGAAACCATCCTGGATGCTCAATCGTCCCACAAAGATCCTTAAACAGGTATAACAATAAGTATGAAGGACTATGATTTTGACAGTGGTGGATAGGGCTTTTTGAGCACTTATCCTGTGCCATGCTCTATTCTAAGAATTTTACATTTATTAACTCATTTAATCCTGAAAAAGAACTGATGGGTCAGCATCTACATTTTACTGACAGAAAAACTGAGACAGAGAAAGGTCAAATAAATTGACCAAGAGCTATTAAGTGATAAAGTGTGGTTTGAAATCCTGACTCCAGAGTTAGCATCTTTAACCATTATGTTATACAGTAGCAATATGACAAATATATAGGAAATGTACACAGTACTGAGGTGGCAGAAATGTAGAAATGGTTGCTTTTGGCTAAAGGAATCATGAAAGAGTTGATAGTTAAGCTAAAAGTTATAAATAAGAGAGGAAGGGAAGGAGGGATACATGAGTCTATTTGCTGAGGACTTTTATTATAAACGTGTTGAATTCTGTCAACTTTTAATGAATCAACTATAAGCTGAATATGAATTAAAGGCTGAACAGATATCTTTGGGGTGGGATCCAAGTCTAATACAAAGTTCACTTACATTTCATATACATTTTACATACAAAATATGTAGGTAACTCCATATACTTATTTTTAGTGAGTCTGCTTTATGTGCATGTGTGTGGTGCTGGGGATAAAAGCCATCACACAGGCTAAGCACATGCTCTGCCATTAAATGACAGCCCAGCCCCAGTGCACCTGCATTTCTACTACCCAACATACAAGGCCAGGATGGACTTTCCCTTTATGTCATGTTGATGCTCAAAAAATCACAAACTTTGGAGCATTTCAGATTTTCAGATTAGGGATGCTCAATATGAATTATTTTATCTTCTAGTTATAATTCATTCTTTTTTATGTTTTTGTTTTACAATGGAGATTCAACACTCTACCATTAAGCTACATACACAGACCCTTTTCAAAAATTTTATTTTAAAACAGAGACTTACTAAGTTTTGCAGGCTGGCCTCAAACTTGCAATCCTACTGCTTCCACCTCCTGAGTAGTTGGATTATAGGTGCACAGCACCACAAGTTGGCTCCTACATTCAGGACCGTTGAGGTCTTACACACCTTCAATAAAACCTATTTGGTCATGGTATGTAATTAACTGTATTCACTGTTGAATTCAATTTATCAAATTTTATTGTAGATTTTTGTACAATACATTCATGAGACATTGTGTTTTTCTATTTTATTTATACTGCCTTACTTTGTATTAGTATAATAATGGCCTTAAAAATGATTTGGGAGGTGTTCTCTCTTCTTGAATTTTCTAGAAAAGACTATGAAAATGATATTAATTGTTCTTTAAATGTTTGATAAAGATTTCCAACAAAATTATTTCAGCCAGGACTGTTAGTTCCCATCAGCCTGCAACCTTCACCTTTTAATTACAAATTCAAGGCAAGGCGTGGTGGCACACACCATAATCCCAGCATTTAGGAGGTAGAGGCAAAGGATCCCTGAGCATTCAAGGCCAGCCTGGGCTACCTCATGAGTTCAAGCTCAGTCTCAACTACATAACAAGACCCTGTCTCAAAAAACAAACGAAAAATTACAAATTCAAATTCTTATGTATAGATCATAAAGACGTTGACTTAGCAATCACTTATTTTCCAGATAAACTGAAGTTTCCCAAATCTTCCAAAGTTTCTCAATTGGGGGCAGTTTTGGCCTTATTTGTACAATCTGGCAACAATTCTTATCATCGTAACTTGGGAAGCATACAGGTACTTGTGGGTAGAGGCTAGGGCAGCAGCTAAACATCCTACTATGTAAAGGACAACCCCTACAATAACAAAGAATTATCCAATTCAAAAATGTCAACAATGACTCTGTTGAGAAATCCTGCTTTATAATGATAAAGTTGAAAAAGTTAGTCATACAAATTATTATCTATAATACATATAAAGTAATACAATTTAAAAATCTAACTATAATATCAATAGAACTGTCAAATACCATAGAGAGACAGACAGAAAGACAGACAGACAGACTACTGCTACTCACCCACAATCTTTCCCCATCCTGCCTTTCCCTCTACTCTCCTCATCATTGTTCCTTTCATACATTTTTAAAACCACCTTCCCATTCTAAAACCTTCAATTCTTCTGAAACAAAAAGAAACAGAAAACTGCTTTACCTTCACTACCTGAGGTCTAGAAGTATCCAAGTCATAATAAGTTTCATATATGATCATGAAGCTCACTGTTACATACGGATTTAGTAAGACAATTTATCATACCTTCCCAGAACCACCTCAAAAGATGAAAAACAACCCCTAACTCAATATAAAATATTAACCTGTACCTTTCTAAGCCAATTATCAAGTCTACTTTTAAGATTTCATCAGTATAACTGAATTTCAAAGTTTACTCTTTGCTAATTAGTCCTAATTAGATTGAGATAAACTGCACTTACTAAATACCTAACTAGCTTTTTACTGTCCTTCATTTTAATACTCTAAGTTTGAATAAGTCCACTTTTAACCCACTTGTATTTTTCAAATGTCATCTAAATCTTGTCTTAGTGTTTATCTTCTTACCACCTACATTCCAATACACCTTGAAATATGTTTTTCATATCCTTCTCACCATGATTTCTCTAGTTTCATTAAATATTTTTGGAAACACATTGAATAAAACTTCCAATAACAGAGGTATAAAAAGTCATCTATATGTGGATTACTTATTTTCAAAATCTTTCTTAAAAATGACACAATATCAAAATTATTTTCCACAGTAAGGCCAGAAACAGTGGTGCAAACCTATAAATGCAGCTACTCAGAAGGCTGAGGCAAGAGGCTCACAAGTTTGAGGCCAGTTGGGGCAACTTATTGAGACCATGTATTAAAGTAAAATAAAAAGGACAAGGGACATAGCTCTGTGGTAGAGCATTTGCCTAAATATGCCTGAAGCCCTGGGTTCAGTCACTAGTATCACAAAAAAAAAAAAAAAAAACAAGAAATCAATATATTTTAAATGCTCTAAACCAAGTATCAGTGGTCAACTAAAGTGGCAATTAATTTGAATGATGTTACTTTAATCATGTGCATGTAAAGTTGTTATAAATATTCCAGAGACAGAAAAATATTGAAAGTTGTTGAAGATGGCTTGTTTATATGAAGTTTTAAATATATATTAAAAAAACCTATGACTAAATAATATTTTAACGTATAAAAATCTATAAGCTGGGCATGGTGGCACACACCTGTAATCCCAGCACTTGAGAGACTGAGGCAGGATGATTGTTGCAAGTCTGAGGGCAGCCTGGGCTACAAAGTGAGCTCGTGGGCAGTCTGAACTGCACAGCAAGACCCTGTCTCAAAAAAAGAAAAAAAAAAAATCTATTGCTGAAAATAAAACTTGTCAAGTCATCCATGCAGTCAAATAGAAGTCAGAAATATTTTCACCAAATAGTCTAATAATGGTTTAAACCTCACTTAGGCACTAAACTAGTGATTTCTTTCTTAATAAAACCTTTTTATGACTGTTTCAGGGCACTATACCCTCTTAAAACTAATATATACTTAATGCTTAATAATGCAGAAAAATTCACTCACCATTTCAGTGGTGTGCCTTCATATTCAAACCATATCTCACTAATGTCTTCTTGTCTCATAACCTTCTGAAAGTGCTTTTTCACTTTGTCAGTTACCAACGTCAAATAACTTACTCTTGGCAATAGCAACTGAAATGAAAATTTGTAAAACCATATTTATTTACTAGTTATTTTTTCCAAAAGAAGTACTAAATAGGTATTTTAATCTTAAGGAAAAACAGCCATGTTCTTTACATTATTTTGAGTATCCCACACAAAATCAAATGCTTTTAAATAGAAAAATCAAAGATTACTTACTAAGATGTTTGAATATTTCTTATGTAGTCATTTTAAATACAGCTTATTATATATATGCCTAAGATAACTGATGCAACTCTATAATCTTTCTGCAACACTTTACATAAAAATATGATATAATTAGATGTCATACTATTTAGGATGATGAACAGTTCTCTGAAATTTAACTTAAAAATTAAAATGATTCACTTGAGTTGATTAAACTTTTCTAAGAAGATAACTAATTCAGCTCTGATATATATCTTGGTTTATCAATCAGAATCTCACAATTGGCCCACCATGTTTGGAAGTCTATGAAAGAATGTTGGGCTGGACAAAGTCTCACCTAGAATACTATGAAGGAAGCCTATGTTTTTCTCTCAGTAACAGAATCCAGAGAGAACACTGGAGTTTTTCAAAACAGGTTATAACTTATGAACCCCCAAGTAAATTTCGTGTTTTTCCTCCCTTGCAGCCAAAAGTCATTTCTTGCTTTCCTAACGTCTGCCTTCGTTCACCGGTAAAACTCTTTCGTTATTCACCACCACCACCATTCCCACGTTTGAGCCTAACCGAACCACCTGTCATGCTCACTACTCTAGGTGATGCCTTTTGATTACTAAAGTAAGGAGAACAGCTGGGTTAGCAAATATATACAAAAAAATACAGTGTATTCTGGTGGATGAAACAATTATTTAGTCATGGAAATCCATGCCAAGAAGTCCGACCTAGGAGACCATGACAGTAGTCTTAGGGACTACGGGATATAAAAGTATAGGAGGGAGATAGGTGCCATACTCCTATTTTTATGAATAAAAAACTTATTAGTGAAGAAAGAGAATGAAACTCGTATGTGTAAGAAAAAGCACTAATCAAGCTTAAGTAGTTTCACAAAATCATATGCCATTACGCTAATGGCAGAGTAAGATTCACTGGAGTCTTTCAGAAATGACAGAATAAAGGAAGGTATGGTGGTACACACTTATAATTCTAGCACTCTCAGAGGCTAAGTGAGGAGAATTGCAAGTTGGAACTAGCCATGGAACTAACTTAGCAAACCTCTCTCAAAATTTTAAAATAACAGTAATAATAATAAGGGTGGGAGTGTATCTCACTGTGAAGGCTCTGGGCTCAAAACCCAGTACCACACCAAGTTTATATGAAATGTAAGTCCATATGAAATCAAAACAGCATAATTAGCCATTTTCTAAAATGAAATAAGGGGCTGGGGATTTAGCTCAGCGGCAAAGCGCCTGCCTGGCAAGCGCAAGGTCGTGAGTTCGGTTCCTGGTACCGGAGAAAAACCAAAAAAATAAAAAAAAATAAAATGAAATATATTTTATTAGTCTGATAAGGTCCACATTAGTAAATCCAGAACTTCAATTTAAAATGACCACTGGGCATTACACAGTAATAACCTATTTCTGAGAAAATAATATTAACCAATGGAGATGGTTAGAAGGAAGAAAAAGAGTATGGATATCAGTTCCTGATTTTGGAGAGTGTTATACCATATAGCTCACACTAAGGCAAAGCTGCTAAAGAATTCACAGATGATAAATGCAAAGTGAAATTTACTTAACAATAAGGAATGAATATTATTAGAATATTCAGAGGGGATGGGGGTTTAGCTCAGCGGCACAGCACCTGCCTGGCAAGCACAAGGTCGTGAGTTTGATTCCCGGTACCGGGAAAAAAAAAATAATAATATTCAGGATGCAGGATGGTGCACACCTGTAATCCCAGCAATCAGGAGGCTGAAGCAGGAGGACTGCTGCAAGTTGAGGCCAGCGTGGGCTATACAGTGAGTTGAAAGCCAGCCTCAGCTACATAATGAGACCCTGTCTCAAAGAAAAAATTTAAAAAAGAATGTAACCTCTATTGAGTCAGGGATTTTTGTCTGACTCAGTGGTTTTTGTTCTGTGTTGCATTCCTATTGCCCAAAATAGTATTTGCTTGACAGAAGGTACATATTACTTTCTGAATGAATTTGATGCTCAAAGATTAAGCACGGCAAAGAGCCAAAATGATAACTAAAAAAGAATACCCAGTAAGGTAGAACCCACAGTGAAATGTACTGGGCATCTTCTGTTTCAAATTGGCCCGTGGCAGTAAATAACTAACATAAATAAACACAGTAACACTAAAAAATAAATTTAAAATTTAAGAATGACTATACTGTTGCAAATATATTTATCCAGGGAAATTTTATACAGGCAATAATTATAACTAAAAATGAAAACAGTGAAATGCCACCATCCTGCCTGTTGTCTCCAGACTATACTACTCACTGTTCTTCTCAGGTATATTTCATTGGCTTGAATTTTTTTTTTAATTGTGGTAACTAGGCATGGTGGTATATGCCTATAATGCTAGCACTCAGAAGGCTAATGCAGGAGGATCACAAGTTCAAAGCCAGCCAGCAAGGTCGTCTCAAAAAAATATACACACACATATGTGCCTAAAATATAGTAAAAGCACGTCTAGCCTAACCATTTTTAAGTGCATAGCTCAGTAGCATAAATTGTATTTACACTGTTGCACAGCTATCACCACTCTCCACCCCCAGCACTTTTTCATCATCCCAAAGCGAAACTTGGTACCCATTAAATAACTATCCAAGCCAGAAGTAGCCATGCATGCCCGTAATCTCCGCATCCTGGGAGGCAGAAGCAGGAAGATCGAGAGGGCAAGCCAAGCTTAAGTAACTTAATGAGATCTTGTCTCGGCGGGGGGGAATACTAGGGACTGATCCAATCCCCAGTACAAACACAAAATGAATAAATTAACTCCCCAGACCACCCATCCCCCAGGTACTGGTAAACCACCATTCTATTTCTGTCTATGAATTCACCTACTCTAGGTACTGTACTTTATCAAAGTGGAACCACATCGTATTTGCTATTTGTGCCTGGTTTACTTCACTTAGCAAATCTTCAAAGTTCTATAAATTCTTTTAATATGGAAATGGTTAAACACATTTGTGAAAACTATTAGCTCCCATACAATCTATTATTCCTCAATTTATGACAGGAACACAGTACTCCTAAAAGAAATGCAGGTTTTCTACAGTGGTATGCAATGCATGTATTTCTGGGAAAGGTAGCTATAATACTATTTCTTTACGCTAAGTTCTATTCCACCCAACAATTTTCAATTATAAAACTAGAGGCTCAGCTGGTCATGATAGTGCAGGCCTGTAATATCAGCCTCCTGGGAGGCTGAGGCAGAAGGACCACAATGGATCTGAGGCCAAACTGGGGTATATAGCAAGACCCTCTCTCAAACCCCTCAGCTCCAACAAAAACACTAGACATTTATCTAGGACAAACACAGAATTAAAATATACTACTCTAGTATTTTAATTGGTATGTATTCCACTCTAATGTATAAGGCAACATAGCATTAGGGACATGGCACTAAACGAGACAAAAAGAATCCTTCTCCTTATAGAATACACAGGCTAAAATGAAAGACCTACTAAAAAGAAATTACAAAAGAGATGAAGGCAAGGAGGATTATTACTATACTAAAGAATGTCACAGCAAGAAGTAAGCAAAGGAATTTAACCTAACCTACGGTCTTGGGGGAATGTGACAGGAAATATATTTTAAGGTAACAGTAAATAACAAATGGGAATAAACCAAAACAGTCAGGAGTATGGATGAATGGGGGTGTGTAAAGGTAGCATATACTTGTGCCCATTCCAGGCAGAGGATAGCACAAGGCAAAAGGCACGCAATGAATGGAGAGACACAAAGACTGGCACATCTGAGTGAACTATAACAAGTTAAATACAATAGAAATGTAGAGTTGCAACAGAGTAATACTGAAGAAGTAAGAGGTCAGACTATACAGAACTTTATAAATGATACTAATGATGCTAAAGATGACACAAAGTCACTCAAGGCTTAAAGCAAACATGACAAGATCAGAAAATATTTTGAAAGGATCACTTCAAATACAGAACAGAAAATGAAGAGAAAGGAAGACTGAAAGTAGAAAAACTACTGCCACGCAATCCATCAGTTTTTAAATGGTGGTCTGAATTAAACTGCAGTCGTACGGATGAAAAACATCAGGTAAGTCTGAGAGGCGCTGAGATGTAAAATCAGCTGGATTAAGTTACTGATTCAATGTCAGGAATAATTGGAGAACCATGAAAGAGTAAGTCCTAGCTTTCTGGTAAAAGTAATTAATGAGATGAGTAACAGGGCTATCTGCCAAACAGGACAGGAATAATGGCAGACGACTAGATTTTCTGGCAGTAAAGATGAGTTCGGCTTTAAAATACATTTATGCTGAGTTCCTTCAAGACATCTAAATGAGAATTTCTAACAACTGAATAGGCTGGGGAGGCATGTCAAGATACAGATCCTTGACAAAACAAGTGTTTAAGAGCTTCAGAGAGGAAGACAATGAAAAATAGGAAGGCAAAACCTTCAAAGAAATGCCAACATTAAGGAACAAAGAAAGTGGAAGGAACTGGCAAGAGACCACAAAAAGCCAGAGTCAGAAAAAACACCAGAAATATGGCACACTGCAGAAAGAAAGTACCACAAGATACAGAAAACAGCCAACAATATCACACACTACTGGGGGATCAAACAAATGAAAATTCAAAAACTGACTTCTCCTTTGACCAATAAATAAAAAAAATTAATTAATTAAATAGTCACTAGTGACTCTGGAAAGAATAGTTTTGCTCAATATTTTGAAAATACAATTTCTATGAACTAAGTGGTAAGACATAGGAGACTGTGAGTATAAACAAACTTTTCAAGTCTGGCTGTGAAGGCAAAGCAAGAAGTTGAGAAAGGCAAGATTATAGAAGATTGTTGTTTGGGTACAAAAAGGCTTTATGATCATATGAATACTGTGATGCAGCCAGTGGATAAGAAGTTCAAAGTAAGAGATAAAGCAGAGATAGGTGGAGGTAAGACACCATTAGCTTCCTCAGACAGTAGGAGATAGGACCCAGAACACACAACAAGTACATAAAGGTTTGGGCCTTGCCTAGGAGAGTAAGCACTTCCTCCTACACTGTAACAGCAGGAAGGAGAAATAAATGCACATGGGTGCTGACAGGCTTTGCAGATTTGGTGGCTGAAAGTTAAAGGAGGTTCAATCATAGGAAGTGAGGTTACCTCTAAGGTGTGACAGACGAGGTCAAGGCTCAAAAGAAATAATCACGGTAGAAAAAAGCAGAGTCAGCTAACTAAAAAAACTGCTCAGTAATGTTTAGATTGCATGAAATCCAGGACATCTGACTGTGATTTCCTCTTGTGACAAGTATGTTTTTATAATGAGTAATCTAAATGAAAGGCAACGGTTTAAATAAATGCAATATAAATAATAAAATCTAAATTATCTGGCTCTAACAAATTTCCTTCCTAAAATTCCCTGAAAAAAAAATATAGTTTTCAATGATACACATACAGGAAATAGGATGAAAAAAGATCTATGGACAGCAGCAAGAAACCACAATTCTAAAATTAAATAGGAATAAATTGTATGATCAAAAAAATATGGTGAACACAACTTTTTAAACAAAGTTATTACAGTAAAAGACACATTGTCATTAATGCCCCTCAAAAAAACTTCCCCCAGCTGGGCATGGTGGCACATGCCTATAATCCAGCACTTGGAAGGGTGAGAAAAGGGAATTGCTGTGAGTTCAAGACCAGCCTAAACTACAAAGTGAGTTCAAGACCAGCCTGAACTGCATAGTGAGACCCTGTTTCAAAAAGACAAAAAACAAACAAAAAAAAACCCAACTTCTCTCAACTTCAAACATCATTGTTGCTAAGCAGTTCTGGAATTTCTCTTTTGTAAGTGTCTTTAGTTGCACTGTCCTGGCTGCTTCAATGTCCTGAATCCATTCAGGACATTCATCTGTCACGGTCATTTTGGGAGAAGAGCCAGAAATCATGGTAATAAGGTGGATGAGGACACAGTGCAACACATTCACAAGCCTGCCTTTCTATTAGGTGCCACTCAGCAGCATCATTCACTGTATTTCGTATCGCACCTCATAAAGACATGAAATCCCCAGGGCCTGGGGATTTAGCTCGCGGCACAGCACCTGCCTGCCAAGTGCAAGGTCGTGAGTTCAATTCCTGGTATGGGAAGAAAAAAAAAAAAAGAAATCAAAAAAACAAACAAAAAAAACCAAAAAGGACTCCCAGAACTGCTTTGAAAGTGGCAAGAACAGCCAAGTATGGTACTGCATGCCTATAATCTCAGCACTCTGGAGGCTGAGGCAGAAAGATCACCACAAGTTCTAGGGCAGCCTGTACTACAAAGTTAAAGGCCACCCTGAACTACACAGTGACATCCTATCTCAAAATACAAAACGAACAAACCAAAAAAGTAACAAGAACAATTAGCTAAGTGTGTTTGAAGCAAGGGAAATATTTTGTTTTTGCAGTATTAGGGAATGAACCCTGAGTATCCCACATGCTAGGCAAATGCTCTGGCACTGAGCCATGCCCCAGCTCCTAGAAGAAATATTTTGAGGGAGATTAAAGGCAATGTATCTTTTACTGTTAAAAAAAAAAAAAAAAAAAATGTATTTTTTATTATAGTATATTTTATAAAAAAAAAAGGAGAAAATAAACAACTTTTGAAAAAAAAAAAAAAAAAAAAAAAAAAAAAACTGGGGGGAGAGGGTGCAGGATCTTTCTACATAGTTCAGCCTGGCCTTGAACTCACTATGTAGCCCGGCCTGGCCTCAAACTCCCAACAATCCTCTTGCCTCAGCCTCCTGAGTGGTGAGCACGCCAGGTGTAAAAATTTTTTTGAATGTAAATACACACTGCACTTTTTATCAGCCCCTGTAACATTAGAAATAGTTTCTAGCTGGGCAGATGGTATACATCGGTCAACTCAGCACTCTGGGTAGCTGAGGCAAAAGGAATGCAAATTCCAGACCAGCTTGCACAACTTAGCAACTTTATGAGATCCTGTCTCAAAAAGGACTGGGGAAGTATTTCAGTGTTAATGTCCTGGTTTAAATCCCCACAACTGGAAAGGAAGAAAAAAAAACTTTTTTAAGTGAAAAGATTTTCTAACTTAATTTATAATCAAAACATATCTAAACTACAATTATACTGACACTGAAATGCTCACCTACAATTTTACAACTAGCCTTTGCTAATGTTTTACATATATTCTTCTTTTATTAATTCATAACTAAGTATGTTTATATTTAAAGAGCAAAATTTGGACTGTGCTACATCGTCCTAAAACCCAGTTTTTCATTCATTATTATATACATGCTTGTCATCCAATAGTCTTCAACAGCACAAATCATGATAATATACAAGAGGTAAGCCAGGCGTGATGGCGCACGTCTGTAATCCCAGCACTTGGGAGGCTGAGGCAGGAGGATCGTTGCGAGTTGAGACCAGCCTGGGCTACAAGGTGAGCTCAAGCCAGCCTGAACTGCATAGAGAGACCCTGCCTCAAAAAGACAAAAAAATATATACAAGAGGTAATCAAAATATACAGTAAATGTTTACATTTTTAAAATTTATTACACTAAAAAACACACTACGAATAATCTCCCTCAAAACACAACCCATTTGAAACACACTTATCCGATTGTTCTTATCACTTTCTAAAGGAGTTCTGGAAGTCTTTTGTGTCTATACAAGGTGTATTCAAAAATACAATTAATGCTAGTGCTAAGTGACATTTAGTAGAGACAGGCTCATAATACAGTGTGCCTTCATCCAATGTACAACTCCAAACTGGCACTGTGCAACTTTGGCTCTTCCCCAAAGTCAAAATGACCATG
Source organism: Chinchilla lanigera (assembly GCF_000276665.1). Lineage (NCBI taxonomy): Eukaryota > Metazoa > Chordata > Mammalia > Rodentia > Chinchillidae > Chinchilla > Chinchilla lanigera. The sequence continues at coordinate 31,630,911 of NW_004955411.1, forward strand.
AAAGGTAAATGCTGTGAATCACCTGAAGAAACCATGACAACACAACCAAAGACGTTCATGAAAAAACTTCCAAAACTGCTTCAAAAAGAGACAAGAACAATGGGAGAAGTGTGTTCAAAATGAGGGAGAGAATTTTAAGGGAGACTAAGGGCAACACATTTTTTACTGTAATAAATTTTTAAAATTTAAATATTCATTATATTTTTCAATCATACCTCAAAAGGATTTTTTAGGTAAAATATTAGGAAGAATTTAAGAAAAGAATCAGCTATAAGACAAAATAATCCTTCCTCCTACACTTGGCCCAACATTTCTGCCATTTTCAATTTCATCAGAAACAGCCGGAAAATAATTTACACTCTAGTCTTTTCTCCTAAGTCTTTTCATACATAAACAGATGCACATACAAAGAAGAAAAGTCCTGCATTTTTATGTGGAATTTTAAGTGAAGAAAATGTGTCAAACATCAAATTCTGACTTAAAAGTAAAGATTTATTTTTCAGATGTTGCCATTTTGACCAACTATGCAATATTCAGTACTCTGCAAAAGACAGTATTTTAAAAAATCAGTAAAGGTTAAAAGTTTCAATTAAGTTAGCAATTCTTGTTTGGAAACAAAATATAAAAAGTTTCTTAACATATTAGAGAAGAACAACAACAAAGAAAACTCCACATCTAATAAACGAAATTTTCTGAAAGTAAACTATAATCACATTTTGTTAATGAGAAAGCTTTTCTAAAGAAAAATCTACTGATATCTTCCAGGTTAAAATTATTCAAATGTATATAACTTCAGTACCAGCAACAAGAGTATCCAGCCTCTCTACAATTATCATTCCTAGTAGAAAATCCAAAAGGAAGATTTCAAACAGAATCCCAATGTAAATCTGGGGACACTTATTTTCAAGCACTGAATATGTGCCACTTACACACCCATGACAGATGCTAAGGGTACAGACTGACAAAACAAAAAACAATTTCTGTAACCAAAAAGTGATGGACTGGGCTCCTTTAGTAGCTTTCTTCAGCAGTCTGACTTCCCATAGCTGGAGTAGGCTGCGGAGCAATACTGCCTCTTGGGCGAAAGAGAACGCAAAGGGTAAGCTTTACTCAAGTGAAACAGATGAAACAGTCCATCATCATAAATGTATTTCCTCTTTTCCATCTCCTTCCCCAGTAAATACCAGTATGTGTGCTTAAGCCAAAAAAAGGAAAAACTACAGTAACAACTGAGAATGACTGTCTACTGGGGACTACTCATGAAATAGGCAGGACATCATCATCTTTAACCGACACACATCAATGTAAATTATACAGGCATTTGGAGGGAAAAAAAAAATCACACTACAGTCACAACATACATATTTGAAACTTGTTTTTAAAATAGATAATCCGTTAACTAAAATGTGTAAGTCTATGTGCAGCATCTATAGTACCCGTATGTGTAGGCCAGCTAGGCATACACTCTACAATTTTGCTACATCCCTAGCTGCAATGTATTATTAAATATGCATTATATTTTAGCTTATATATATTAACTCAGTGAACATGTGAGTGTATATGTGTTCATAAATTCACTGACTACAGGAATACTTGACTACTCTCTTGGAATTACATAATTACAAAAGAATCCAATCTGAACCTATTATTTCAAAATAGCTTTCTACTCAGAGCTTGCACATAGCTTATGATTCTATTATCATACATACACACACATATATATGTAAATACATACATATATACACACACACACACATATATTTCAAAGGTGATAGGGACTGAATCTACTTAAGCATGTGCTCTAAGGCTGAGCTACATCCCTAGCCTGATTCCACTGTCATATATCTTAGAGGCACACATGTATAAGAAAAAGGTCAAGAAGGCATCATATCATTATGTCAATAGTGGTTTTATACTCTAGTAAGACTACAGGTCATTTTTATTTTGTTGTAGTTGTTTATCTGTCTTTTCTAACTTTGTGCCTAAGTATGGGTTACAGCAGTACCTCAGTTCACAAACTTGATTCTTTTCATGATTCTGATCACAAACACAGTTGGATGAGAACCAAATAAAATTCAGTGGTTAGGTTCAATGATGACCGTATGGGGAAATTTGCTTCAGTTCTTGTCCAATTTGGTTTGTGACCAGAGAAAATTGAGTTCATGAACTGAGGTACCCCTGTAGTAGTATATAAAATGTTAGGTAAAAGCTTCCAGGTTCTGAAAATTTTATTTCTAAAAATGGACGAAGTTAAATATCCCTTTTGCCATCATCAACATACTTACATAGTATGGTTCTGCTTCCCTTTCAGTTATCTCATCCTGATATAGAGTAAAGCAAGTTGGAATTCGTCCAAACCACACATCTCGAAGCACATCTTTGTCATCTGTCATTCTTCCAGTGGTTAAAGCAGTACATATAGGCTAATTTTTTTCTTCAACCAAGGTCAAACTAAAAATAAAAGGAAGAGCATTAGTCAGATCTTTGCAAGGAGAAATTAATCCGCCACAAAACAAAGTCTATAGGAAAAAAATGAATGGCATGAGTATTATTCACTTCAAAAAAGAAAACACTACAAGACTAAACCAGGCAACAGCTACTGTCCTCTGACTCAGGAGCCAAGGGAGTAGCACTGCTTGAGTGAAGGAGTTTGGGGGTAGCCTAGGCAACACTTGAAGAGACCTCATTCTCATCAAAAAACCAAGCCAGGCACAGTGGCACAAGCATGTAATCCGAGCTACTCAGGAGGTTCAGATAAGAGTATTACAAGGTAGAAGGCAGCTTGGGCAAGTTAGCAAGACAGTCTTAAAAAATAGGGCTGGGGCTGTAGTTCACTGTTGCAGTGCTCCAATCTGACACCCAGTACCATACACAAAACAAAACAATGTGATCAGCATTCTTCAGAATGCAAAAGCTAAGTGCAACAAACTCTAAATGCAGATCTATTATTTACTTAAGAGGATCACAGAAGTAACCAATTCGAAACTCATACGCAAGTAATGAACTACAGTCAAAATAAAACTATAGGGGGCTGGGGATTTAGCTCAGTGGCAAAAGCGCCTGCCTGGCATGCGCAAGGTCATGAGTTCGGTTCCCGGTACCGGAGAAAAACCAAAAAAAAAAAAATAAAAAAATAAAAAATAAATAAAACTATAGTATACTTGCATCATCCTTTTACACCCAGAAGAATCTTATCTAAAGAGAACCCCATGATCCTAACAGCCCAAGTCCAAAAGATCATTCTCACAATTACACCTGCCTCATCCAACGTATTTAACTTGTCCCATTCCAAGTACTATCACTTGGAAGAAGAAAAAACCAAATTTACTCATCATGGAAAAATCTATCCCCATTTTAAATTTTTGTTTGTTTGTTTCCGCTGGTACTTGATATGGAAACCAGGACACTCTACCACTGACCTATACTCCTAGACTTTTAAAATTTTTTATTTTGAGATACAGCTCCATTAAGTTCACCAGACTGGCCTCAAACTTATGATCCTCCTGTCTCAGCCTCCAGAGTAGGTGAGAATACAGATGTGCACCACCATGCTCATCTCCAATTTCATCCAATCCATAATCTGATCCAATCCATACCTGCAGTTTTATTAATGATGCTTCCTCTCATAAACCCTCCTGCAAAAATTGCCCACAAGCACCTTGCTGTATGTACTACCATTGCCCTGGTCTAATATGCTCTTCTCTCATCTATTCAAACCCTACTACTCTATAACCCAAGCACATCACCCTCTTCCCCAATGAAACAGTAAATACTTCTATCATGAACTCTCAGAATATTCCCTATTCCACAAACATAGCACTAGACTTGCTGTATGTAAACCTGCTAATGGAAATACCCTGGGTATGGTAGAAGAACATGGTTTTTGATCTCAAACACCCCACTGTCTTTCAGTGCTAATACTCTACAACTAAGAAGCACTATAATATACCACTTGAATAAATGCTGAAATAATACTGATAGGCCACGAATGTAGCTCAGTGGCACAGTGTCTGTCTGGCAAGTACAAGGCCCTGAGTTTGACTCCTGGTACGAAAAAAAGAAAGAATACTGATGATACTTTAAGCAATTCAATATGTGGTACCTGAATACTAAGATACAATAAATCTACTCAAATAATATTTCCCGCTTTCCCCACCTTTTATGGGCAGCTAATTCCTAAATCCTGGATACAATGTCATCCAGAGGTAAATAAACTGAAAGAGATGGAAAAACCTGCTCAACCTAAAAATACTGGGCAACAGTCAAATCAGGATAAAAACTACAGTTAAAAAAAAAAAAAAAACTACAGTTAGACTAACTCTAGTGTTATTTTAAAAGCACACCAGTAGGCTGAACATGGTGCACGTCTGCAATCCCAGCACTCAAAAAGCTGAGGCAGGAGGACTACTGCAAGTTCGAGGCCAGTTACAAAGTGAGTTCAAGGACAGCCTGAACTGCATAGGGAAATCCTGTCTCAAAAAAAAAAAAAAAAAAAAAAAAAGTATATCAGTATTTTCACTTTTATTAAAATATGAAAAGTAACTATTTTTGGTCAGTTATAATTGGTAAATATAATTTACATAATTTACATTTATTTTTCATTTTAAAAATTAAAAAACTGACAAAACAACAATGAAGACAAAAGCAAAACAACATAAAAACAACAAAAATGATACATGACCTCAAAACAAAGTGATAGAAATTTACAATGGTTGCTATATTACATATATTACATATATTACATACTGTTATCTTCAATGAAGTTGCTCAGTCCACTAGACATAATGTCAGATTGATCAAACAAAGACAGTAACAAGTAAAAAAAAATTTTTTTTAAATTTTAAAAACACCATGCTTTGAAATTCTGTATCATTTTTATGGCTCTCTATGCTGTTTTGTTTATGTATTTGTTTTTGTTATCTTGTTTTATTTTTTAAATGAGAAACAAAATGTATATGTATATATAAGGATAGCTGGAATTGTTGATGCCTGTGGTTTATTGAGAGGATCAGTCGACACTTAAAATTTTCTTTTTTCTTGACCAATTTTGCACACTTGAATTTGATAATCAGAATGACTGATTTGAAAACAATATACACTATAAGAACCACTGTTGAATTCCTACCATCTTGTACGGTGAAGCTCCGCATCATTTCCAATGTTTCTTTTTTTTTTTTTTACATAATTTACATTTAATGTATGTATGTTAAAACTTCACGTAGCTCCACAGTGATAAGCCCCAAATTCAAGCATACTGAGTTTCTTTACAGACCAGAAAATTTCCAAATTTTCAGATCACACAAAATATTCACTGAAAACAGAAAAGTACTACCTACTTCTTGATTCCATCCAATAAACTGTTCTTTTTTAGTAAATTTACTAATCTAGCATGATGGTACATTCCTGTAATCCCAGAACTCTGGTAGGCTGAGAAAGGAAGCTCAAGGTTTGAGTCCAGCGTTGGCAACTTAACAACCTTGTCTCAAAATTTAAAAAACGTAAAAAGAGACAGAGATGGAGCTCAGTGCAGAAGAGTTCTGGGCTCCATACCCTGGTGCCACATACATACATACATGCATGCATGCAATACATACATGCATAAACGAACAAGCAAGTAAGATAAATTTACTAGTGGCAAGAATTAATGAAATCTTGGTTATGAAAAGTAAATTAAAATTGAATTTGATATAAAGGTGGAAAACAGCGGTTCTACAACTGTGATATACCCAATAGACAGCTACAACTGAGATTCCCGCTTTGCTCACTTAGAGAAAAAAACATGAAGCAACAAGCTCTCTTACTAATAGATTAAGAAAAATTTATTATAGTTTTAATATTTGTGTTTGTTTTCTTGGGTTCAAGTGCTACCAATTAAACTCAAGGTTCTACTATAGAGCTATATTACCTGCACACTTTAGTTATAATTTTAAAGTTCAAAGGTCACCATCAATATTGTCACATTGGATGACTTTTTTTCTTCTGAGAAGAAACAGAAACTATAACTCAAGCTGGAGGTGGTAGCTCAAACCTATAATTGCAGCTACTTAAGAGGATGAGGCAAGGGGATTCCAAGCTGGAGAACAGACTGGAAAATTTAACAAGACCTTGTCTTTAGAAAAACTTATAAAGGGCTGGGAACGTAGCTCAGCACTCCCAGTACTCCCAAGGGCAGGGGTGCTGATTTATATCAAGACAATTCAAACTTAAAGTGTGTATGGCCATCTAAGGAAAGGCAACTCTACAAACTCTTCACTTCTGTCCCAAGCACTGTCCTTCAAAAAACAAAGAGATGTGATTGGTCGGATTCCAGAATTACATCTGAGCTGTGTTTATTAATAGGCAGGCATCACCATAAACCAAAACATTATTCATGTTAATATGGCTTCCTTCTCTCTTGTGTGGGCTGCCACAACACTTGACTGTCCTGCTCTTTCTTTCCATGTCACTCTCTTCTGCTTCTCCCTTTCATGTGTGAGAAGGATCAAAAGAAATAACCAATGGTTTCTCTTCGTATCTGAGAGTCCTTCCTCAAAAGTGATACAAAGATGAACTTAGGAGAAGAAAATATCTCAAAAGCCAAACTACAGCCTTGGGTTTTAAAGCTTGTGCTCTAGACATGATCACCAAATTCTACCGTATTATTTAAGTACAAAAACCAGTGTTAAAAAAAAAACACCAGTGTAAATCTAGGCAGGCATGGTAGTATATGCCTGTGATCCCAGCATCTGGAAGAGTGAGGCAGGAGGACTACAAGTTTGAACCCAACCTGGGCAATACCCTATTAAAAAAAAAAAAGAACTTCAAAAGATGTATAGGATGTAACTCTATATGAAAGCCTTGGATTCAATCCCCAGTTCAGGAGGAAAAACACTGGTACTTGTATCTTTGTTTCTTATACCTTTTTTATAGGATATCAAAGTGAAAAAATGATCAGACAAGATAGCTAAAGGTATAATGTGATATCTGATACAAATTTGCAAAATAAAATCCGTAAAACAGATTTGTGAAATGCAAACAAGGCTACTTACTGCTTCATAATACGCTTTAAAAACCTATGACCAAATAATATTTTAACATATAAAAATCTATAAGCCAGGCGTGGTGGTGCACGCCTGTAATCCCAGCACTCAAGAAGATGAGGTAGGAGGGTCACTGCAAGTTCAAGGCCAGCCTGGACTACAAAGTGAGTTCAAGGCCAGCCTGAACTACAGAGTGAAACCCTGTCTCAAAAAGACCAAAAAAATGAAAAATGTAGAGCCGGATTGCCTGTACTCAAAGCTTAGCTCTATCACTTATTGTGTGACCTCAAGTAAGTCACTTAACTTCTCTTCATCTGTTTTCTCATCTATGATATGGGAAAATAGCACTTAACCCATTTGATACAATAACTAAGTGAATTAATACACATAAAAATCAATAGTTAGCTGGGCTTCCACACACACCCCTATTACCCAGCTGTTCCACAAGCTGAGGCAGGAGGATCACAAATTTGAGGCCAGCCTGGGCAACTTAAAGAGATCTTGTCTCAAAGTTTAGACCCGGGCATGGTGGCACATGCTTGTAATCCCACTCAGTAGAACTCAGTAGGCCAAGGCAAGAGGATCACTGTGAGTTCAAGGCCTGCCTGGGCTATGTGGCAAGTTCAAGGCCGGCCAGAATTACAGAGGAGACTGTGTCAAAAAAAAAAAAAAAAAACAAGCAAACAAATACATAATTATATTTTTAGAAAAGACTGGGGATGTAGCTCAGGGGTAGAACACTTTCCTATGATGTGCAAGGCCCTGGGTTCAATTTCAAGTAATAGGGAAAAGAAAGATTAATATTTAAAAACTTTACATGGACGTGGTAGTACAGCATTCAGGAGGCTGAGGCAAGAGGATCTCAAGTTCTAACCTAACATGGGTAACTTAGTGAAACTCTGTCTCAAAATTAAAAAGGACTGGGAATGTTACTCAGTGCAAAGGCCCAGTACTATAGAGCGGATAAAGAATAATCAAAAGCATTGTAAGAAAAGCAACAGTTCAAAAATACCAACTTAACATTGTTACATTGAGTCAAAAATATGATATGTCTAGCTCTGTGACATGTGCTAGACACCTCCAAATTAACAAAGTAACAATAATAACTTTTAAAAAGCTCAGTCAGAGCTGGGCATGGTGCCACACGCCTGTAATCCCAGTACTCAGGAGGCTGAAGCAGGAGGATATTTACAAATTCGAGATCAGCTTGGGCTACAAAGTGAGCTCAAGGCCTGCCTGAACTACACAGTGAGACCCTGTCTCGAAAAAAAAAAAAAAAAAAACTCAGTCAAGGGCCAGCAATGTAACTCAGTGGAGAATATTTTCCTACTATGCAAGAGGCCCTGGATTTGAAAGGAAGGAGAAGATAATGCCATATAAAATAGCAATAACAATCTTAAAACCCCTCAGCCATTCCTCAAAAGTATTATAATCTCGAAATATACTAAGCATACCGTTCATTTTCATGTTTTTTCCACATCTTTGTCCATGCTGGCTACTCTTACCCTAAAGCAGTCTTTCTACTTTGTCTTTCAATTTAGATACCTGTTTGGACAGAATGTAAACAGCCTTTCTTCTATGCATGACTTATGTGCAATCCTCTTTCTTCACTGTACCTTTACTTTTTTTCTACTCCAGCATTTACAAACATTCTAAAGATGTGTATTTGTGTGTATGTCTCCTCAGTTAGAATGTAACGCATTTCTTTGGGGGAAAAGGTCATATTTCCTTCATCTTTTTTAACCTCTGATACTTGCATAGTACATGGAATATAGTAGATGCCTACATCTATGTTTACTGAATTTGAGTTTTGTTGGAAAAGGTACACGAATGCAAAATTACAAAACCAGCCTGGGATGGTTGCAAAAGCCTGTAATCCCAGCACTTGGAAAGCTGAGGCAAGAGGATCACGACAAGTTCAAGGCTAGCCTGAACTACATAAAAAGACCCCCTCAAAAAACAAAACAATTACAGAGCCAAACAAAACCCCCCAAAATGAGAGAAGCACATCAGATTAATAAATATCAGATTATGTGCTACCTGAAAATACTAAGTAATTCCACAAACATTATACATCTTAATCACACTTGATACACATAAGCCTACACATCCCCATTTTACAAATAATGAATTTGAGATGGAAAAGTTGGATTATTTTTCAAACCTTGTAGCTAATAAATGACAGAGCCAAAGTCACAAGCAACACCCAGAGTTGCTAATCTCACAGTCTTTCCATCATATTGGCCAATTTCCAATATCCATTCCAACTCTAAAACATCCATATCTGTACTACAACGCTACCTCAGTACTAGTTGTTAAATGGTTCCAGGAGGTACAACAGCACAAAACAAACTGTTTTGGCTGGAAAAGGTAGCAAGTGACAAGGAATCAACACAGACAGGTTCTAGCTTACAGGTCAGGTATCAAACAAAGGACAAGCACCAGAACAAAATGTTTTTATCAAAATTTGTGGAATACCAAATGCAAAGGGTTCCAAAGCAGTTGAATACTGAGATTTGACTGTATAATCAAATGGTTTTTCTGTGTGTGTGAGTTGTTATGGGATTAATATTTGGAATTTAAAGCCAGGCGTGCTGGTGCAAGCCTGTAATCCCAGCACTCTGGAGGCTAAGGCAGGAGGATTGCTGCAAGTACCAGGCCTGCCTGCGTGCAAAATGAGTTCAAGCCCAACCTGAGCTGCACAGTGCGACCCAGCCTCAAAAAGACCAAAATATAAAGTTAAATTTAAAAAGAAACATTCAGAATCTAAAGAACAAATAGTCTATACACAGAAAGGAAGAACAATTAGATGCTGTTCTACTTATGATAGGGTTACACCTCATAAATACATCATAAATTGAATATGTCATGAATAGAGAAGTATTTCACACACATAACCTACTGAACATCATAGCTTAGCAAACAGTACATTGTAGGATATGGGCTGTTGCACTTGTGATCCCACAGCTCACAGAACTGCACTGCTGCTACTACTGGGCAATGCAAAAATTACATTATCACATATGGCTACCCAGGAAAACCAACACTCAAAATTCCTAGGATGGTTTCTACTAAGCAATATAATGAATATATATTGCTTTTCTACCATTATAAAGTTATTTAACATCAAAAAATCCTAAGCAGTACCAACATTAGCTCAAGGAATTCTCAGGAGGGCAAAACAGCACCATTAAACAAACACAGGAACAACATCTATGTCAACCTTTTAGGGAATTTGGGGTTGGAAGGGTTAGGAAACAATAAAAGAGCTGTGGAAGGGTTAGGAGATAATATAAGAGCTGACACTGTAACACATTTAAATATCACACAGCATCTTAAGCAAATCCCTCCACTAAACCTGTTTCTTTTACCTTTAAGATGAAATGAATACCTGCATCACAAATTTGAAAAATCTGTAACTTTGTTTACTATAGTAATGGACACATATTAGAAATTCAAATAATTATTCTTTGACACTAGAAACATTTGTGTGAAATAAAACTAGATCATGGCTGGGGATACAGCTTAGTGGCACAAACACCTGCCTGGCAAGCACAAGGTCTTGAGTTTGATTCCTGGTACAAAAACAAAAACAGAAAACAAAAACAAAAACAAAAAAACCTAGATCATGAAGCATACCACACAGAAGATCATGAAAAATTTCAGAGTTCTAAGTGACACTTCATGATTTAATCTCATGTTACATTTATAGATCTGACTAATTTCTATTACTGTATCAAATACATACCTTATAGAGAGGCCCGCCAGGAGGAAATTTCAGCAACTACCACAAAGAAATGATTGCTTGACTTAGAATGGTAGTCAAGTGACAGACTGAGTGTTTTCAAGAAAGAACAATAGATGAAAAGTGGTTGAAGGATAAAGAACAAAAACAGGAAACATTTAAATGTTGATAGTAGGCAAAGTAGTTAAGGAGCTTGAAATCACAATGACATAGGTCTAAACCCTGACTTCCACTTAGTAGTTATATGTCCTAGGACAATAATCCATCCCATCTGAACTTCTTATCTGTATAAGTCTGACATTCACAGGGCACAGGTATTTAGCACATGGTAACTACTCAATAAATGGTTTTATGTACTTAATATGTATATGATTTTCTTTTCTTTATTTTTATTTTTTTGATCTTTTTTGAGACAGGATCTCACTATGCAGTTCAGGTTGGCCTTGAGCTCACTTTGTAGCCCAGACTGGCCTCAAACTTCCAACGATCCTCCTGCCTCAGCCTCCTGAGTGCTGGGATTACATGCGTAAGCCACCATGCCCAGCTCTGTACATGGTTCTCCACTCAATAAATGGTATACGTACACAATATGTACAAGGCTTCTTCATTTTTCAAGGCCACTCTGCTAGAACACTTCTTTTAGCCTCTCTTGAACAACTCAATCCTTTCAGTTTAATATCTCCTGGGAAAGCTTTCCCCCAAGCAGCCTCCAGTCAAATTACTTTTGTTGTTGCTTTGGTTCAGTTTGCCTTTTTCAGAGAGAGTATATCAGAATATGCTTTCCAGGCTGGCCTTGAACCCAATTCTCCTGCCCAAGCCTCTCAAGTAGCTGGGATTAGTTATGTGCAACTGTGCCCACAATAATTTTTTTTTTAATTTTTATTTTTTGGTGGTTCTAGGAACTAAATGCAGGGTGTAGCAAAAACTAGGCAGGTGCTCCATCCCTAAGCTACATCCCTAGATTTTAATTTCTTCAACAGTATGTCCTACTAAGCCACTTATGGTTATCTTCTCTCTTGCCCCTAACCACACTTAATAGGGAGTTCCTTGAAGACTGTTATCATTTATACCTAGATGTCCCCTGAAAGCCTCATGCACTCGTAGGTGGGCCTTTGGGAAGGTGACTGTACCATTGGAGCGTTCATCCAATTAGTCCCTTGTGAGTTTATAGCTAGACATGTTGGGAGGGAAAACCTGGTTGCAGGAGGTGAGTGACTGGGGTGTGGCCGGAGGGTTTTATCTCCTCCCTCTTCCCTTTATCTCTCTCTGCCTCCTAACACTATACCCTGAGCTGTTTCTCCTCTGCTACACTCCTCTGTCATGCTGCCCTGCCTTGCAGCCAGTCACTATGGACTGCAACTTCCACAACCCTCTAGTAAAAATAAATCTTTGCTCCTTACATTCATGGCTATCCAATATTGTGGCTCACCAACGAGAAAGTAAGACAAAGAGAAAGACAAAAGTAGTCATATTTATCTTCTTATCCTCAATTAACACAGTAAATACATAGCAGGCTTTGCAATTTTTGTTAAAGGTGGGGAAAACCTATATATAAATTTAGGTTCTTAAAAGGGCATAGTGGGCCACGGATATGGCTCCATGACACAGAACCTGCCCAGCAAGCACTGGCTCCTGAGTTCAATTCCCAGAAACCCCATCACCACCACCAAAAAAGGGGAGCATAGTGTAGTGCGCCTGTAATCCCAGCACTCAGGGAGCTTAGGCAGGAGGATCACTATGACTTCAAGGTCAGCCTGGGCTACACAGGAAGTTCAAGGCCAGCCTCAACTATATAGCAAGATCCTGTCTCAATCAGTCCATTACTCAATAAATCTAGGTTTTTAATAAGCTCTTCCACATTACTCTCCTCCAAATCAGTATAATTACACTTTAAAATGAGCAGATTCCATTATTTAGAAAGGTTTCTCTCTACATATATTATGCCATCATCACCATCCAGCCAATTCAAACTATTAGTTCTATTTCTGCATCCAATTCAGGGCTTGCATCACAGTAGGTATCCAATCAACATTTGATAACCACTCAGCAAATAGCATAGTAGGATAAAAATGCACAATTATTTGTGCTTTATATATTACCTACCAAGAAGGGCTAACCTAATACCTAGAGCTATTTTTGTTGACAAAGTCACCAACTACCTAGAAATTAAGAGATCAAATACTTGAATAACTAAAAATAATAATCTCTGCCAGCTGGTCTCCCTTTAAATTCAAGAACACTGAGCTGGGCATGGCAGCGCACGCCTGTAATCCCAGCACTCGGGAGGCTGAGGCAGGAGAATCCTTTCAAGTTCAAGACCAGCCTGGGCTACAAAGTGAGCTCAAGGCCAGCCTGAACTGCATAGTGAGACCCTGGCTCAAAAAAAAAAATCAAGAACCATAAACTCAAACGCGGGTCCCAAGTAATGCCTCATATTCCTATATTTCCCTAGTCCATCTATTCCCCCACCTCCTTTATCACTATTCTATACCTTCTCAAATTTCCAAATCTCTTTCCTCATCTCTCCTCTCCCTCTCCCTCTCATTTTCTGCTAATGTACTTGCTCTCTATTTCCTTTTATCCTGTTACTGTGGATCACAGATTCACAACCCCACCCTGAACTGTGGGGAAAATCCTGCATATCTTTCCTAAATGTTTACAGTCCTTGAACCACTCCCTGTAGATCTTTCTTCTGGCTTTAAATACTAAACCTATAACTCCCATTTATATCTTCTGCCCAGACTTCCCTTTGAATTTGTTTCACATACACATATTACTGCATACTGACATTTCCCCACTTGGAAATTTAACATGTGCAAAACTGAAAATGATTTCAGATCTTCCTCCCTCCTCTCCCCTATTACTCTGTAGTCACCTCTATTTTGGAAGGTGGTAATTCTATTCTTTAGTTGCTTAGGCCATAAACTTTGAAATCGTCCCGGACTATTCTCCCACACCTAGCTGCTCTCCCACACATGGCTGCTCTGGAAACATCCAGAATAGTCTTTCCAAACCACCTTCACTATTACCACCCTGATCCAAGTCACCCTGACCTTCAGCCCAGATAAATGCAATGGCCTGCCACCAGCGCTATTTCTGCCTGTGCTGCATTAGGTCAACAAAGCAGACAGATCCTTTCTAAACACAAGTTAGATCAATTCACTCTTTATTCAAAACCCATCTCATTCAAAATAAAAACTAAAGTTCTTACAAAGTCCCACAAGGCCTTAAATAACCTTGCCTGAGTATCTATTTCTCCAATGAGTGTTCACTACTTTCCAGCTAAACTAGCTGGTATGCTCCAGGTTCATGGCCTGTTAGTTCTCAAGGCTCTTTCTACATGGCATCTTTATCACTTTCATGTCTTCACTCCAACCTTTTTTACAGAGACCCCAGGATGTCCTACCCATAGCTCTGCACCCCCATTTTTTATTGCTTTATTTTTTTCTCTAGTATCTTCCACTATATGATATATACTTTGATTTTTGTATCAGTGTCTTCTCTTGCTCATCCCTAATGTGAAGTTCACAAAGGTAGAGACTTTTATTGTTTTTTTTTTTAAACTATTTCTTCCAATGTCTGGCCTATGGCATGTACGCAGTATTTCTGAAAGTAACAAACTGAACACACTCTATGTGTGCACAGCTGTAAAGACCCATGTCCATAGGGTCCTATTCTGCTCATTTCTCCCCAAATGGACTAACGCTGGAGACCAAAAGACATATTTAAATCTACTGTAAAACTCTAAAATTTCTCAACTATTAACCGTAGCCCAACATCTTTATTTTCAAATTCAAAACTCAACCAATGACTCTCACGAAAGATATCACAAATAGTTCAGACGAGATCTAAATATTAACAATTTCAAGAACTCAAATTTATCAGATGAATTCTAGATGGTACTGTAACTTCAGTTTCTGTTAAGTCTCTAGATTCTCATTACTGCAGACATACTATACTTTCCCACATCTCAGAAAAATCTAGAACCAATCGTTTCCTAGATTCCTCAAGTTTTAGGTATGATTATGTGAAAGCAATCGAGTAAAGTGAAAGTGCTTTACCAACAGAAAATGGCTCGTCAACAATGAATGTTATTATTAAAATGAGAACTAAGGAAATGTCACTGAGAGGATAAATTGGAGGAAATAGCTGAGTTCGGATGGAATCCAACTGCCCCATGAAATAATTATGGTTTAAGTAACTATGCTACAGGAAATGCAGGTCCTGAACTGAACTCCTGGGCTTGCGACCCGACACTGTTTCCTACCTTAGAGACAGCGGACTCCGCTAGAGGCACAGACCCGCCCCAAGCCGCCCGCGGACAGCGGTGTCTGGCCAACCCCCTCCGAGCGGAGGAACCACTTCACCCGCCTTCGCGACCGGGGCGCACTGCTCACGCCAGCCACTCGCCCTCCTCACCACACCTACCAGTCCCCCAACCCTCTTCCTCCAAGCATTTACTCTCTCACCGGGACACACACACTTACCCTGCCCGAAGCGCTGGCTCCTCCCCCGGCTTCTCGTAGGGGTGAAGACGCCTGGGTCGGGGCTCTGCTGCCTGACACTCTGTCCAGCCGAGGAGCCAGAGCAAGAGTCCAGAGAGCGTGCGCAGCCGCAGAAAGCACAGGCGCAGAGGTCGGAGCCTAGCTCTGGTGTACTTCCGCCCTCCGGTACCCGGCGAACACAGCCGACGGCGCGGCGCAACCCTGGAAGCCCACCCCAAGTCCAGTCACGCTTGGCGCCCAGAGATGACGTCATGGAGTCTCACGTGGCCTGCACTCCGCTCTCTGGGATCCGCCCATCGTCCTGGGGAGTGGGAGTCGCTTTTGAGCATGCGCACACCGAGCGGCGTGCTTACAAAAGTGAAACCTCAATTCAAAGGTTTCCTGTTACCTGAGTCCGGAGCTCGGAAAGATAGTCATTGGGGGTTGCGAAGGTTAATGTAACAGCTCTATAATAACAGACACCCTCCCTAAATCCTGATCGCAGCATTCCTCTTCCTAACATCTCAAAATACTATTTTTAAAAGGTTAGTTTTCAAAGTGCTTTCACATCCGTGTTCTCATTTGATGGTTTTAACTTTTTTAGAACGACGGCAGGCACTAAATAGCCGTATTTAAACGAAAATTATGTGAGTACTGAGTAGGTGAGCCCACCTATCCAACAATGCCTCTTCCTGTTTCTGAAAATAGCAGGCAGTTAATAAACTCACTCCTAAAGAGTGTTGTATTGGATCTATGCAAATTTTTAACTAAGCATTTAAGATTTTTCTCTAAACTATACATACCATAATGCTAGGCATGCTGAGTAAATGCTGAGGCTCAAAACAGGTTTCTGATCATTGGGAAGATAGGGAAAATTTTGGTATTAGCCACAGGATTCTTGCAATCCATTGGTGAGTCACAAAATTAGTAGAGCATGACCAATGTGTCTTAAATGAAATCAAACAGAAAGTTGCAGAATGCTTCACATACATAAAAGGTAAATATTGTTTCCTGAAATTTTTATTTCAGTATATATATGTTATACACTGGGTAGAATATGAAATATATTTCTTAGTAAGGGTGACAAAGAAGTTTGAAGCACATTCCTGGTCTACTCCATCTACTCAAAGCAAAAATTTCCTCTAGAATATCCCCAACAGTCAGTTATTATCCCTATAAGAAAGATCCTAGAAAAAAGTGAATCACCTTCCCAGCGGCAAACAAAAACGTATAGAATTTACTTTGAAATGTATACAAACAATAAAATGAATTGATTGGATAAATATGTGAATAACTGAGTAAAATACAATATAATGGTAGAATCTAAATGACAGTTCTCTATAAATGGCCATTTACTATAAAATTCTTACAACTTTGTTATGTGCTTGACATTTTTCCCAAGTAAATGCCGGAGGGGAGGGCAATATATGGAAAACCATAATAAGTGTAAGTGATTACATGGACTTAAAATCCATTTCCTTGAAGTTTTATAAATTGACCCTGTTTTCCTTTCTCCTTTTGTCCCTCTTCTCTCATCTACAACCTGTAACAGAACTATCCAACCCATTTTCTAAAGGACAAAATTTCAGATGTGAAAACATAGCTGGTTCTTCATAACCCACACAGGAATAAAAATTGTTAGTTCTTTTAGCTATTTTTCATATGCCATACCTCCCTTCTGAATATGGTCCAGTTATCAGAGTCCCCACTAAATAGTTGTATTCTTTCCCATCTGTTGATTATGGTCCTTAAGGAAAAATTTCAAAGAGAATTTTTTTAAATAGAGTATTTAAATTCTGTATTTGTTTTGTCATTTCCATTTGCTAACATGTCTTTTCTTCCAGTCAGTAATTCTGCATCTTTCTTACTTTTTGTGGAGGTAATATTCAAAGAACTTTTTTGGGTTAGCCATGTTATTTCCTCCAAGCCTCAGTTCATTTTGAGTGACTCTTAAGCAACCATTTGTCTTGTGAGAATTTGTTTATAAAGTCCTCTTTTCAACAAAAATCAAACACACAGGTCCTCCAAAATTCTGAGTTCATGCCAGGTATAGGAGAGCACATCTGTAATGCCAGCACTCTGGAGGCTGAAGCAAGAGGATCTCTGTGAGTTTGAGGCCAGCTTGAATTACATACCGAGACCCTGTCTCAAAAAAAAAAAAAAAAAAAAAAAAAAAAAAAAAAAAAAAAAAATGGTAAAGGACTAGTGCTGTTTTGAGAAGGATTCATTGAGCCTGTTATCTCAGTTCCT
>NW_004955411.1:31648508-31651544 GCF_000276665.1 Chinchilla lanigera
ATCAATCAAAACATAAAAATAAATAAAATTAAGAGATTCCAGAGAAGTCTTTGTCAATAATATATCTCTTTTCTTCTCATTATAAAAGTTTGCAGTTGTAAAGTCTGGCTTTTTTCTGACCCTTGGTGCTGGGGTATGAACCCAGGGTCCTTACACTAAACTGTACCCCAGCATTTTTTTTACTACTTACTCTAATGATCTAAGTCACTAAATTGCCCATGCTAGGTTTGAACTTGAACCCTCCTGCTTTTGCCTCCCGAAGTATTGGGATTATAGGTGTGTACCATCACAACCAGCCTGGCTTTTATTTTTGCCTGCCTCTCGATTTATAAAAGTCAAAGCCATGGGATTTCTTTACTCTAAATTTATTCAAATCTGCTTTCCTCATCCCCAGCACTACCAAAAAAAAAAAAAAACTACTTTCCTAAAATCTAAGGTATCTGTCCTACCCATCCACCTGCTATGAATTCTAGTATGCCATTAGAGTTAATAAGCAAATTCCATCTCTTCTCTTTACTCTCTCCTGCTGGTTTCAGAAGATGAGGCAGGCCAATATTAGTTATTTTACTTCAGTCCTAGTGTCTCTTTGCTCCAACTAATTACCCTGTTTCCCACATTTTTTCTTTATTACTGGTTTCTTCTTTTAGCCTGCAGACATGCTGAAATGTTCTCCCATTCCACTCAAATCTTTCTTTGGCCTTTACCACTTCCTACCTACACTGTTAGTACACCTTTTACCTGGTCTCCAGTGCCTCCAATGTTGCTGTATTTGTCCCAGGGACCATCTCAGTTTTACACTGATTTCAAGCAGTGTGTGTTTTCTAAAACATACTCTAAGCAAGTCACTCTTCTGCTTGTGACTTTTTACTGATTCCTTCCAGGCAAACTCCAAGTTACTTAGCATGATAAAGAAGGTCCTTTATGAGTGACTTCTTCCTTATAAATTCCATTCCTTGTACTCATGCATTGCACTTCAAAATCCAATAGTAGCTGGGTGGGGTGGCACACACACCTGTAATCCTAGCACTCCGGAGGGAGACAGGAGAAATTCCTAGGAGGAAGGGCTTGAAGGCAGAGGGGAAAAGGGGAAGGTCACTCTCCAAAAACCACAGAGTGCCCAGTTCTAACAGCGAGACAAACAAGGAAAGACCAGAAGGCACATGCACGGTGGGCTTCTGGGGTGGCCCAAGGTAAGATCCTTGGAAACCACAAAGAGCACCCACTTCTAAGCTATGCCTGGGGACACATGTGCTTTAGACTATGCTAAACAACTGGGAATAATCTCAACTCAATTATAGTTAATTATAATCTCATTTATATTGTGGTTTTATCTCCCACCCCATGTGGGCATCAAGACGTTACTCAAGGGTCCATATAGGGACAAAAACTCTCCACTCCAACAGAAAGGAAGAGAGTTGTTCCTGATTGGCATGAATTGCCTTGTCGGTTTTGTTGGTTTGTTTTTTGGTTTTTGGGGTTTTTTTTTTGGTTTTTGTTTTTTTTTTGTTTTGTTTTTTGGTCTTTTTGAGACAGGGGCTGACTATGCAGTTCAGGCTGGCGTTGAGCTCACTTTGTAACCCAGGCTGGTCTCGAACTTACAACGATCCTCCTGCCTCAGCCTCCAGAGTGCTGGGATTACAGGCATGTGCCACCACGCCCAGTTCCTCAATGGTTTTTGAATACCCAATATCAAGCATGATGCCTGGAATGCAACACAGCATTTGCTGACATAAACTAAACTATACATATGCTCTCTTGCAAGATTCCCATCACTTTCACCTCACAAACTAAACTGTTCCACACAGCTTAGAGTTTAGGTAAAAGGAAAGTGGGTGTTTCCATTATTATAATACTTCATGAATTCCCAAGGGACAAGCTCAACAAGGACAGTTGGAAGGAATTGAGATGCATTGCCATTAATGGAGAGGAGCTCCTGCAGCCACCTCACAGTTTAAGGGCTCTACAGCCACTGCAGCCTGTCTCAGTCAGTGCCAGTTCTATGGGATACATGGGAGAAGACACAGTCTGCAACACATCTGCAGAACATAGTCATACTTTGGTTCCTCTGTCTGTTTGCACATCTTTTAGGTTCAGTATCCCCTCTTCAACTTGCCAGTCACTCCATGCTGTCACTTACATGAGTCCTATCTGAACTGTACTGATTGATGAATTGACACACCAGTGAGTTCATATCTGAATGTGCTGTTAGGAAATAGGGCTTGGTTGGAGGAAGTGGGTCACTGAAGGTATGATCTGGAAGGGTGCATTCTTGTCCCTGGTGCCTTCCTTTTCTCCCTGTACTTCCTGGCTGCCATAGGTTGAGCAGCTTTCCTCCACCCTGCCTTTTCTGCCTTAGAGCCAGCCTACCATCGACCAAACCCTCTGAAACTAGAAGCCAATAAAACCTCTCCTCCTCTAATTTGCAAATTTCTGGTATTGTGTCCCAGGGACAAGAAGGCTATTACTGGGTACATAAGGTGTTCAGTGCCATCCAGTTTCAGATATCCACTGGATATCTTGGAATATATCCTCCAGATAAGAAGGGACTACAGTGTATGCATAAGTACTTATTATTTAACTTCTCCCATATGATTTTTTTCTATAAAAAGCCTTTATTAAAACTATGACAAGCTAGGTATTGTAGTGCTCTAAACCCAGCAGTCTGGGAGGCTGAGGCAGGAGGATCATAAGTTCAAGCCCAGCCCGGGCAACTTAGTGATTTAACAAGTATGTCTCTCAAAAAGGGGGGTGGGACTGGGGAGGTAACTCAGTGTGAAGGACCTAAATTCAATTCCCAGTTGCACAAACAACAAAAAACAAACAAAAACAAATAAGCCTGTAATGATGGCACACACCTGCAATTCTGGCTCCTCAGAAGACTGAGGCAGAATGGTCACAAGTTCAAGACCAGCTTGGGTAGCTTAGTAAATACTTGTCTCAAAACAAAATTTGAAAAGGACTGGGAATGCTTGTCTAATATGTGCGAGGCCGTGCAATTTTCCAGGACTTGGAGGTGGAGGATTAGACCTATCACTC
>NW_004955411.1:31651644-31653481 GCF_000276665.1 Chinchilla lanigera
AGAGAGAGAGAGAGAGAGAGAGAGAGAGAGAGAGAGAGAGAGAGAGAGAGATATTCCTAAAGCAGCAAAATAAAAAATACTTGCTATAACATATTGTTGTCACCAGGTGTCACAGTCTGCCCAGCCAGTGAGGCCAGTCAACAGGACACTCAATAATGTAACTGATGGTGTTTCCCAGAAGGACATCTCCAGTTACTGTAAGAGATCCTGGACAGCCTGAAAGAATTGTCACAACAAAATTATTTTAATTTGCAAAGGGGGAGGGGGAAACCTCTTGTCAGTGCTAACTCTGATCTCTTTCAAATCTTTGATCTTCTCTTTCACTAGTTTGGTCTGGATCATAGGATAGCACAGCACAGCTGAGTAGTTGAGGATATGATTTCTAAACCGTCACTCTGATATTTATTACCTGTGTGGCCACTGGAAAAATTATTTAAAGACCTGCTACATAGTTGTAATGCCCAATGCAAAATGAAAATGAAGGCTCTTTGTTAAAAGGTTAAGAATCTCAAAATGGCAACACACAACCTTTAAGTGAGTGCCGAGTCCTCTGCAGATGCATGGATCATATGTCCAAGAAACCTGACTTTTACATAACTTTTTTTTTCAGTGCTGGATGTTGAATCCGGGCCCTCACACATGCTAGGCAGTGTAATATGATCCCACTAAGCTATACTCTAAGCCCTCTTAATAAAAGAAAACTTCTGAGAAATACTAAAGTTAATTCAAGGGCTGGCAGATGGAGGGGAAAAGAGATATAGAAATTAATCAGTTAACAGTTTCTGGCTTAAAAAAACACAGTTGCTAACAAAACCAACAAAAAGGTCCTTCACGTGGGAAACTTATACCCTATGACAGCCACCAGTTATGCCATTATGCCCTGTTTACATACAAACTTTCCAATTCAGAAGCATCAAGACCTCTTATGGACTATACCTGTAACCAAAAATTTTCTCAGTTTAGGGTAACCCTACCCATCTTGTCTGTAGCCCACACAGCTTCCATGCAAACAACTTACGCCTTCCTCCCCCAGCTCCTCATTAAAACATCATCTAGCTTTTTCAGTCCAGTGAACATTTCTCCCAGCGCTATCCAGCCTTGCTACTGACAGTTTGCGGAACTTGCACTTTTTTCCTGGCTAGCATTTGTAATGGCCCAATAAATTCTTTTATTTCAGAGATCCCTTGGTCTCCTCCAAGCCACCATGTCTCTGTTTTCCTCAAGGTAAAATGAGGAAAATGACAGCACTTGCCTCGTGGACTTGTAAGAGTAAGTGGGAGGACACACATGAGCAGCATGAGCTCTGAGTGCATGGGAGCTGGTGTAGGCCTTTATCAGCCGCTGAGCTCTCCTCCCCATAGCAACCCATTTTACAATCTGCTGCCCAGACAACCTTCTTCAGCACCATTCTCATCATGGCTCTGTTCTGTTTTTACAAAACCCAAATCCTCACTACCTACAGAATAAAATCCAAACTTCTTGATTCGCAGTTCTCCAGCTTCATCTCCCATCACCTGTAGACACCCTGGTCTCTCTCTGGACTGTCCTGCTGGAAACGACCTCTCCCCAGGGCTGCAAGGAATAGACAATCCAAGGTACAATTCTGCCTTCAAGTTGTCTGCAATCTACACTGGGAAACAACATTACACAAGAGAGTGAGTAACAGTGCAAGGCAGAAGTGGTCAAGGAGAAAAGTGTCACAAAAGCGACTGAAACGGCATTTAAAAATATTATTTCATAATTTTTTGTGGTTACCATGTTATATATAGAATGGATGTTGTATGTGTCAAAACTCCTAGCTCCATGGATTCTTTTCAAAAATATAATGCATATGGAG
>NW_004955411.1:31654062-31662782 GCF_000276665.1 Chinchilla lanigera
AAAAAAAAAAAAAAAAAAAAATTGCACATAGCTATGTGTACTTTCTACAGGTATAGAATAATGACATGTATCTACCATTCTTGTATTACCTAGAATGTTTGATATTGAAAGTGCATATTTATTTACTCATTTACTTTGAGACAGGGTTTTGATTTGTAGTCCAGGCTGGTCTTGCACTCACAGCAATGGTCTTGCCTCAGTCTCCAAAATGCTGGGATTACAGGTGTGCACCGCCGTCAGGGTCTTGATTTGTAGTCTAGGCTGGCCTCAAACTCACAGCAATCTTCCTGCCTCAGTTTCCAAAGTGCTGGGATTACAGGTGTGCACCACTATGCCCAGCTGAAAGTGCGTTTTTAGACTGGCTTCTCTCACTTAGAAATTTTCATTTGCTTTCTGCTGGTATTCAAGAAACACGTAGCGTTTTATTGTTTTGTTTTTGTTGTATTTTCAGTTTCAGTTTTTGTTGTATTTTCAAGGCCCAAGATTGAAGGGTCTTGAGCCTTGGGCATACTAAGCAAATGCTTCACCACTGAACTATATCCCAGCGGCTGTGTGTTTTATTTTGTTTTTTTGAGACAGAGTCTCCCTATGTTGCCCAGCCTGGTCTCAAACTCCTGGGTTCAAGTGATCCTCATGCCTCAGCCACCCAAGTAGCTGGGATTACAGGTGTACCCCATCACATCCTGTTCTGGCAAGGTGTTGTTCATACAAAACATAATATTTAAAAAGTAATTTACTTTTAATTAAATAGAGCAGACTATTTAGATAATTTTTTTACATTAAAATATACTAATAAAATTTAATTGGACTTGGGAGGCTGAGGCAGGAGGATTGCTTCAAGTTCCAGGTCAGCCTGAGCTACAAAATGAATTCAGAGCTAGTCTGAACTGCAGAGTGAGACCCTGTCTCAAAAAGAAAAAAAAAACTTTTGCTGTAACTGTTTTGCTGAGGACTTTTCCGTAGGACAATTTGCCCACACATATTAGTTGTGAGAATTGGCAGAGATGGTATGCTTTTGGACTTTCTTTGAATTTTAGAAATAAGCAACATGGTTTAAAACATCTAATTTTCTTTTTCAATTAAGGTATTTACCACCAAAAGAAAGAAAAAGGCTCCCACAGGATCATAGAGTAATTGCTGAACTTCTGAAAAAGTTTGTTTTATATTCATTACCTTTTCAAAGGCTCTCTTCCAGGACCTGATATCATAGCTAGGCTTTACCTCATTAACTTACCATGAGTGGTACTGCTACCATGCACACGCTACAGTTTACTTTTTCTTTAACAGTACTAGAGATTGAACCTAGGGGTTCCTGAATGCTAGGCAAGCACTTTGGCACTAAGCCACATTCCCTAGTCCCCTCTCCCCTCTTTTTTTGAGGCAGGATCTCAAACGTGACATTCCCCTGCCTTAGTCTCTTGGATAACTGGGATTGTAGCCGTAAGCCCAGGCTGGCCTCAGACTCACAGTAATACTCCTGCCTGAACCTTCCAAACGTTGGGATTACAGGCATTCACCACCATGCCCGGCAAATCTATCATTTTCAATGAGAATTTTCATATTCTGATTGCCAGCATTTTTGTAACTAATGTAGAGAAATTATTTTTTATTTGATTTTTTTCTACAGTCTTGTCCATCTGCTTTTTCACTTCTGCTATTACTACTTCAGAGAGTTAAAGTGGGTAGCTTTCGGATTGTTCTACTTCATTGCCCCCAGGTTTGCCTTTGGAGAGCTGGATGTCTGGGTGTGTATCTTGGTTAAGTGTCCTCTCATTTTCTATTTTTTTTTCTTAATTTAATTCCTGGGTCGATGCTTGTACAGTGGACCCTTGACTTACGAACTCTATTTGTTCCTGAGGGTTGGCTGTGACTCAGGTTGTCAGCTGAAGGTTCAGGCTCCTCTACATGGCTTTCACAGTTTCTCTTCTATACACAGGCGGGTCTCAGTGTTCTTAGAGAGACATGGGCCCAGGATTTCTCAGTTAACCCCATACAGGAAAGGATGTTATAATATTCCTTCCAAAACTCTTTAAGGGTTAAATCTGTATCGGACACAATCTGGAATCACAAGTGGCTGGAATTTGAGTCATAACTCAAGACTTCCATCATAAATTAAAACTAAAATTCTGGTCAAGGGCCAGGGAGATAGTTCAGTGGTAAGCACAGGTCCTGAGTTCAATTTTTGGTACCACAAAATAAATAAATAAATAAATAAAATTCTGGTGACAACCCAAGTTGTTCATATGTCAGGCTGGTCATAACTCGAGGGTCCATTGTAAATTGCTTATGGCAAGTAGCTTTATTGGTACTATTTAGAACCCTTAGGAAATTACTCTGGGTGTGGTGGTACACTGAAATAATCCTAGTACTCAGGAGGCTGTGGCAGGAGGATCACTGGGAGATCAAGGTCAACTTGGGCTACAGAGTGAGTTCAAGGCCAGCCTGAACTGCATAGGGAAACTGTGTCTCAAAAAGACAAGAAAGAAAAAAAAAAAAAAAAAGAAAGAAAGGTAATGACTACTCAGAGGTATTTCCAGGTGTAGGTGGCTTTGGAGTTTTGAGTCTGGTGCAAGATCCTACCTCTTCAGTTTTTGGAGGATGAGAAGTTGTTGCCTACTTGGCCCAGCCCCTGGTTCTTTGGCCCTGGCCTATAGTATTTTTTACCCTTAAGCAATCTCAGATTTAGTATACCAGGAAGAACAACTGATTAGAATAATCATATCATCTTGGCTAAAGTGGTACAATCGGCAATAACATGGGGGCTGGGGATTTAGCTCAGCGGCACAGCGCCTGCCTGGCAAGTGCAAGGTCGTGAGTTCGATTCCCGGTACCGGAAAACAAACAAACAAACAAAAAAATTGGCAATAACAATAGCATCAAACACAGGCTAGAAAATGATAAACTGTGATAACTATAAATTTGCCACCTTTAACTATATGAACTAGATTTGTGATTACAAAATCTAAAACAAAGGGGCCAGGGGTGTAGCTCAGTGGTATAGTGACTGCCTGACAAGCACAAGATCCTGAGTTTGATTCCCAGTTCAAAAAAATTTTTTCTAAAATGAACCAGAAAATTATATGCAGTAAATAAGCTCTTAAGATGGCAATTTTACACTTGGTAGAGAAAATTTAAAGGAGGTGGTTGGGGGGAAATAGAGACATAGGAGGAAGTGATTGAAAGCAAGGCTGGAGGACAAAGGAAGATCATGCAAACTTTGGGAAACTGGTGAAGAACACAAGAGGGAAAGAGAGAAGGAAGAAATAAAAACAACAGAACAATAACAACAACAAAACTAGAAACAATGTTCACATTCATATAGAAACAAGAACAAACAATCAAGAAAAAACAAATAAACAAAAAAACAGGAAAAGAGAAAAAAAAAAAACAAGAAAATAAAAATGTCCACTCCAAGATGTGTCTCTGCCGTTACTGGTAGACAAATTGGGCAGATCGAGTCCACATCCGCGTTGATTTATTCCAGCAAGCCAGCTGTAGTTTATAGCAGGGTAGTGGATAATCCTAGCAAGCATGTACTGTACCTTTAGTTCCACTGAAGTTCAGGCTGGTTTCTGGCTTTGAGGCAGAAACCAGATTTGCTCAGCCTCTAACAGTCCATGCACCTCCTGTGTGTTTGAACTCCCTGACCTCCTGCCAACTTGAACTCCGCATCCTGACCCTATCACTAGAAGCTACTAGATGGAGCATGCAGCTGTTCTGAGTTCTGAACTCAGCTGGCCCCTCTCCAAAATGACTGCTGGCCAATCGCCCTCTCCTGGGAGTGTCTGAACCTGAATAACTCAACAGCCATGGCAGTCCACCGCATCCACTGCTCTGCTCCACGAGTGTGTTTCTCCATGGAGGCCTCTGGGGTCACCAGTAGTCATCGTGAATCTGCAGGTTCGAGCCACCCCTTGTATGCAGCGAGTCCAGGCTCAGGGAGAAAGCACCACCTGCCACCTCCTTCTTCATTGAAGTCTCTCTCTTTGTTCTTCCCATGGGCTTCAATTTTCACTTCAGATCCTTCCTGGGTCCTTGGGACCCACTTCCTTCCTTTTTCTCTTCCTCACATTGCTGTATTCTAGAGTTTGGACACCAAATCTCAAAGGGGCTCTTTATCTGCTGCTCACCACTTGGCCATCTTCCTGGAAGTCCTAATGTATTAAAATGTACTTATTTGTATTTACATTTTTGTTGGTGTCAGGGATAGAATCCAGGACCTTCATACACTAAGAAAGGATTCTACATCTGAGCTACACCATTGGCTTGGTACTAGTTTTTTTAACTGGACATATAATCAGTGTAAATTTGCCGTGTATTTCTAATTTTATGGAGAGACATTATCAGTGAAGCATAGTGACTGATTAGATTTGGAAGTGCGTTTGTGAGGAAGGCTGTTAATACTGCATTTAGCTAGGGTTCATGTCTTTAACCAAAATCAACACATGTGAAGTGGAGCTTATCACTGACAACACCAAATGCCTGAGAGAAAGTGAAATAATTCTCATTCATCATGATGGGAATATGACATGAAACAGCCACTTTGGAGGATATTTTGGCATTTTGTTTCAATGCCAATTGAATCTCCTCATATGACTCCTCATATGACTCCCAGCAATTGTGTTTTTCTCCCCTACACCCTGTACTAGGATTTGAACACAAGACCTCACATGCAAGGCAAGTACTCTACCACTGAACTATATCCCCTTCTCTTTGTATTTGAGACAGGGTTGCAATCATTTTCCATGCTGGATTTCAACTCGTGGTACTGTTGCCTGAGCCTCCAAATAGCTGGGATCATAGATGCATTCCACCATACCTACCTCATAGTCCTCAATATTTTCCCTACAGGATTGAAAATTTTTTGTCCGCACAAAAATGTGCAGGTGAATGTTTTTTTTTTGTTGTTGTTTTGTTTTGTTTTGTTTTTCTCCGGTACCGGGAACCGAACTCACGACCTTGAGCTTGCCAGGCAGGCGCTTTTGCCGCTGAGCTAAACCCCCAGCCCCTTGTGCAGGTGAATGTTTATAGCGGCTTTATTCATAACTGCTATGCTGGTGCATCTTAACTGTCAATTTGTCTTAGTGAAGAGAGACCTAGGAAATTAGTAAAGCATTCTTCTGAGTGTGTCTGTGTGGGTCTATGAGGGTATTTCCAGTGATGACTGGCACGGGGGCCAGAAAATTGGGGGGGGGACCCACTTTGAGTGTGGGCAACTCCATCTAGTACGGGTGAGCCCAGATGGAGCAAAAATGGAAGGAGGAAGCATGTCAGCACATGCTGTGTTGCTCTCTCTCTGCTTCCTGGCTGCCATAAGGTGAGCAGACCCTTCCACCATGATGTTCTGTCTCACCACAGGCCTGAGGCAATGGGTCCAGGCAACCATGGATTGAAACCTCAGAAACCATGAGCCAAAATGAACCTTCCCTGTCTAAATCGTCTTCCTTAGATACTTTGTTACAGTGAGGAAAGCTGAAATGAAACTGCCAAAACTTGGGAATAACTAAGATGTCCATCAGCAGATGAATGAAGAAACTATGGTACATACAGATAATAGAATTTTATTTGGTACTAAAAAACAATGGCTATCCAGCTATGAAAATGCATAGTACTAAGTGAAAGAAGCTGATGTGAAAAAGCTATACACTGTGTGCTATACATATTCACCACTATGAAAATGGTAAAGACAGTAAAAAGATCAGTGGTTTCCAGTGGTTGTGAGCAAGGTGGGATGAACAAATACAGCAGACAGGACTTTTAAGGGCAGCAGACCTACTTTGCATCATACCAGAGTGATGAGTGTCATTTTACACTTGTTCAAATTCATATACCAAGAGTGAGTCCTTGTATAATACATGGGTCCTGGGTGATAGTGTATCAGTGTAGGGTCATCAGTTATAACAAATGTTTGGAGATGTTGACAATGAGGAAGGCAATGCAAGTGTAGGGCTAGAGGTAGGAGGAAAATCTCTGGACCTTCTATTCCTTGTTTTGTTTCACAGTACCTTTGCACTGAACTATCCACAGTCCTTTTCAAAAATTTTTAAAATAATTTTATTTTTAATAATTTATTCATATATTTAGTGTTTATAGTGCTGGGGATTGAACTCAGGACCTCTGCACTGAGCTATGGCCCTTTTTTATTTTTTATTTTGAGACAGGGTCTTGCTCAATTGCCAGGCTAGGTTCAAACTTGTAATCCTTTTGCCTCAGCCTCTCAGAGAGCTGGGATTAAAGCCGTGTGCCACCAGGCTTGGCTCTTCTGTTCAACTGTGTTATGTTGTGAACCTAAAAATGCTATAAAAACAACTGTGTTATGTTGTGAACCTAAAAATGCTATAAAAACAAAGTTTATTAAAAGGGAATGGAGGTGGGGAGTTCACCTGGGAAGAACCCTTGTGGAATTTTATGGTAACATCTAAAGAGATCTATAATCTGAAAAAGAAGTCTAAGAGAAAGCATTTTTAATAATTGTGTTGGTTTTAGGTTTTTCAAGGGGGGACAATAACATAAAGGACACATATTTTATAAGATTATTTATAATGGTCACCCAAAGAATCATACACAAGAGAGTGTGGGAGACCTGTCCACACACTAAAAACCAAAGAATTCAGCTGAGGGCCTGGATCCCATGATAATGTTCTGCATGAGTCTAGCTGAAGACCTAGAGCTCATAACAATGCCTCCCCTGAGTCCAGCTGGTGGCCTAGAGCTTGTAACAACATCCCATGCAGGCCTGTTTCATGGATGTGCACTGGAAGGCCCAAAGGTCAGTGGTGGAATCTAGAAAGTCTGTGCTCGTGGGATCAAGGATCTGTGCTAGGAGCCAAGAGCTGACACTTAAAATAAGAACCAGAGCTCCCCCAAAAGGTACCACAACCATCCTCATCAACAGTGAGGTCCCAAGCTCCTCTGATGATCAGGGCAGCCAGGTTCTCATCAGGAAAGCCAACATGACAAGCTTCTCCAGAATACTGAGCACTGCACCATCTCCCCCTCTGGAGTCAGGAAGCAATGCTGAGTGAGGGCCAGAGCTCCCCTACAATGAATTGAAGCCATTTTCAGGGACAACAAGGTCTCGAGCTCCTTGGAGGATGAAAACAGCCAAGTTCATCAGGAGAGCCAGTATGACAAGCTCCTCCAAGAAAACCAACAGCTCCTTACAGTTTCTCTCCGCTTCCAACAGGCTCCCAACAGCTTCTACCAGCTCCCAACAGCCCCACATCTTTTCCAGTTCTGCCTCTTATACTGCTGGGAACAATCCTCAGGTGGGCCTCCCACACCAAGCACCATGCTTACTCAGTTCAGCTGGGTGTTATAAGTTGACCACCAGTTGTCAATCCACCACAATAAGGGATCACTTACTATACACACTAATCTGGTCCCTCCCAGAAGCAATGCCAAAATGAGGTTACATTTGCAAAGATATTAATTAGTGAGATCTCTGTGGCAGAAAATTGGAAGAAGACAGTGGGGCGAGGCAAGCCACCAGTCTGCAGCATGAGGAGGTCAGGGATCAGTGGGGAGAAGTCAGTGCAGCCTAAGGAAGATGGCAGCAAGAATTTTTGAGGATTCCTTGAGCCAAAGTCACTTGTCAGAGAAGTTCTCTGTCGTTTCAGGAATAGAGTGCAAAGGCAAAGGAGGGAGGAAGCCCTTAGCAACTGGATCCAAGTATTCACACAGGTAGGTCACTGGGCGCTCCCAGTGGCTGACAGTCTGAGTAAGCATCATTGTTTTTGTGAACTCAAGGATCCAGATTTTATAGAAGTCAGCAGCTCCACGAAATTTGTTAAGTTTTTTGTAACCAGTTTCTGACAGATATTGTAGCAGAGTTTTTGTCTTTTCAGCTGGCAGGTTCGGTGTCATTAATCAGAAGTGTAGTAATCTTTTTTAAAGAGGGTAAACAAGGTTTTACATCTCTGAGATGTTGAGTCCAGGTCAGTTAACCTTTGAGTCTAGAGCTGGGATCTTTGTGAAGAGGGGCTGGCTGACAGGAGCCAAATGAAGGCAGAAGAAAGCATTTTTTAGTCCAGGCAGGTGTACCAGTAGGTTGTGGGTGGCACAAGACTGAGTATATGGAGGGCAATTGCAGTGGCATTGGTAGCTTGAAGATCTTGAACTGGCTTTATAGGCAGAAGAAGTGTATTTTAAGAGTTTGACAGTCTATAAATATTTTGTGGTTTTGAAGCCTCATTTTTTCCCCTCAGGGACCATGGCAGAGCTGGAAGGGACAGAGAAACAGGCTGTCTTGGAGAAAAGGTACTGGTGTCTTGACCAAATCTATGGCTAAAGCCTCCTCCAAATAGTGGGAGAGTTTCCAAACCCTGTGGCAACTGGGTAACAATCCAAAAAGTGTGTATTGGTTGGGAACTGCAGAATGTAGGGTGATGGTTGTGCTGTTGATGGCACAGAGATCTTGCCCAAGGTGATTAATAGTCTGTCAGGCTGATGTGTTCCTGGATGCTTGTTTGTGCTTCCTGTGACATCTGACAGCAATGGGAGCTGCAGTAGGCCCTGTGGTTGATGGCCAGGCCTGGAAGTGGGTCTGTAGATCATTCCTCTGGGAGGAGAGTGTTTAGAACTTCAGGATTACAGTTATCCATCTCAGGCTGAGGCAGGTGTCATCTTCTTGGTGAGCAGTCAGAGTTGAAAGTGTAGGGTTAAATGAGAGGAAGGCTGACTGGCTTGGTGCAAAGGAGACAGTTGCTTCTAACTTGAAG
>NW_004955411.1:31662882-31671829 GCF_000276665.1 Chinchilla lanigera
CAGCCTGGGCTACAAAGTGAGCTCAAGGCCAGCCTGAACTGCATAGTGAGACCCTGTCTCAAAAAGACAAAAAAAAAAAAAAAAGAAGAAGAAGAGGAGGTCTCTTCCCCAAAGTGGTATGGGAGCTAGCTTACACAGTTACACAGGAGATGTCATCCCAGGCTGCAAGCTTGTGCCTGACAGAAGGGGTGACAGGCAAGATTCTTTACCTGCCCCAGTGATGGTACTATGGACTCCTAGTGGCTGGCTGAAAAAGGGAGCCTGGTCTGGCCTAGTCTGACCCTGTCAGATCGATAAGAGGGTTGTCATCTGATCCAGGTTGAAATTTTTGAGAGTTTTTATCTTTTTAATATTTATTTATTTATAGTGTCTATAGTCTTTATAACTCATGGCCAGACGATATAGTCACCTATTAGACTGGATTTTTTTTTTTTTTACAGATATCAGGTGCCTTTTTAAAACTCAGGTTTCTGGGTAACAGTAGTTGATGGGCTTTCTGCCCCTCTTTTTGATGTGTTTGAGAAGCATTTGACTGGGTTGCTCCTAAGCGAGGCAGCCTTTGGAAAGGCCATGGCAACTCATACGTCAGCGCTGACAGTGTAATTTTCCCCAGTCAAAATGTGGAACTTGGAAGGAACTGGTGACAGTCAGCTCTGGTGGTGTTAGATGATGACATCTGACCAGGGTAGGCACAGCCGTGAAGCAGAAGGTTTGGGGCAGGGAGGGCCTCTATGGCCGAATGTAGGCAATGGTTAGCTGGAACAAGGTCAATTGGCTGGAAGTAGATAAGTCAGAAGAGGAAGGGTAAAACTGCTGGCAGCTGATGAGGGTGCTAAGGCAGGATTTTCAGGAAGAAGAGCTTTTTTTTGAGATGCAGAGAGCTGTTTGGTTTTATTTTTAAGCCCATAAAAGCCCTTTTTCCTGCAGTCAGAGAATGTCGGTTTTGACTAATTAATTTCCATTTCCGGCTATTTACATGTGTGTCGTGTACCACTGAATGATGGTACAACAGAGAAACGGTGGGTGCCCCTCAGAGAGACCACTCAATACCTGCCTGGCTGTGCCCCTCTTGGGGACTGTATCATAGGCGCGACTTAGCTAAGGAGGGTGCGAGGCTTCTGTTATGACATATGTCAATCGCCACAGAACTCCAGGTGAGGGCGCAATCAGCCACCGTGACCAGTGTGTCCCGGCCTTAGTGCACTGACAGATCAGCCTATTGTTTACACTGTCCGTTCTACTCACTCGCACATTCATTTAACAGGCACTCAGAGGTTAATCATTCCAAATCCCTTCCCCTGAGAGTGGACCTGACTAATGGGAATTGATCGGACTCCCCCTGTGCTCAAGCTGAGCAGGACTGACAGACTAACTGGGGTGCCCCTGGGGGTCTTACTAGAATCAGGCAGGCAGGCAGGCAGGTAGACAGACAGACAGTGTCCTCCTCTCTTTGTGGTCCAGTGCGAATCACTCAAGCAGGGAGCCAGGAATCCTCCTCTAGACCTCCGAGGGGACTCAGGAGATCTTGAAGGTGCACCTTCCTGTCAGGACCTGGAAAGGTCCTTGTTCTGTTCTCAAGGGCCACGACCCATGACCAAAGAGGTCAGCATGGTGGGTCTTCCCAGCCAACACAGCACATGCTATGGCAAGCAGAAACACTAAAACAACACCCTCATTTAGAAAGCAGGACATCATTTATGAACTCTTTCTTTCTCTACAGCTCTTTGAGAGCTTTTACCACTATTTCATGCCCATTTATTCCTTGACTAAGTCAGACTTCTCTCGTGTTTTTTTACATTTGGACAAGGACTTCTAAACCAGGCACTGAGTGGTAATGCCAGGAATGAGAGATTAAGGCTGGATGTGGGAAGCTGAGGCAGGAGGATGGCAAGTTCAGATCAACCTGGATAACTACCAAGGCCCTGTCTCAAAATTGAAAAGCGGGGAAAGGGTGAGATTGTAGCTCAGTATAAAGACTCTAGGTTCAATTCCCAGTACCACAAATAATAATAATAATAATAATAGTAGTAGTAGTGATCATAATAAATTTATTATACACATACAGCACAGTGTCTGGTATATGATAAGAAGTCAAATATTGACCATAATAATAATGTCATTGTGTTTACTTTACTATTAGACGGCATCATGTTTTCATGTTAAATTATTAATTAACTAGAATTTTCCTGAAGTATTTCTCACCAGAGTGCAAAATAATTACTACCATTTTTGGCACCCACTTTGAGGACTTTAAGAGAGCCTGCATAATTTGACAGCAGGTGGTAGAAAATTCAACCAAAATAGATAGGTATTGTTTCACATTACATGACATTTAGCACACAGGTGATGGTGCCATGAGAGCATTGTTGGACAAAGATACTTTTATCTTTTTACCCCACAATGATCTAAGCCACAAGCTAGGGTTTCCTCCTTGGCATAACATCCATATTTCAGGAGGGAAGAGGAAAGGAGAAAAAAAATGTGGAGACTAATGCACTGTTTCCTCTCAAAGGTTCATTGCTTTATTTAGGAAGGCAAACCTATATCCACCAGTGACATCCACCTGTATCTCACTGATCAAAATTGTGCCAGAAGTATACTGCAAAAGAGACTGGAAAATCAATATTTTTAGTTGGATACCTTTGTCACCTCAAATATGATCATGAGAGTGTTTGAGTAAGGGAAAATGGATACTGGGTTGACAAATAGCCATGTTTAGTACACAACCTCATTTAATTTTACTTTTATAAGTAGCATTCTGTCTATGATGTGGTTCCATGAGCTTGAATACAGAATACCATAATTTAGGTAATATATACATTATAGCTAATTATAACTCTATAGGAGAAAAATTATACCAGTTTTTGAACTGAAATTGCTGATCCATTTAGTCAGAACAACTAGTCCATATTGACATGGATTGCTCTAGACACTACACATAAGAACGAATGGGCTAACTATACCACAAATAAATTACTCTTAACTAGTAAGTTAAGCAGTGTTTGAAGCTCGCTAAACACTTGTGTAAACTCTATTATGCTATTACTACTTATGAAATTACATCTTTTATTTCTGCATAGGGAAATCAACCCACATAGCCTATTGCTTATGTGTTATCTATATTTAACTCACCAGCCTCAAATCTTTGTTTACAACAAGACAAATATAAATAAACAATTCAGTAATACATACTTTATCCATCTTAATAAGCATCGCAAATAAGATTTTAATTTCTTCATTTAATAATTATGTTCTCTCTTGCATAAACCCCTCATCAATCTGGAGGGATTATATAATGTTTACTATGGTAGGAAATGCTTAACCTGTGTGGTATGTAGATGTATCATATCTTAATTTCAGGACAGGACTTCATTTAAGCAATGTGAATGTCTTAGCAAGTCAGGTATGGGTGTTGTTCTAGTTAGCTATTTAGGCCAAGCCAGGAAGGGAAGGAAAGTAATAGTGGACTAAGGTATGGCCAATAAAGAAGGTAAAAATAAAATTTATGATTGATTTTATGTATTAGATTAGTAAGATAGTGATTAACAATAAAAATTCCCATTAAAGCAACTACTTCATTTTGTCCTTTGATCACTTGATATTTTTCAATCTTATGTGTTGAACTATATTTTAAACTCCTAAAAGATGTTTTAGGTCTCACAGAGCACTCAGCAGTGCCTTTAGCAGTGCTTGTTGACCGACTGAAAGATATTATTTAAAAATTAGATATCACTTCTCAGTGATTTGTCTAAGATCAAGTGTAATAATTCCACTGTTAACTCCTAATTGCCAATACATTTTCTTTATAGCTAAACTGAATATCTCCCTTCCCTTTTGTTGTTGTTGAGATGGAGGTTATGCTGCCCAGGCTGGCCTTCAAGTCATGGGCTCAAGTTTCTTGCTTCAGCCTCCCAAGTGGCTAGGACTACAGACACACACCTCAGTGCCTGGCTTAAAATGACTCTCTTAAATTAAAGCCTTGAACTAACTTTACAGATACATCATTTAGTTAATAGTGTCACTATAAAGTTAAGTGACTTATTTTTAAACAAACATAATGGAACATAAAATATGTTGTCTTTCAAAACTGGAACTCAGGGAGACTACGTACTTACTGAATAATAATGTAGTTACTCACCCACTCATCAACAAAACTCTTTTGTAAGTATCTATAAAGTGAGTTAAAGAAATACACGAGATAATTCCCATTTCTTTATTAAAAACAGCTACTTATTAGCTCCCTTGAAAAATATGTACGTTGGTCTTTAACTTTATTTATTATATTTGGCTTCAGATAACTCTTGGCTGTGTTTTTTCAAATGCCCTCAAAGGACAAATTTGCAATCACTGAATATACTAAAATAAACACAATACATGACCATTTCAACACATGTCTCCATATTGAGAAATTAAAAATTATGTATGTAGGCTTTCTGTAGTGAAAACTGTCTATAATCAAACCGTGAATCACACTAGAAATTCTTAAGGTTTTTTTTTTTTTTTTTTGAGAAAGGGTTTCACTATGTAGTTCAGGCTGGCCTTGAACTCACTTTGTAGCCCAAGCTGGCTTTGAACTCACAGTGATCCTCTGCCTCAGCCTCCCAAGTGCTGGGATTACAGGCATGTGACACTGTGTATGGCTGAAATTCTTAAGTTTGCTAAAATATTAATATTTGCAATATACCAATAAGGAAAAAAATAGCATGTGTCTCCTGGGACTCATGTTACATAATGTTGATTTTTTTTTCCATTGCCAGGGACCAAAAAGGAGAAAAACTACATCATGTGACTATAAGCAAACATCTAGCTAAAAAGATTTATGTTAAATATGGACATCTGACTAGCTCAGAGCAACATATTCAGTTTTAGATTGTACAATGGAAAAGTTTTTCCACTCTTAGCATTAACAATGTCTTTGCTAAAATACAAAAGAAGGGTCTTTGGTATACATGCTTAAAACAGTACATTTTAGCCATTAATTGGAATAATTAGTTATTTCCTGCAGCTTCAATCAATAGAAAGGCTGACTCCATGTAAGGGTATGATAATGTTAGCTGTGATAAAGGTATGTTAACTACAGGTTAAATCTGACTCACTGGCTTTTGTTGTTTTTAGTTCTGCAGCAGTTGGTAGAGAGGTTTTTGACAGAGAGTCCAGTCTATAGCCCGGATTCAGGTTCAAATTAGGCTACCATCATGTTAGAACTCTACATACTACAAATCATTGCTATGGTTTGGATAAGTGTTCACCAATGCCCCACATGTTAAACGCTTGGCTTTAGTTTATGGCACTGTTAGGAAATGGTGGAAACTTTAAGAGATGAGGCCTAGTAAGAGGTCATAGGTCATGGGCACATGTTCTTCAAGGCAATAGTGGGAATCCTGTGCCTTCCTATTTTTCTGCTTCCTGGCTTCCATGAGGTAAGCAGTGTCCTCTGTCGTGTACTCCCACCATGATCGGTTCATTCACCAAAGGCCAAATGAGAAAAATGAGGTCAACCAACGGTAGACTGAAATCTCCAAAACTGTGAGCAAAACTAAAGTTTTCATCTTTTGAAGTTGATTATCACCACAGGCCAAAGAGATTTGACTATAGATAGGAATTCCCTTATGTGACTGTAAGCAAACATCTAGGTAAAAAGTGTTTTGAATATGGACATATAGCAGGTATTTTGTTAGAGTAAGAGAGGAGTGACCAACACACACATAGTGAGTATAATCATCTTCTCTGCAAAACTCAGTGGTAAAGGGCTGGGGACATAGCTCAGCGGCACAAGCTCCTGCTTAGCAAAGTGCAACTTTGTGAGCTCAATTCTCTGTACCAAAAAACAAAAACAAACAAAAAAACCTCAATAGTAAGATCCTTGAGGATGGGGATCACCTGGATCTGATATGTCAGACAGTCACCAATTTCCTAGTTTTATCCTAGGACATTTTTAGGTTCAAGTGGCTAATGAATCTGTGGTTATGAAGAAAAGGTAGAACTCACGAGCTACTAAAATATTCATTAGTATATCAATGAAATAAAACTTTACTTGCTTTTAATCTTATACTATAGAGGGTGTGCATCTTCAAGTTTGTTGTTTGAGACAGGGTCTCACTATGTTGCCCAGGCTAGTGTTGAACTCATGATCCTCTGAAGTAGCTGTTACAGGCATGTGCCACTATACCCAGTTTGGCAGTGTAACCCTCCAAATTGACATATAATTAATCTTGAATTCATTTACCCTATTCTTAGTATCTTTGAAAAGTTCATTTTTTTGGTGGTACTAGAGACTGAACCAGGACCAACTCAGTGAGCTGTTTCCAGCCTATTTTACTTTTTATTTTTGAGACAGAGTCTTTCTAAGTTCCCTAAACTGAACTGGAACTTGCGACCCTCCTCCCTCGGTCTCACAGAGTGCTGGGATCACAGTATGCCCTACCATACTGATCTTTCTTTGTCTTTTCTACTGTCACAAGCTCCATAGCCATTTCATTACATAACAAAATGGGAAATTCATCGTTGAAAACTTGAATATTACAAAATGATAATGGCATGGTGAAGTACTTAAACCATGGGGTTGGTTGGAGTCCAAGCTCTGCCATTTATAACTATGTAACCCTCAACAAATTATTACATTGCTCTTAATCCTGGTTATAAAACAGGAATAGTAAATAGGAATACCTACTAAGTTAGTGGAAAGGATAAAATAATGCATGTGAAAGGACATTGTGGGGGTAATGGTATGACTGTGATATTAGTTACACAACTACATGCATTTGTCAAAATACACATAACTGTACAATAAAAATTATGAATTTAGCCAGGCATGATGGCACATGCCTATCATCCCAGCTACTAGGGAAGCCGAGGCAGAATGATCAAAAGTTCAAACCCAGCTTGGGAAATTTAGTGAGAACTCGTCTCAAAAATTAAAATTAAAAAGAGGGCTGGGAATGTAGCTCAGTAGTGGAGGGTATGCCCAGCCTCTGGGAAGGCCTGGGTTCAATCCCCAGAACTGCTGTGGGAGGAAGGAGGAAGGTATGAATTTCATTGAAAATTAAGTTCTGTCTCAATAAGCCTGACTTAAAAACTAAAATAATGAAACTTTAGAATGTGTATAAAGCCAGGTATGGTGACCCCAGTACCCTGGTGTTATCAGATGGGGTGGGGACCAGCAGTCTTTTCTAGGTTCTTATTGTCCAATTAATTAGTCAGGACAACTACTGGATGGGAAATATTACTGTTTATTTTAGGGCAGAAATAAGAAAAAGGAGAAGCAGCACAATAGATGTGCTCAGAGAGAAAAGGGTGCTTTGAAGGAAGAGAAAAGCTATGTCGTGCTAGCAGAACTGACCACGCAAGGACAAGCAAGAAGTGGCTCCCACATCAATCACTGTGTCCTTTTACGCCTTCTTTGATGGTTGACCCAGGTGGTCTCACTTGAGCTTGTGCTAGGACATTGATATCAGGTGCCAGGTTCTGCCTATCCTTACACTGACTGCAGGGTTTGATCCCATGTCAGGCTCAGGTACTGCTGTTCTGCACCTATGATTAATAAGTCTCCTCAATTAGTCAATTGTGTCTGACTGCACCAGCCATGTTGCCACACCCTAGCCTCCTACTACCCTGGGAGGCTGAGGCAGGAGGATGGCAAGTTAGAACCCAGCCTACGCAACTTAGTGAGACTTTGTTTTAAAAATACACACACACACATATACATACATACATAAGTAAATAAGTAAGGAATGGGGATGTAGTTCAGTGTAAAGGCTCTGAGTTCAATCCCAGTACTAAAATACATACATACATACATAAAAATTTTAGAATACAGCATTCTGCTGCAGTGAGTTGAAGATCAATTCCAATATTTCCTATATTCCTCTTCTGCTCTCTTAATACTGAAAGTGTGAAAAGGAACAGCAAAGCCCACTTTCAGCTACAGTGCTAAGTAGTCCTTTAGTCAACAGGATTTATTAAACTCCTACCAAAGGTCTAGTCCTATAAGATGCAGGGAGATATAGAGGAAATATAAGCATCCCCCAATTTAAATACTTTATTCATTCCACAAGAATTTATTGAATATTATGTGACAAGTATTTGCCAGGTTCTGGATGTACATTCAGAACCAAGGGAAAAACAATGTGTGACTTTATCAATTGTGAGGGGAGATTTTTTAATTCAAAAATTACACAAGTATAAAAGTAACAAAAATAAATACAGATGAACACTTGAGTTGGAAACATTTACACAATATTTACCTGAAATTTTGTAGAGATGAGAAAAGGCAAGAATTTTATTTTGTTGATCAGATAAGAAAGTGGTAATTGCCAGGTATGATGGTTTATGCTTGTAATCCTAGCACTCTGGTAGCTGGGACAAGAGGATCACAAGTGTGAGTCCAGCCTGGGCAACTTAGTAAGACCCTATCTCAAAATAAAAGATAAAAAGGGCTTGGGTATGTAATCCAGCACAAAGGCCCTTGGGCTCAATCCCCAAGTACTGATGGATAGATAAATCAATCAATCAATCAATCAATCAATAAGAAAGAAAGAAAGAAAGAAAGAAAGAAAGAAAGAAAGAAAGAAAGAAAGGAAAGAAGGAGGAGAAAGGTCAAAGATAAACTATAATCTTAAAGGTAAATAACTCCCATCTGAAAGACAGTTTCAAGACTTGAAGCATGTGGTCTATGGATAATCAATTAGGGGTATCTGAATACAGGCTTTATATCAGTTGACAGTGTTGTATCAGTGTTGATTTGGGTTTTTTTTTTCTTTGTTTTTTAACTGCTTGAGATTAAACCCAGGGCCTTTGCATTGAGCTACATGCTCAGCCCCGGTGTTTTATTTTCCCTTTACCACAAGGTCTCATTAAATCACCAGATTTCTCAGGCTGAGCTCAAACCTGCAGTCTTCCTTCCTCAACCTTACCAGCTCATTGTGTATCTTTCTTACTAGACTTCTTT
>NW_004955411.1:31672684-31679303 GCF_000276665.1 Chinchilla lanigera
CTGCAGAGCACTTTTCCCTTCTTTTATCTTCAATACCTTTAATACTTTTAATAAATGTAAAACCTCACTACTTCATTTCCTGTCTAATTCTTTGTTCACAACAAGAAGAGTCTGGAAGGGACACCCTGAGAAGAAGCCCACAGCACCCCAGTACCCCACGGATAGGCATTTAAAAAAAAAAATCTACCACAGTATCAGCTTAGATTCAGATAAAAATGTAATAGAAGGGTAGACAAAGAAAAATTCAGCATAGATTGGCAGGGGAATGGCCTCTTAGAGAACAAGAGAAGACCTGAAATAGACCTCAGATTGTTGGACAGAGAAAGAGAAATGAAAAGTATGTACATTCTAAGTAAGATTTTAAAAAAACCCAGCCTGAGTAAAATCTTGAAGATGAAATTATACAACTTCGATCAAAGGATTGTACTCTGCTCTAGATATTTTTCTGCCTCATCAACTGCTCTGTCTGGCCTCTGTAGTCTGTCAGTTCTCCCTTACCTGAAAGTCATGTGAATGTTAGCATGTGTTACTTGAGGTTTTCTCTTTTTGCTCCTCTTTTTTTTTGGGTGCGGGGGAAGTACTAGGGATTGAACCTAAGATCTTTGCACTAAGGTACGTCTCAGTCTTTTCT
This sequence comes from Chinchilla lanigera, assembly GCF_000276665.1. Taxonomy (NCBI): domain Eukaryota; kingdom Metazoa; phylum Chordata; class Mammalia; order Rodentia; family Chinchillidae; genus Chinchilla; species Chinchilla lanigera. Next base: position 31,673,316 of record NW_004955411.1, read on the forward strand.
TTTTAACTTTTATTTTTGAGACAAGTTGCTCAGGTTGAGCTCAGATTTATGATCCTCTCGCCTCAGCCTCCCTCAGTGGTAGGATTAAAGGCATGTGCCACCATGCTCAGCTGTTTGTGCCTTCTTTATGCTCATTCTGTACATTTCCCCTCAGTGATCTTAGCCAATATCATGGGGTCAAATCCCTCTGATTCAATGAAAATGTCCAAATCTATGTATGTAGCTCTGACCCATGACCTCCACCACCATATTTTTCAAGGAATTCTTAGACCTATCTACCAATTTAGCCTCCAAATCTCAGTATGTTCAAAACCAAGATTTTTCCTTTTAATGCAAAGACCCTAATCTTCTGCACTCCTATTTTTAGTGAATGGTTTCATGTCCATCCATTTACCTGAGCAGGAAACCTAACCTGATAGTCATAACCTTTTTTTTTTTTTTTTTTTGAGACAGAGTCTTAGCTTGCCTTGAGCTTACAATGCAGCCCAGACTGGTCTAAACTTATGATATTCCTGGCTTAGTCTCCTAAATGCTGGGATTACAGGTGTGCACTACCATAATGAGCTTCATAGTGATTCTTTTTTATTTTATTTTTTGTCTTTTTGAGACAGGGTCTCAGTATGCAGTTCAGGCTGACCTTGAGCTCACTTTGTAGCCCAGGCTAGTCCGGAACTTGCAATGATCCTCCTGCCTCAGCCTCCCAAGTGCTGGGATTACAGGTGTGCGCCACAACACCTGGTTACATAGTGATTCTTGTAGTGATTCTCCTTCATTCATTACCAGCCCTGGTGATTCCATCCTCTAGATGTATTTCATATCCATTACCCCGCTTTTCAATTCCCACCCTACTCCCTCAACATGGAATCTTACCATTTGTCATCTGACCTCTGGCAGCAACCTCTAAACTGGACTTCCTCAAATAGTTTCACCTTCCTTGTTTCTCCCAGATCCACTCCATCTTGGATATTCTTTATAAAACTCAAGTTTGTCCTTATCTGTTGTTCTAACCAGGGTGACAGGTCCCGAGAACAAGGTGCCCGCAGATGAACAGAAAAGAGAAACAAGAGAGGCAAAAGTCTGGGATCGGGGCTTACAGCTTCTCAGTCTGCAGCCCTGATTACCAATTTCAGTCACCTTTTATTGAGTGAGAACCAAGGGCGTAGCTAGTACAAATGGGCGGCTATCAAATGTTTTAGTAATTAAAGGATAATCCTTCTCCAATTCTGCCTCTTCTGCTGCTGGCAACAATCCCCAGGTGGGCCTCCTACACCCAGCACCACGCTTACTCAGATCAGCTGCTGGTTATAAGTTGACCACCAGTTATCAATCCACTACAATCACAGTCCTTCCCATTAATTTTTACAATGCATGGCAAGATTAAAAAATAGGGATCTCCTGCAATTTAAATACACTCATCTTCAGGTGAAAGGTTTCAGTTCATTTTTGCAACAATAAACAAATCATTGGGTGTCCTCAGTGCTTTCTAATCAAAGAATGTCCTTCTCCACACTTATCACTCTGTACTTTAAAATGTAACCTGGGTCCCTGCATTAGCTTTCCATTAGCATAACATATATCCTTGGAACAATCAACTTATAAAGAGGAAAGGTTTTTGACTCACAGTTTGGGAGGTTTCAGTTCATGATCAGTTGGCTGCTTTGCTTTGGGGTTTGGGGCAAGGCGGCACACCATGGCAGGGACACACATCAGAGCAAAATCATTCACCTCATGGCCAGAAAGCAAAAGAGAGAGAAGGAAGGGGCCAGAGTCCCTCTGTTTTCTTCAAAAGCACAGCCTCAGTGACCTAAAGACCTCCCTCCAGGCCCCACCTCTTAACGACTTCACCACTTCCCAACAGCCCACACTGAAGACCAAGCCTTTGTCACATAGGCCTTGGGACATGCTTAAATCCAAACTATAGCAGGCCCTACTACCTCTGAGCTGAGTCCAGATTCTTTAAAAGCGTGACTTACCAAGTGCTCGGCAAACTGGCTCCACTTGATGTGATCAATGTCATCTCCTGCCACTCTGCCGCACCCTGGGCCCCCTGTTTTCAACCTCACTGAACTCTGATTACACCCTACCAACAACAACGGCCCTTTCACAATCCTGGGCCTTGACCCATGTTGTTTACTCTTCCTAAACTGTTTGCCCTCTCTTCTCTACTTGGTAAATTCTTATTCATCGGTTATGGCTCATAAATGTGTCAGCTCCCAGCTGATGACCTCCCTAGGCATTGGGATGGAGTTAGTCACTTCTGAGTTCCTATAGCCCTTTGGCCTTTCCCTTAGCAGTGGCGACTATTCACATTTTGGGCCACCTAACCTCTTTTGAATACCTATGCTCTGCTGGCAAATTTTAGCCTTATGAATTCTATTTCTCTGAGGCAGAACCCAGGAAAAAAATTTTTTTCCTTATAGCTAGGGAACAGTTAAATGACTCAGGCTCTTGCAATAGATGTACCTGGTTAGAATGCTTTTTCTCACAAATGAGCAATATTTGTTCCAGGGGAGTAAGGCAAGAGACTAACTGAGTGAGTTGGTCTGAGCAGGCCTTTGATTCTCAGGGTGGCCAATGGCAGAGCTGCTGGTATGTAGCCCCTTGTGCTGAGGGATGATGAGAGTGATATTTGCTAGATCACCTTTCTGGGGTGGCTGAGAATGTCTGGGCTTCATAGTCTGGTTCTTTGGCTCTCTCAGATATTCTATGAACCAGCTAACACCCCATCATGAATTCACTGCTCATACAGGTTTGAATAAATCTTTCTTTTTTATTTGGGGATTGAAGCCAAGGCCTCATGTGTGCTAAGAAAGTATTCTGCCACTGAGCTACATCCCCAGCTCTTTTAATTTTTTAAATTTTGAGACAGGGTCTCATTAAGTTGTCCAGGCTAGACTTGAACTTTCAATCCTACTGCCTCAGTCTCCCAAGCAGTTAGGATTACAGGCATATGGATCTGTTTTTGTACTGACGGAGAAACAGTGACTGAAATATGTTGGTTGCAACACTTATGAAATTTTATTATGAATGTCTGAGTGTCCTTCGTTTTATTAACCTCAGGGACTGTGTCTCTAATTTCTTGAGTATTTTTATCACAGATACATGCCAAGTGCCTACTCTGTGCCATGCACAGTGCTAGTCATTAGGGAGAATAGCGGGAAAGAGATATGTGACGCTGCGTTTTATGAACTGTATAGTCTAAAAGATCAGTGCTCGAAACACTCTGGATGAGCTGAGTTAGTACACCAATCAGTAAATTAATTATTTTAATTACTGGATATTTATGTTTGGAAAACATATAGATAAATTAGACGTGTCTTTTAGGTTGTTTCTGTTAGGCTAATGAGAGAAACAGACATATAAACATACAATTTTAATGTAATGTGAAAGGCATGGAAATAGAAACGCATTCCTAATTCACTAGTGGCACAAAGAAGGGTAAAGTGAGGAACTCGGATTGGGAGAGACAGGAAAGAAAGAAGGAATTCCTGAGCATGTGAATACATGAGTGAGTATGTATAGGATTCCTTCTCTTCCCCTTTTTATCTCTATTTCTTTCTTTCCTCTTTCCTTCCCTTACCTGCTTCTTGCTATTTCCTTTGCTCTTTTTTAAAAACTTATTTTAAAAATAAAAGGAAAACATATTAACAAACAGACATCCATTTACAAAATAGCATAAGAACGATACAAGCAATACAGAGTTATAGACAAAGTGGTAGGAAATTAACAATGATTGTTGTATTATGTATTGATATCTTCAAAGTGGTTTCTCAGGAAAACAAATAGAGACATGAGAGACTGATCAAATAATTAATCATTAACTGTTCCTTTTAGTAAAGTGATAGAAGTCAGTAGTACAACTATGTTAGCTATCCTACATATATATACATAATTTCCCCTTCTTTCTCTTTTCCTTTGCTCTTTAAGGTCCAATTCAAGGGCTACCTATATAATACATCTTTACTGGCTGCTCCCTTTCCTCTATTCCACAACACCAGGCTGAATAAGGAATTCTTCCTCAAACTCTCATTATGCCTTGTACGTGCATTTATGGACTCTCTTACTTTTTGATGTGTATCATCTGTGTATCTCTCAGTGCTCCTCTTCCAAGCTAGCGAGTGGCAGCGGATTAGTGTGCAGGGAATTCAATAAATGTTCCCTGACCAACTTTAAATTAAAACTGCAGTGAGATACTACCCTATCTTCATCATGAAGACCAAAATGAAAAGGACTGAGAATATGAAGTCTTGGTGAAGATTGGAAACTCTAAACATTGCTAAAGGAGTATAAAGTGCTACAAAGTCATTGTGGAGAACTTGTTGGCAAAAAGTTCACTAAAGCTGGACCTGTTATCCTTTCACTCAGAGATTGAACTACTGGGTGAGCACTGATAACCAAGTCTAAGAATCACGTCAGCTTTATTTTTACAAGACTCAAGATGGAAACCATCTAAATGTCAGTCCACACTAGAATGTAAATTAATTGCAGATAGAATAGAATAATTTTTTAAAAAATGAAGAAATTCTGGATGTTGTGACACATTCCTGTAATACCAGCTATTTGAAAGGCTGAGGCAGGAAAAATCACAAGTTTAAGGCCAGTGTGGGCAACTTAGCAAGGCTTTGTCTGAAAATAATATTTAAGAAAGAAATAGGTAGTCAGCTGTGCTGGTGCATGCCTATAGTCCTGGCACTAGGGAAGCTGAGGCAGGAGAACCATGAGTTCAAGGCCAGCCTGGGCTACATAAATTGAGACTGTGTCTTAAAAGCAAGGACAGGGGAACGGGGATGTAGCTCAGTGACATAAGCGCTTGCCTGGCAATCCTGAGGTCATGAGTTCGATTCCCAGTACCAAAAAAAAAAAGAAACCAGACACAAATAAATATATACTGTGATTCCACTTAAAGTTCCAGAAGAGGCAAATTAATCTCTGGTGCAACTGAAATAGTGGTTAACTTTTACAGAAGGGGAGGGAAGTGCTCTGGAAACAGACAGGAGAGAGATTTTTGAAGTTTTGGAGATACTTTATATTTTTATAATGTACGCTTAAAAGCCACAATGACAACTGTCCTTCATTCAAAACGTTTTATACTTCCAACCAAAAAAAGTAGAAAAAAAATCAAAAAACTAAAAATTCGAATTACTATATACTTAGAATTTGTGCATTTCGCCATAGTTGGATAAAAACAAATAAAATCAATAAAAATGAATGTTCTGTAAATGAATAAATGAGAGAATCAGTGAACAAATAAACGAGCCGAATCCTCAAAAAGGACAAGAAAGACCGTATCGCAGTACGAGGAACTTGTCCTGCTTTGAATTTTTTTTTCTTTTTTTTTGTCAAGAGACAGGGTCTCACTACGCAGTTCAGGCTGTCTTTGGGCTCACTTTGTAGCCCAGGCTGGTCTCGAACTTGCAACAATCCTCCTGCCTCAGCCTCCCGAGTGCTGGGATTACAGGCGTGCGCCACTACGCCCGGCTCTGTTTTGAATTTTTAAAGTAGTGGTTCTTTAACTCTTTATACTCTAACGATGCCCAAATTAATGGTTCATATATTTTTATGCTTAAATATTAGTCGCCTTTGCTATTTAATCACAATTGCAAATTTAAGAAAGGAACAATAAAGCAGGTGACAAGTACCTTGTGGGACTGACTTGTAATTCACCGAGGAAGCTTCCCCTTGGAAGCTGGGGAACATCACCACCGTTTCTGTTTCCTACGCTTTTGTGTTTTCCGAGATGCGAGTACAAAATTTTCAGACTCTGGAGGAGAGAGGAAAAAAGTTACCAATTTTGTTTACAGACATGAGAAGCCATCCAGTACATGGCACAGCCCATGCCCCCTAAAGGCTGGAGTAGAAAAGTCGTCATTGCCCGGCGGCCCAGCCACGGAACTCCGGGCACGGGCCAGGAGCCGCCGGCAACGCTGCGGGCGACGCGGGGCACCGAGGCGTCACCGGACCCGAGCGGGGCGAGGAGGCGCGGTTCGG
>NW_004955411.1:31679916-31683389 GCF_000276665.1 Chinchilla lanigera
GGGCGGCTGTGCCCGCCGTGAACGGTGCTAGAAGCGGCTTCTTCGGGGTGTGTAATACTTTGGAAAATAGTGCCTTGATGATAAAGGTGTCTGCTCTTAGGGGAATTATATCTCCACGATCCCCGCAAGGTCCCAAGGAGAAAGAAGTTACAGAGGTGGGTTCCCCCACTTTATGAGTGGAGAAGCTGCGACTGAAGGGACCGCAGCGCAGTTAGCGACAAACCTAGGGAGCGCCTAGTTATTCAGTGTAATCGCTAAAGTGCTTCTCAGCTTTTATGTAGGTTTTACAGTGTGTATAGTCGATAATCCCACAGAATTGATGTATTGGTTGAACAATTGTTTATGTAGTTTGGAGCTGTAAATTTGTGTGTGTGTGTCTGAAAATCCCACCTGGAGCTCATAAATGCTAAGCAAGGGATCTGCAATGAGCTACATCTCCAGCCCTGGAGGTGTAAATATTTTGAGAGATGGACATTTGGCAGTGTTTGGTGGATCCTTCCAAGGGTGTTTTGAAACTATGTCCTTATGAACAGTAAGGGCCAGAATAAAACTGTTGACACAAAATGTGCATTTTATTTTTTTTTTTATTTTTTATTTTTCTCCTGTACCGGGAACCGAACTCACGACCTTGCGCTTGCCAGGCAGGCGCTTTTGCCGCTGAGCTAAACCCCCAGCCCCACAAAATGTGCATTTTAGATAGATCATGTCCGCCCAATCCCCAGCCCTGTGCTGGGAATTCAGCCATCACAATGAGCTACATCCCGAGGCTTTTTTTTTTTTTTTTGGACAAGGTCTCACTGGTTTGCTAAGTTGTCCAGGGTGGGCTTGAACTTATGATTCTCCAGCGTCCCAGAGTGGTAGGGTTATAGACACGTACCACCATGTCTGGCTTACATATCTTTCTTTTTATTTCTAAAGGGATCCTAATTTTGAAATGCCTTTTCATTCATTTGATAAACTTTTTACTAAGAACTTAGCTAAGTGCTCAGGACTGGGATACTGTGTAGGAAATAATGAAGCTGCGCACAGTAGTGCATGCCTGTAGTCCCGGGTACTCCACAGGCTGGGGCAGGAGGCTCTCTTGAGCCGAGGAGTTCGAGACCAACTTGAACAGCACAGGGAGACCTTGTCAGTGAACAAGCAAATAACGAAAGACAGTAGGAATTCTGTCACTGAAGAATTCTTACTGACTTGTGCAGACCAGAAAGTAAATAGTGGGTCAAATGCTGTGAATGATTCCAGTGCAGAGGACGGGATCCAGGGAGAGGGTTTCTGGAGATGCAAAGTGGCTTAGTTAGAAAAGGGGAGGAGCAAGGAGTTCCTGGCAAGGTTAGAGCATCACTAATGCTCAGAAGAGTGAGCTATTTCCAGAGAAGCGCAGCTGGTTCACAGGGGTGTGAGTGTGTGTGTGTGAGGAGATAGGGAAGAAGGGCTAAGAGAGAAAACACTTAACACCTTCTCATACTTTATCATCCACAGTGGTAATTGCTTGTAGTAGAACACAGTTTTATCTACAAAAGCACTCCCTAAATATGGATTGAACTTTCTAACAAAATCTATTGCCTAATAATGAAGTACCCACTATTAAGGTCCTTTTCCTATTATCTCAGTAAATATGTTAAACACTTTCATAGGGATTTTTCCTACCTCACCTAGTCCCATGATTTCCTGCATTAAAATGTAACAGTATACAGCACTGTATATTTTAGTCAAACACAAAAACATTTTAGAGGAAAACTGAAAATAGGCACTGTTTTTTCTCCTTTGCAGCTGCTTGTGTTTGAGTTCAGTCTTGAAGCACTTCATTCTTTCCCTCAGAACTATGATGAACTTTGTACTAACACATGTTCTGAAAGCTAAACATACTGGTCTGTCTCTGGGATGTTTTTCCGGTTAGATTATCCTCACAAATTTTCGTTTACATCAGAGAGAGTGTACCTGCTTGTATTCTAAAGAGAGCAACAGTGCTCACTTAGGTTTCTGTCCATCTTCGGCCAGGGCAGCCTTCTTGAGCCACCTGGCGTGTCCATTCATCCGTCCAGGAGTTGGAGATGTGGATCTCAGCTGGAATGAGCAGCACTCACTGTGCTTGGTCTCTACTTACGGAGGGGTATCCGGTGATCACACTTAGTTACTGGGAATATATTATTTCTACCACAGGCTTTTAGGTCTGACAGAAATGAATTTATGTCCTGGCTGTGTGACCTTAAGCAAATTATTTTGCCTAAGTTTTAGTTTCTTTATTTGTAAAATGGAGACAATAGTAATACTGCTTATGTGGGGCTTTTGTGAATATTAAATGAAAGTTTTTATGTTAAGTATTTAAAAAGTCTTATTGTACTTCTGGGCACAAAGTAAAACTTGGTACAGTTGTCCTTTGCAATCCATGGGAGATTTGTTCCAGGACCCCAGTGGGTACCAGAATTCAAAGATGCTTTTGTTCCTTAGAGACAAGTGTGTCGTATTTGCATATAACCTATCCTCTGATGAATTGATTTTAAATCATTTCTAGTTACTTATAATACCTAATACAATGTAAATTATATGTAAATGATTATTATATTCCATTTAGGAAATAATGACAAGAAAAAAGTGTACATGTCTAAAAATGTCAATCTGGTGTGGTGGTACATGCCTATAGTTTCAGCACTTAGGAGGCTGAGGAAAGAAGATTTCTGAGCGTTTAAGGGCAGTCTGGACTAAGTAGTGAATTTAGGGTCAGTCTGAACTGCATAGCAGTACCCTGTCTAAAAAACAAAGTGCAGGCCAGGCATGGTGGCGCATGCCTCTGATCCCAGCACTTGGGAGGCTGAGGGAGGAGGATTGCTGCAAGTTCAAGGCCAGCCTGGGCTACATGGTGAGCTCAAGGCTAGCCTACACTGCAAAGTGAGATCCTGTCTCAAAAAAATTTTTTTTAATGAGGAAAAAAATTATTTAACTCTTTTTTTCCCTCAGATATTTTTGATCCACAATTTGTTACATCTCTTGATATTTGGAACGAACTGTGTAGAAAATATTAGTATATCTAGGATTCCATATTGTCAAGTTTCAGACATCCACTGGTGGTCTTGAAACTTATCCCCCTCCTCCTCCAAGAATAAAAGGGCACTCCTGTAGTCCTTGTTTCAAATATAAATGTAAAGCTATGTAACCTTCATTGTCATTATAAAACCTAAACTCTAGTGGAAGAGATGAAAACATGACATTAGTTAGGGGAAAAATGCTCATAGAAAAGCTTACTATTCCAAAGATGCTTTAAAAGCTCATTATGTCAAACTTTTATATGCAGCAGGTATTTGTGACTTTAGTATAGGCATTCTAAAAATCAATTACTTCTCTAAATAAACTGTGCTGAAGCCAGGAGTGGTAGTGAACACCTGTAATCCCAGTACTATGGGAGGCTGAGGCAGGAGAAGCACAAGTTTGAGCCCAGCCTGAACTACTTAGTGAGACCCTGTCTCAAAATAAAAAAT
>NW_004955411.1:31683502-31737515 GCF_000276665.1 Chinchilla lanigera
TTTTTTAGCTTTGGTAAACATGTTAGTGTAATGTTATTTTTCATAGAGAGAACTGCTGCCCTCCTGAATCAGCCAGTCTTTATTATTGTGGGTCAAAAGTGTATGTCCATAGTGCCTGGCAAGCTGTGGCCTTATGCTCCTTAGCAGATGTTAGAGGCACTGTCCTTTGTCAGTTTGTAATTATACTCCATTTTGTGAAAAATTTGTTCAGAGCATGGACTTTCTACATGAGTTTCAGTCCTTATTCTTACATTTACTTAAGTCCTTATTCTTACATTTAATAACCTGGCCAGGTTATTAATCTTACTGCATTTCAATTTCCTCATCTCTGAAATGGGAATAAGAATTGTATAAACAAATTGAAGCGTGTCAAATGCCCAGCACAGTGACTGGCACATAGGGAGTACACAGTAAATGGGAGTTCTTTCGTTTTTACTTAAGACTGTCTTGCCTGTTCTTCCTTTTGGGTGGTCATTTTATGTGTTTATTTTCTCCCATATGATAGAAATGTTGCTTTCTTTTTATGTTCCCTGTTTAAAGCACTGTGATATTTTGATTTGGAGTGGATTCTGGAGGATAGCTCAGTGACAGAGTGCTTACCTAGCATGTGCAAAGCATGGGGTTTGATCTCACTGCAAAGAAGAGAGGGGGAAGAAGAGAGAGAATGGGTTCTTAGCTAAAAGATCAAATGCAGTAAATTATAAAGGATTACTCTCTTTATGGCTGAGTAGTATTCCATTATAGAAAAAAAAACACATCTTTTTTATCCATTCCTCAGTTGATGGGCAGTTGGGTTATTTCTAAGATTTAGCTACTACAAATTGCGCTGCTATAAACGTGTACACATAGATCATGTTTCTGTTCTTCTGGTATGATGTTTCTTGTTCTTCTAGGAAGATACCCCAAAGGGGAATAGCTGGGTCAAATGGGACCTCTAATCTTGGTTTTTTAGGGAATCTTCACACTAATTTCTACAGTGGTTGTACCAGTGTGCACTCCCACCAGTAGTGGAGAAGTGTTTCCCACAGCCCCTCTGGCATTTGTTATTGATTGATTTCTTGATGATAGCCATTCTTTCTGGGGTGAGATAGAATCTCAGTGTTGTTTTAATTTGCATCTCTCAAATGACCGATAGTGTTGAACATTTTTTCATGTATTTATTTGACATTTGTATTTCTTCATCTGAGAAGTGTACATTTATCTCAGATGCACTATTTTGATTCTGGAGTCACTGTCAAGGAGAGGGCAGCAAAGCCTGTGCTCTTAAGGCAAGGTGTTTTCCTTAAATAATCTGTTAGGGCTGGGGATGTGGTGCAGTGGCAGAGCACATACTTAGCATGTGTGAGGTGAAGGGATCAATTCCTAGCAATAATCAACAACAAAACCCCCACAAAACTTACCTTTATAGTCATACCATTCACTCTAGAAAGGTAAATTCTGGGCTTTTATTCAGAAGACATTGAAATGTGAATTGAGTATCTTGCCCTAAAGTGAATTGTTAAGGTAAAATATGTATGATTATTACTACTTGGGAGTTTGGCCAGAAAGGCTATCAGTTGTGAATTTCACCCACTTATTTATAGCTCCCTTAAAACAGAGCTACTGCATTGGGATAAACCAAATAACTCATCAAAATACTTCCATGGATTTGAGTTTAAGAAAAGTCATTATTCTGGAGAGTAATTACTCTGGAGAGTAATGCTTAGTGGTGTCTTTTAGTCCTGGGTATACACGTGCATGCTAAAGAAGAAAGGAAGTGAACCCAAGCCCCAAAGGTCAGAGGTCCTCTGAGGGTCTCTACTCCAAAGAATTTATGTCACTTGTCACTCCTTACAAATGGACTGAATAGATTATGATTCAAAGCATAGAAATAGAGAGTGATCTGCTTCTCCTAGAGTGGCCTGGTCAGTGGAAGTGAAGCAGTGACAAAGACTCCCCCTCATATGCATGGGTCATTTTGACAAATTACGAAGAGACCCCAATACCATGCAAGTGAGGCATAGAATGCGAAGTCCCATTTGTGGTATCTCCAACTTCTCCCACTAAAGAATTACAGCTGAGTCCAAGTTGTATTTGTAGCTAACGGAAAAATGAAACAGAATTAACAAGTACCATTTGTTTTTTATGGCAATTGAGTAAAAAACAAGTTGATGTGAAGCTTGGAAAAATTTCCTGTAGCAAAGAAAGTCAACTGCTAGGTATATTTGTTGTGTGCCATTTCTAACTGAGCCTCTGTTATCAGAAGTTACAGTGATGGTGTCCCAAAGGCAGTATCAGCAGTCCAAGTAAGAGATTTGGTCAACAGTAGCATAAAAGCACCATACATAGTACTCCTTTTTTTTTTTTTTTTTTTTTTTCTCCGGTACCGGGAACCAAACTCACAACCTTGCGCTTGCCAGGCAGGCGCTTTTGCCGCTGAGCTAAATCCCCAGCCCCCATAGTACTCCTCTTAATTTTTTCAAATTAGTTAATAAACAGTATCATAAGCCTCTGGTAGTTATTTGAAATTCTTTAGTTGGCTAGTTTTTTATTTTGCAATTGGAGAGCAGGGCAAAATAATTTGAATAAGAAAATAGAGGAAGCATTTGATTTATAATAACTTCAAACCATACATGTGGAAAGAAACTAGGAAAATGTCATTCAAACTAATATCCAGAAAAATCAGATACTTTCCTTTCTGAGAAAGAAACTAGGAAAATACCATTCAAACTAATACCCAGAAAAATCAAATACTTAGGAATTAACTGGGGAAGTGAAAGACCTTTATAATGAAGACTCAGTACTTTGAAAAAGGAGATCAAAGAGGACATCAGACAATGAAAAGATACCCCTGTGCCCTGATAGGCAGAGCCAATTCAAAATGGCCATACTTCCAAAACTGATACTCAAATTTAATGCAGTCTCATTCCAGATAAAAGTAACATTTCTCATAGAACTAGAGAAAACAGTCTTAAATGTCGTATGGAATCATAAGAGACCTAGAATAGCAAAAGCAATTTTGGGTAACAAAAGCAAAGTAGGAGACATCACACTCTCAGATATCAAGTTATATTACAGAGCTACTGTGATAAAACAAAAACAAACTAACAAAAAACAGCATGGTACTGGCATAAAAATAGACATGTGGCTCAAGGGAACAGAAGAGAGGATGCAGAAACAACCCTAAGCACATTCAGCTACAGTATCTGATCTTTGACAAAGGGACCAAAAATATACAGTTGGAGGAAAGATAACGTCTTTAACATATGGTGTTAGGAAAACTGGCATCCACATACAGAAGATCAAATCTAGACACATATCTCCCACCATGGACTAACATAAAATCAAAATGAATCAAAGATCTAAATGTTAAAACAGACACTTCATCTACTGAAAGATAAAATATGTAAAATTCTTGAAGACAAAGGAGTAGGCCAGGACTTTGGAATTGAACTCCCAGTTGTGCAAGAAATAACATCAAGAATCAACAAGTGGGATTACATCAAAAGCTTCTGCACAGCAGTGGAAACAAACAACAGAATGAAGAGACAACCTACAGAATGGGAGAACATTTTTGCCAGCTATTCCTCAGATAGCAGACTAATCTATCTAGAAAATATAAAGGACTCAAAAAAAGTACATTCCCCTTAGAATTAGAGACCTAGTTAAAAAACAGCCAGTTGAAATGAATAGACACTTTTCTGAAGAAGTACAAATGGCCAATGAATGCATGAAAAAAAAGTTCAGCATTTTTGGTCATTAGAGAAATGCAAAGTAAAACAACACTGAGATTTTATCTTACTCCAGAAATAATGTTTATTATCAAGAAATCAAATAAATGCTGTGAGGATGTGGGGAGAAAGGAATCGTTACACATTTTTGGTGGGAATATGAATTAATACAACTATTATGGAAATCAATATGGATGGTTCTCAATTGAAATTCTGCTCAACCTAGCTATTCCCCTTTTAGGTATCTTCCTGAAAGAGATGAAGACATCATAGTACAATGATAGCCATGTTTATAGCAACTCACAATAGCTAACTCTTGAAAGCAGCCTGTTATGTTCATCAGCAGATAAAAGGATAAAGGCAATGTAATATTTGTACATGATGGAGTATATTCTTCCATAAAGAAGGATAAACATGAGTCATTTTTTAGGAAAATGGATGCATTTTGAGACCATAATGTTAGATGAAATAAATCAGATATACAAGCTTAAATATTGTATGATTTCTCTTATATGAGAAACTCAAACTATAAAGACAGAACAAAATAAAAGATAGTGGGAAATAGATAGGTAGATCTTTTATAAATGGGAAGGGGGCCAAGAGATGGAGGGAGGAGAGGGGAAGGGAAGGGAGGGGGATAAAAAGAGGATTAGATGTGTTATGTATGTGTAGCCAACTCCCCACAGGGAGTGTGGTCAACATGTACTACAAACATGTACTAATAAAAAATAAAAACTGGGAAAAATGTATAAATCAGAGTGTTGTGTCTAGATTCTGAGCATAGGGCTTCTGCCTCAGCTTTGTCAGGAAACAGTATAACTGAGGGGTGGGCCTAGCTTGTACCTCCTTCTTCTGTAGCAGTCAGGCCCAGGCAGTAGACTAGAATGCAAGGTCAGAGATAAGTGGCCCTTTAAATTTACATTGCTGCACAGACTAGGAAGGGTTGTCAGAATTTCTCAAGGAGTTGCTTTAACAATTGATGCAGAAAGTGGCTTTTTGGTGCCTTAACTTTAGGTCCTTAGAAGTCTTGGCTACTGGAACCCTTCAGATTTATTTCCTTACTTAACCTTGCATATACCTGGCAATAAATACAAGTTTCCTCTTAGGTTGACCTTACACTTAAGGATTATAAACCACTGCTGATACTTTATCTACTTGATGCTTGTAAGGGCTCTGTGAAGTAAGCCCATGCTCTCATTTTGTACATGAGGAAATTGAAGTTTATAGAACACAGTGCGGATAGAGGGACAAAAACTCAGGTTTTCTGATTTCTGCTCACCCGTTCATCTGTGTTCTCTTGGGTTAAAAAAGACTATACCTCCACTCTTGGCTTATGTGCACCTTTGAGAGGAGCCCAGCTTACCTAAACTTCAGATGACTGTAGCCGTGAAACCTTCTCTTGCTTCCATAAGCAATTATTATGACACTCTGTGAGCCCTAGTTTGAATTACTAATTATTCAGGTGATGTCTCCACTACAGTTGCTCTGGTTATTGACATATTGGACACTTTGAGTTTCTGCTTTAATTAGTACCTTACTAGTACCTAAATAAATAAACTAAAGGAGTTTAGTTCATGTTTTCAAAAAATGTAAACCTTGCATAAGCTATATTTAAAAACAATATAATGTTATACCCTTTTATATGCGTGAATTCCCTTTAAGGGGCTTGAAGTGGTGCTGGTGCTGTGGCATGTGATGTATTTTATTATTTGTCTTTTAAATATTTTCATAATATTGATGGCTTCATAAACACCCATAAAGCATAGCTTGATTATTTTTGTATCTGTTATTAGAAAAAGATTGGTTAGATGAAGCAACTCTTGACATTCATGTTGAATACCGCATGTATTATCTCCCCACATCCTCCTTTATCTGTGTGTCATATGCAAACTGAAGCAGCAGCCCTATTGACGCCTGTGCAGGGGAGGCTCACCCAGGCCCTGCCAGTCATTCTTGGCTTCACTGCCTTGTGAAAGTTGGCTTGAGTCCCCAGTGGTTGGCTCCCATGAGCTGATCAGTGGTTGTTATCTGTAAAGCAAGGAAAAGTAGTTACTACAAGGATGGGATGACATTCTCTTTTAGTATTGGCTATTAAAGACAACTTTTCTGGAGTAGACTCAATTATTGATCTTCATGGGAGCATACATTGAAATGAAACAAGAACAAGTGCACCGTGGTGTCAGTAAGCATGTTGAAACAAGCTAGTCTAAAACTAGATTTTGGGATATTTTTCAAGATAAAAACAAAGGACAGTGGTATGTCTGGCATTTGCTCAAAGATTTGCATTTTGTGACTGTCTTAATCTCACTCTGAAAAAAGTTTCTGGTCTTTGACCTGAATCATAGTACTTAGTGCAGTGTTGGCACCTAATTGTACCCTTTCCTCTTATTTCACTTTTCTTTTAATGCCCGTGGGGGACAACCAGTCTTACGTGTATCTGATAACTGTTGAAGGTGGAGACAGGATATGTCTCCATCATGTATTTTCCCACAGAGACGCTCCCCAGGAACTTCCGTATCAACTTCCTTGCTTACACAGGATTCCTGGTCACCTTTCTGTGTGTGCGGGCATATCTTGACTACAGTTGTGGTAATTTAGAAAACCTGCAGAAGCTAAACTAAGAAGAGAATAATTAATATCCTAAATTAATATCCTAATGCTACTGAACTGATCAACCTGGAGAAAAAGGGATATTTGGGTTGGGGCTTGTATATGGAAAATGTAGGGTAGTAGAGGAAGAGAATTGTTTTTAGCCAGATAATTCTTTTCTCTCCTATAAGTTAGGTAAGCCTAAGGAACTTTTGTAAAATAAACAGCAAGGGTCATGAATAATTATTGACTATTATGTGATAATTGATTTCCTGTTCAGTATATCTCATTTAACTTTCATACTAGTGCTGCAGAGTAGTTCATTTCACCCCCATATTTACAACTGAGAAAACAAGATCTGAAAGAGGTAAGTTAGCTAGTAAATGACCAGGTGACTTTTGAACCCAGTTCTTTCTGACACCAAACTTGTAATATTTTCACTACACCTTGAACAACTATAGCTCATTGATGAGTAGAGGGTGTGTGTGCATGTGTGGGAGGCAGGTACCTAGATAACAAACATCCAAAAGAAATCTGGATATCATCTTACTCACAGAGCTATCACCCTTTAAAAAACTAAGACGGAGGATTTTCCTGTTTTGATTATCTGAATCTTACCTGGTCCTGTTGTAGAGAGGGGGATATCCAGGAGAAAAGCATTCATATGCCTTAGGAAGTTTACAGAGCACCTTGTTTACCTGTGAATCCCTGATTCTGCTGAGAATCAGTGACTCAGGTCTTGAAGTGTTAGCTGGTTTCAGCTGATTTCTGATCTAGCCTAAAAGCCACAAAATTTTACTTCCATATCTGCTGCTGAGATAATTCACAGAGTAAAGGAATCTCAGGAGAAAAATGTTTAGGATTCATCATTCTGCTTAAAGGTTAACCACATCCATAAAAGAAACTGTTGTCCACTAAAACTCCAAATTTATAGGAGCTACTGTTGGCTTGAAAGATATAGATCTAGAGGATCTGATGTAAAAGGGTTATGAAAAGCCTTTCTGGTCTTTGCCTTTCTAGGAGCCAATAGGTTTGTCTTTAGTGCCTGTGTCTCTCAAAATTGGATTTTATTTTGATTTTTAGGTATTTGAGACTTAAAATTACATTGAAAACACTAATTAATTTCTATGAGTATTATATACACAGAATTAACTCACAGTAGATCACAGGAGAAAGTAACACGTATTTATTTGGTACTGGGGATTGAACCTAGTGCCTTTGCCCTGAGCTACATCTTCAGCCCTTTTTAATCAAAAAACAAATTTTAAGATAGGTTCTTGCTAAGTTGCCCAAACTGGACTCAAACTTGGGATTTTTCTGCCTGAACTTTCCAAAATGCTGGAATTATAGGTGTGTGCTACCATGCCCAGCTGACAGTATTTTTTTTTTTTTTTTTACATTATGCTAACCTGAAAACTTATATGCTCTGGTATTTAGATCGATGGTGGTTACTTTAAAGTGTGAATGATCATAATCATGAATGCTGTTCAACTTCCAGAGCACAATTGGAAATTTACTTATCTTAAACCACACATTCTTATCTTAGACTTTCTCTAATTTTAAAAACAGTGATCTAGTGATAATAACGGAAGCATCAGATTTGTGCAGTTTCTGTGTATTTTCTTCTCACTGAGTTGGACTCCAGGTCCCAAAATAATGCTGTCTTCTCTGAAGGAGCTTTTTGGTTGGTATTATTTTTTGTTTCCTGTCCAGTTCTGTGACATGGTGAGATCAGTGAATATTCTGTATTCCTTTATAATTGAGATTATTTTGGGGGGGGGTACTGGAAATTGAACTCAGAACCTTGTGCTTGCCAGGGAGGGAGACTTAATTATTGGCATAGTTTATACTTGTCTGGATTATTTTGGCAGTTTTACCATATAATTTATTTTTTTCTTTCCATATAATTTAATAATTCCCTAATCTATGGATATGTTTCTTATCTGTACAAATTTTCAAATGCACTAAAGGTAAAATTACAGAGGCAGCAGTTTGGATGTCTTTTATAGATATATTTTTCACTTAACATGTAATAGCATCTTAGCACTTCATTAAAACATGTAAAATAGTTGTCTTACTCATTTCCCTATTGCTGGACAATTAAGTCCTTTCTAGTTTCTTATTATAATCAGTGCTGCAGTGAACAGATGTAAAACTTTATTCACATCCTAAACCTCAGTATCTGGATGACATCCATTTGTCCTGGAAGAGCCACTTTGCAACTGTCCTGTGCTCCCAAAGCTGTCAATAGGACTTTGTGGACCAAGCCTCTTGTTAGGTTCAGCTACGGGGAGACTTTGGAGGACAGGGCAGGTTGGAGTTTTGGTAAATGCTTTTGCTGCTTTGCTGAAGGTCACGGCTCCTGATGGACAGACCTTGCCTATAGCTCTGTACTTTGCCAATTTGGATCCTCTCTCCTTCACCTTGCCTCTATGCTCAGGGATCCTAATGGCTTTCTTTTGCTTCCAGCTGCCCTACCATTCCTCACTGGGTTTCCCTTATCTACCCACATCTTATAAACAGTCAGTTCTTTAAACACTGTTCAGTTGTCTCTTTTGTGTATGCCATCTGTTCCCTGCTGAGATCCTGACTGACATAATCTAAATCTGAGTGGTATGCTCTTTTCATCATATGCTAGGTTTGAGGATTTGTACTGTGGAAGGATAACAGATAGTTCAGTATTGGGTAGGGTGGTAAGTAAGCTCAGGTCTGAGCTGGTGTTAGTGAAAAAATGACATAAATTGAATTAAAATGCTTCCATAGAGTATATGTGAATTGCTATTGGAACAGAGAGAAAGGAGCAACAAACTCTTCCATGGACTTTTAGGACCCCTATACTTACAAGACAAGGAGAATACCTTCCCTGCCAAATGTTTTCAGTTCTGTTTCATTTAGATACTACTGATTCATTCATTTCACTTCCTTTTTTGTAGTTCTCTTGTTTCATTTGGACAGTACTGGTTCATTTCATTTGTTTTCCTTCAGGGCTTTTGTAGCAAATCCCTTATGCTTTTCCTCCTGTTTGGGAACAGTTTTCATAAGCAGATACAGTATAGAGTTCTCTGCATACACTTGTGTATTTCTTCTTCATCTGTATGTTTGCTCATGACCTCTCACTTGTGGAAAGCAGTCTCAGGAGTTTGTGAGGAGTTTTTGGCATTCTCCCACCTGTATCCTTTGTTAAGTCCTTCAATGAGACATGAAGCATGGGGCACATGTTTTGCTTTATTCTGTTTTGCTTCAGGTCAGAATAACAGTCTATAATCTTCTAGAACAAATGCCAAAGTGATCGTCAAACTTATTGGAGCTGCAAATAGCGCACAGAACTTTTAAATTGAGTGATAATGCTTTTTTGTGGTTACCAGGTCATCACTGACAGGATCCCTGGCTGATGTATAATATTGAGGTTTATTCCAGGACTCAACTGATTTGTCCAGAGGTTCTAGCATTTTCTGAAAGCTAAAGTTTACCTATTTTAGAAAATGTCATTGTTGATCTTATATTCAGATTATATTTCATACTCTTACATATGCAGATTACTCCAAGTATGTTCTACCATGGGTCTAAAGAAGGATAATTAACTAAAGTCAGTATACAGAATTCCCACCATTTACTAACAACCAGTGTTGGTGGAAGAGAAAAGAACTCATAGCTGTAGAATGAGAGAGCTTGAGCTTTATTTTATTATTATTTTCCAAGTCAGACCAGTAAATGTCCACATAGTAACAAGTGTTGAGGGAGGCACATTTCACACACTTGCATGAAAACCCAGTGATCGTACTTTGGACCACAGAAGGGTCAGGGCTTGGGTTTTAATCCTAGATTTCCCAGTTATGAATTAGATGACTTTAGGCAAATCACCTAAACTCTTTGTGCCTCAGGGTACTTTTTAATCAAATGTGGGTGGAAGCAACATGCCTAGTCCCTAACCAGCTTGTGAGAGGTTCTTTTAAAGCTACATGTGGGGGGAAAAAAAAAAAGAAACTGTGTGAAACAGCAGTAAGAACTGGGGAAGCCTTAGGAAAACTCCAGCGCACTCTGCTCATGTATCAGCTGGGCTCTCATCACCACTTCTTTTTAGGAAGCCCTCTTTTTCTTTTCTTCTCCTTTCTTTTCTTTTCTTTTTTTTTTTTTTTTAATTTGAGATAGGGTTTTACTGTGTTGCCCAAGATGATTTTGAACTCCTAGATTCAAGTGATCCTTCAGCCTCAGCCTCCCAAGTAGCTGGAAATCTGAGTGAATGCCATTGCTCCTCATTCTGTTCTTTTTTCTGGGGGTCTTTGTAGAAGTGAGTGCATAAGCAAGGCGTGGTGATACACACCTACAATCCCAGCACTCAGGAGGCTGAGGCAGGAGGATTGCTACAAGTTTGAGGCCAGCCTGGGCTACAAAGCAAATTCAAGGCCAGCTCAGACTACACAGTGAAACTCTGTCTCAAAAAGAACCAGAAAGAAAAAAAGTGAGTGGATAGACTGCCAGGATTCTGTTTCCCTATCTTTTTTTCATCTTCCTCTCTGGCCATTCCTTCCCAATTCTTCCCTGGAATTCTGGTCTAAAGCTGGGACAGGACACTCCCATCCTTTGCACACCTGTGCAAAGGGATGGGGCAGAAGTGTGGGGATTGTGTCTGCATGTCTTCATCATTCTGCACAGCCCCCTCCCTCACCTTCTTCTTCCTTGGTCTTCCACTTTTCCACCTGCCTAAGGGACCCTGGCAGCTGGATGCATGTGCCCATATTTCCACCTCAGCCGCCCCTATTAAGCTTTCTGTAAGAGAAAGCAACCTAGTAGTGGTGGGGACACAGTATATTACACAGAGAAAGCTCATGGGCTCCCCAGATAATTCTGAGGGGTAGTTAGATTTCATTGTCTCCATTTCATAGCGATTGAAGCATGAAGCTGTTTAATTAGAGTCAGGACTGCATCCCAAGACTCCAGAATTTTAGCTAGTATTCCTTCCACTGTAGTGTCACATATACATCAATAAACTAGATAAAGGGAAAAAAAATCCTTATAGCTTTCATGTTTCATTGCAATGTCCTTTCCCCTTGTCCTACTTCTGCCTTATAACTTAGTGGGTAAAATTAATAAAGTAAAATGACATAGATGAAATTGAAAAATATTTATTTAATTAATAAAGTAACATTGATCTTTATGATCTAAATTAAAGTTCACACTATTATAAAAACTAAATATTTATCTATTTATTTAGAGACAGGGCCTTGCTAAATTGCCCAGGCTGGCCTAGAACTTGCTATTGCCTCAGCCTTCTGAATGCTTGGTTTACAGGCATGCACCATGGCACCTAGCTTAAATTTTTAATGCTATAACATTTTAAAGAAAATTCTATGTGTAAAAAACAATGTGTTTCTAGGGCCGGGGATATAGCTCAGCAGCACAAGTACCTGCCAGGCAGGTGCAAGGTCCTGAGTTCGATTCCTGGTACAAAAAAAAAAAAAGTAATGAGTTTCTATTAGTAACAAATGGCTGGAAATTAAATCCTCAGCTGAACACTTACTCTGTTTTCTTTTGAAAGAGATTTGTCTGTCAGGCATTTCCGTGTGTAAAGTTTGATACTCAAAGACATTGCCCTGACTTGTACAACTTTAACAGAATAAAACCTCAGAAATTGTTACCCCACCAGGCAGCTTTTGGATCAGAGCTGTTTATGTTCAGGTTATAACTTGTACTTCTTTTTTTCTTAAGTGTAAATTGTAATAGCATTGAACACATATTTTAAAAATTCAAAGTTGAACAATTTCAAATATCCCTAGAGTAATTTCCTTTGGGAATTTGGAATTTGAAAAATTCCATATTTGAATTCCTAAGAGATTAGGGAGCAGAAAAGCCAGGTGTAGGGTGGGACAGAAATCTAGAATAGCTGCAATCTTAGTTGCCTGAGGCATCAGAATTTCGTCGTATCCTAAATCAGAGAACCATTGGCTGTCCACCTCAGAGTCCGATGAAAGTAGAGAGAGGAGCGTGTGGTCAGCTGTTTCTATTACAGTTTTGGATTGTATTCATATACTGAAAATGTAGATGAATTTAGAAAATAAGATTAGTTAATAACAATTTGAGGAAAAAAAACTAGAACAGAACTTTCCAGGCTCTTACCTCAGCTGGGGTTACAGGTTTGTGCCACCATGCTCAGATTAAAATTTTAATATAACATTTTATTTATTTATTTATTTATTTATTTATTTATATATTTTTTGGTCTTTTTGACACAGAGTCTTGCTATGGAGTTCAGGCTGGCCTTGAGCTCACTTTGTAGCCTGGGCTGGCCTCAAACTCACAACAATCCTCCTGCCTCAGCCTCCTGAGTGCTGAGATTGCAGGTGTGCGCCACCATGCCTGGCTAATATAACAGTTTAAGGTAAATTCTATATGGAGAAAACAGTGGATTTTTGTTAATAACAGATGGCTGCTTAATCAGAAGCCTTGAATATCTACTTACTAGCTACTGGTAGGTTAATATAGTAAAATCACTTGCCTTTCCTGGGGCTGAGATTCTGCACTTATACCAGGAAAAGTGAATTTAGTCTTCATCATAAGATTTATTTTAGTCTTAAAATCCTATGAATTGAGTATTTAAGTTTATACTTTCTATAGGAAAGTTTATCACATTGTAAATCAACAGCAATGTCTAAGACATAAAGAAATTGATTTGCTCCTAATGATAAGTTATCTCAGTCCTTTTCAGTCGGGGTGCTTCTTGGGAAAAAGTAGAGTCATCAAAGTCATAAGCTAAGCTGGTAGGGTTAGAGGTGCTAAACTCCTTACTGGAAACCTTGTACATCTTGGGTGATTGTGAAAGAAAGAAGAAAACTCCAAAGATTATGTATTTGATTTAGATTTATAACAAAGGAGTAGATCATATAAATGTTCTTTTGAGGAATCTCTTAAGATATAGCCACTTGTGTCTTTATGCTTGATCACCATTTTACTAATTCAGCCTAGGATCATAAAATATAAATTGAGATAGTCCGGATCCTCCTATTTGCAGCCCAGATGATGTTACTAATGGTAAAAATTCAGAAATAAAAATTAAGAGTTGGTCCAGGTGTGCTGGCACATGCTTGTAATCCTGACACTCAGGAAGGTGAAACCAGGAGAATCACAAGTTTGTGTCTAGCCTTGGCTGCACAGTAAGATCCTGTTTTGAAAAGTCAAAATTAGAGCCATCCATAATGGCGTGGACTGTAATCTCAGCTACTTTGGAGGTGAAGGCGAGAAGATTGGGAGTTTGAGCCAGCCTAAGCAACATAGCAAGATCTTGTATCAAAGAAAAAAAATAAGAAATTTCTTTTAGTCATAATGTGTCATTTGACTGGGTAGAGTAGTACACTGAATTCTTTATAGGATTGAGATATAGTCTATTCAGCCCTGCATTTGTGGCCAAATATCTGAAGTCTGTACCTGGTTCAGCCTTTTCCCAGTTGTGTTACCTTAAGTAAGTCACATCACCACTTTGGAGTTCACTTCCCTCAATTTTGAAAAAAAATGAGGCAGTAAATAATAATACTACTGGGTTATCTTTCTAGATTTTATGTTCCTGTGTAGAGATTCCAACTTGTTGGAAGAGCTTGAAAGATATTAACTAAGACAAATATTAACTCTAGCATTTCCATGCCAGCCAATCCTAAGCACTAAAAATCATTTCCAATGAAAGCTGATCTTACTAAAGGGAGGTTCATAGAGATCGGGATCTTAGATGGGTTCTCCTAGGCAGCAGACTCTGATTCAGCTATGAGAGTAATCTAGGAAATACCTGTAGGGAATGAGGAAGTGAGGAAAGAAAGGGAAGCCAGCCATAAAGGTGGAGTTATGCAAGTTTCCACTATTGGTAAATGGAGGTTAATCCACTTGGGAATTTTTGGACGTCACAGTAGAAACTCAGAGCTTCTTATCCCAAGAGAGAGGAACTTTGCCTAAGGGAGAGGAACTTGGGTATTACTGTACCACATTATGCCAGTCACTGGCTGCTCCCATGGGGCACTATTTTGCTGACATTTCTTGCTTTAGTCCTTGTGGGCTTCTACTAGCCAGAAGCCTCCAGGTGGCTAAGATCTAAATGTCTGTGGGAGGCCACCAGGTATTGAGGGGACATGGGCCTGGCACAGACAACAGCTGCTATAATCTAATTATGGCAGTGCAGCTGGAGCAGTACATTCAACTACTGCACTTCAGGGTACCAAGGAAGGGCAGATATGCATTACCTTCTTGAAGGAAGCACCACTGAGAGATGCTGAAAGGAGACTCAGGAAGCAAAGAGCAGTTCTTCTCAGCTTCAGGGTTTCCTGTTGACCTCTAAACACTATGGCATGTAATAGCCAAGGAGGAGTAGGCTTCTGTGTGTCTATTACTCTTAGATCTGGGAGGCTGGTTGTACACATTGCAAAAGGCATGTTGACAGCCCATGTGTAGTCAGTAGGTAGGCAAACTTGCAGGGCCTAATTTCTGGCTACCCCAATGACACAGTACTTTAAAGAGAGTAGCATTTATGAGGACTCTGCCTGCATGTTGCACATGGTGAATCTACATAGAGAATGACTTTATTTTGTTGAAACTTTTTTTGTAAAGGAAGCAAATTCTCTGATGTGGTGTTATGATGTTAAGAGGTACCGAATTTTTTTTTTTTTATCAGTTTGTTTGAATAATCAACTCAGTGATCAGCAGCATCTCTGATAGTTTTCAAAACATCCTGGCTTTGATATAGAATATTTGGCATTAAATTTTGATTCTTTTGGCATCAGTAAAGTTTGTGAAAACTTTTAGTGTTTTCTAGGTGCAGTTGGCTTTTCAAAAATTGATCTTTCTACCAATTGCCCTTTAGACAGTGGAAAAATATGTGTTATATTAGAATAACTTACTGTTTCACATTTTTGTAATAGTTTAGACTTTATTTTTAGCATTTATGTCAGAATTAAGAATTAAGTGTTTGGAGATGGTCTATACTGTGGACATCCAAAAGCTGGCAGAACACTTTGATAATCCATGTACTTACGATTATTTAAAAAAAACATATTAACAATAATATGACCTGGTGAATCACTGTCCTTGAATTAGCCACACTGCAAAAGAAAATTATAAATAAGGCAGTTATAACTTTATTACCGTTAAGTAAGTAATGTGCTTACTACTAAATTACTGATACCCAAGTAGGGATAATGGGAAATCCCACAATAATTTTTTTATGCCTCTACGTCCATGAAAGGCAGACAAGTAATCAAGTGGACACATTCTTGAAGTACCTTTTGTTTTGGAAAGGATGTTGTGAATTCATCTTAGCCTAGTCCACAGGTTTTTGGATTTTTAAAGAATATGTGAAGAGGTCATCTAGTTTTTCTCACAAAATGTTGTTTAAGTATCCAAATAAAAATCACCTTGGGAAAAAAGATGATTTCTATCCCACATTCAGAAATTCAGATTTGGTAGGGTGGCAGTAAATTCCAGGAGTCTGCATCTTACTCAACTTCCCTAAGTAGTCATAGTTTAAGAATCACAGATCTAGCCCAGTTAGGGTTGGGAAATTGAAATCCTGAGAGGGACTTCCCAAGGGTACTTGGTGGCAGAGCTAGGACCAGAACTCAGGTCTCTTGAATTTTGTGTCTGTTTCTTTCTATTGTGTTTGTACTTTTTGTAAATATTTGAAGCCATATTCCAAATGTATCCTTTGTATAAGTAATGATAAGTATGAGATGTGATAAAAAATTCAGTGAATGTTCACATTTTAAAAGATTATTACAGTGAAAGATACATTGCCCTCACTCTCCCTCAAAATACTTCCCTTGAGCTATCATTCATTCCACTTTCTGGAACAATTCTGGAAGTTCTCTTTTGAGAGTGTCTGTAGTGGCTGCCTTGGTGTCCTGAATCAGTTCATAACATTTATCTTTCACGATCATTTTGACTTTGGAGAAGGGCCAGAAGTTGTATGGTGCCAAATCTGGTGAATAAGGTGAGAGGAGGACACAACCGTAATGTTTTTATTCCATTGGATTGCACCTGGCAGCAGTATGCACTGTATTTTTGATCAGACTTCCTAAAGACACAGACGAGGACATCCAGAACTGCTCCAGAAAGTGGCAGGAATTATGGGATAAGTGTTTCTAAAGTAAAGGGAAGTATTTTGAGGAGCATTATTGACAATATGTCTTTTACTCTAATTTTTTAAAATGCGTATCATAGCTTCTGATCCGTCTGTATAATTGTTCACTGTAAAATCAAATACAGAAAATGTATAAAGACTCAATCCTTACATAAAATATGTAAATGAATTTACACCAACTAAAAGAAGAATAATTATGAAAGGCTGGGGTTCATCTCCTAAAAGACCATAAAGCAAAACAAGACCAAAAAAAAGTACAGGTATGAGTGGATTCCTCAGAAGTTATGAAGGCATCATATGATTTGTCACACATGCTTTTACTCTGATCACTTCCATATTTCCACATCTGTTGTTCATATTTGACAAGTTTGCTGCAAATAACTTCCTCCTGCAGTTTTTCACATGCAGTCGTCTGTGTTCCAGCTAATGAATACGCTACTTAGAGCTACAAAGTTGATGACTATCTGGGCTGGTGAGTTTGTGTGAGTTTGTGTGATTAATACATGGACCTAGGGAAGCAGTAATTGTTGTTCTCATTCCTGTGTGTGGCTGGTCAACATTGCACAAAGAAAAAATTGCTTCCTTCTTCATAAACTGCATTTCTGACAAGGTGAGTCTTCTTGCAAATGTTTAGGTTTGACCTTACAGGCACCAGGTGAGTGAACTGTGAGCTCAGCACAGTTCCACGCCTGTACTGTGGAATGATTTACAGGCAGTTACTGTGCATGGTGAGTGGTCAGTGTCACCTTTGCTTTGGATAAGAAATAACATGAGTTTAAACCCTGATCTAAAACAAGACTGCAAAGATCCGTCTGCAACTCAGTGACCCTCTAAGCTTCCGACAGGATGCAGTGGGGTCCTCTTTAAAGGAGACAAAAGATGAGATGGGATTGTTTTTTACACTGGTTTAACACTGAATTCAGAGACAATTGCTCAATTTTACCTCGTATTTTTGCTTCCTTCTTTTTATGTAATAGTCTCTTAATCAATTAAGCATTTCACGGGTCTTACCAAAGAACGTGAAATAACATAACAGAGTAGCATGATTTATACATGTAGTAAAACAATAAAAAAAACACAAAGGTATAACTCAGGTGAATAAGGAATAAGGCTAAACATGCTGATCATAATGGGCTATCCTCACTAAAAGATTTCAGACCCCAATTTGGCTCTGTTTGCTCACACTATGGGAAATGATCTAAATTATAGTTTCCTCATTAAGGTAAATACAAGCCAAGACAATATAATCTAGAAACTGATGTGCAAATTTAATTAAATGGCAGTTTAAAATTGTAGAGACTTATAGAACATTTTGAATTGTCAGAATTTCCAAGGTAAGATTGTCATTGGAGCTTGCGTGGTGGTGCACGCCTGTAATCCCAGCACTGGGGAGGCTGAGATGGGAGGATTGTTGCAAGTTTGAGGCCAGCCTGGGCTACAAAGTGAGCTCAAGGCCAGCCTGAACTGCATAGCGAGACCCTGTCTCAAAAAAAGACTATATATGTGTGTATATATGTATATATATATATGTGTGTGTGTGTGTGTGTGTGTGTGCATAAATAAATAAATAAATAAGATTGCCATTAGAATTACAAAGTGCTTTGAGCTCTGAATAGAAAGAAACATTGTGATATAAATACAGGGAGAAGTGAAGAAGGAAAAAGAGGCTGAAGAGGATAAGTCTTGTAATGTGCCTTTCATGCCCAGGAAAGATGGATGAAGCTCCACTTCCCACACCAGCCTTAAACATAGGACCCCTGTACATACACCTGTGTACTCACCGCTGACTCCTGTGGGGACCCTCTCCCTCTGTTCCTCATGTCTTTATCTCTCACCTTCTTCATTCAACTGTGTTAGTTACTTTTATTCCTTTCATATCCTTACTCTAGAAAGGATTTGAGATATGCAGTGGGACATTTGACACCCATGCAAAGTTTTGTTTTTGCTGCATAAAATCCTGCTTAATCTCTGGTAGATTGGGTTAAAAGTAGGGTAATTCAATTGGATTGAGTTAGAATAGGATTTTTTGGGGGAGGCAAGGGGTGGAGGGATTGGCCTTGAGCACCCTGTGCTTGATAGTATATGATGGAATCAGAGATTTTTCATTTCTCATAGAATGAAATGATGGGGTTACCATCATAAAGCCTATAAAATTAGCTCAAGATATCTTCACCCAATTCTTGTAATCCATAAGTGTACTGATGGATTCTCAGGTGCTTTGTAGATCATCATTAATCTTTTATCTTTCTTCTAGCAAATTACTTCAGGGGCCTACCTGACCCTCTTTAGATGTTCATTGAACTGCCAGTGCATCAGACAGGATGGTTATATGCTTTTGTTTATGCCTATTGTCTTTGCATAATTATTACTAGCACTCCCTTTTACTCCGAAAGGATCCTTGCTTGGACTGTAGGTTTAGTCACCCCTCTATGAACCCACGCCTGCTTTTCTAAGCATAACTCAATCTCCTGCTGCCACATTGGTATAGGGGTGAGTTACATGCACTTCTTTTCTATGTGTGTTTCTTCCCCAAAAGTCTGAAAATCACTTCATTGTGCTCACTATCTTTATCTTTGCACCTCCAAAAGTTTCTGTTCTATCCCATGTAAGAGCCTTACATACTTTGGACCTGCATTTAAAGGTGAGGAAGGGAGAGAGATGTTATCCTCTCCTTCCAGTACTTTCCCTTCACTCCAGAATTTAAGTACTCTGCTTCTTTCTGGTTTTATTAGTAGCAGTTTAAGAGCAAAGTCTCTAATTGTTTAAGCCGAGGATATAGTTCAGCAGCATAAGCACCTGCCTGGCAATCACAAGGTCCTGAGTTCGATTCCCGGTAACCAAAAAGTAAAAATTAAAAAAAAAAGATCCTCTAATTGTTTAAATATGTTTTGAATGTGTAATTTTATATACATTAAAAACCTTTATTTTAGGCAGAATCCTCTTAAAAAGGTATAGTAATTTCTGTTATCAACCAAAAATTGCAGAAAATCTTCACATCTGACCTTGTGAATTACACTTTTCACTTTATAGGTTAAGCATGGCCTGTTTATTGCTTAAGTTCTTTTTATTTTTTGGCAAAGTAAGATGCCACAATATAACAGTATTTTGGTTATTATAAAAACACAACATTTATAATGGAGGGGTCCATTTATAATGGAGCTAAGAGAAACATCAGTGCTTTGTACAGTATTACCCATTTTAAAAGAAAAATAGAACTCTTTTATTGTAAGAGGTAGGAATATTTATTGCTTTTAAAACTTAAAAAAAGTTCCTAAGGAGAAAACTAAACCCTGGCATACCATTAATACCATTTTCACCACTTCTGAATTGCCAGACTGTGGGTTCTGTTTCTTATTGCCTGCTTATCCTCAGCTTTGTAGTGAAGTCACAGTGGGAATTCAGATTCCTTTCCTGAATCTTCTTTCATAATTTCCTCTGTAACTTTTCCATCTTTTAGGTTAAAGATTGCTTTTTGTTGTGTGGTTTTGTTTGATTAATAGGGAATTCAACATTGCTTTGTATGCTTATTGACTATTTATATTTCCTTTTTCGTGAAATGTGCCATGTCCATCTTAAGATTGATGTGTTTGTGTTTTCTTATTTATTTGTAAGATCTCAGGGATAAGATTAAAATAGGACCCTATGATTTGACCTTAGTCAGAAGGTATTATTATATCAGTACATTTTTTTTCCTTAAAATGGTTAATGAAACTATTTTTCTTTGCAAAATTCAATTTTATATGTTCAATTTAAAATTTTGTTGCAGCCATAATAGTATCCCAAATTTTGTCAAGATTATTCTTCTGGGCCCAGGATATAGCTCAGTGGCACAAGTGCCTGCCTGGCAAGCACAGGGTCCTGAGTTCAGTTCCTGGTACCAAGGGAAAAAAAAAAAAAAAAAGATTGTTCGTTCAGAAACACACTGTGAAATAAACAAATAAGTTGCTTCAAAGTTCAAGGCATTCTTATAAAACAAAGCTCTCTTTTTAAAAATAATCTATGGAGTAGTAATTGTTTACTTCTGTCTCACATACAAAGTGTGAGTTTTCCTTCTTGAACAGGAATTTGAAGTAATTTTTTTTTTTTTTTGGTTTTTCTCCGGTACCGGGAACCGAACTCACGACCTTGCACTTGCCAGGCAGGCGCTTTTGCTGCTGAGCTAAATCCCCAGCCCCTGAAGTAATTTATATAGCAGATATTAACTGGATGTTTTTGTGTGGGAGAGAAATTGTTGAGTCTTTTGGGGTAGTACCTTTCATGGAAAAGTAATTTGTTTTATGTATATTTTCATCCAGTTGACACCTGTAATGAGAGGTAGGTTTCTATTGGATTGTAATGTTTGGCTTTTTAAAAGCTACTATAACAAGTCCTTAATATTAAATAATAGCTATCAGATTCATTTAAGTGCTCTTTCGTTTGGTAAATGATATATTTTTGAGTAAACTTTTTGAGCAATTATTATTTTCTCATGTTTATAATTAATTTTAATTAGAAGCAATCCCTAGGTGTAGGGGTAAATAGTTTCATTTCACCCATGAAGCCTGTTATTGTTCAAAGACAAATAGCATTAAGATGAATCATTTGTTAGATGGACCTATAAAGAAAACTGTGTTCTGATCAGATATACCAAAGAACAAATACTGTATTGTTTGGAAGTACCTGGGTTTTGAGGACATGGCAATGAACCAGAAAATATTAAGGAAGTTGCCATAGGTTTTTGGTGCTTCCTTAAACCATATTGTCAAGGCAGTGATGCAATATAATAGATTTGATCTCTTCTCCTCCCTCTCTTCCTTTCTTCTCCCCTCCTTTTCTTTTTATTCCCCTCCCATTCTTTCCTTCCTTTGGTGTGACTTACACAGAGAAAAATGCAAAAATGGAAGTGCAGAGCTTGAGTAACACACACATGCATGCATACACGCACACATGCAGGCACGCCCACAGCTCAGATGACAATAAAAGAACATTGCCATCATCTCAGAAGGCTCCCTTTTGTACCTCCCCAGTCATGAAAATAATTATTTTGACCTCTACTGGGTATATATTAAATTTACTTTTTTATTTTTGTATCACTGGAATCACGTGGTATGTTAGGTCTAGCTTTTTCCACTCAATATGATGTCTGAGTCATTCATATTTTGTATGGCAATAGTTATTGCTATGTACTATTTCACAGCAAACTGTATTATAATTTATCTTATGCATTCTTATTTATTTAAAGATAAAAGAATGAAAACATATTAACAAACAGACATGAACAAAACAACACTAAATAAAAGGAATGCAGAATTTCAGACAAGGTGATAAGAAATTAACAAGGGTTGCTGTATTATATATAGTTATCTTCAAATTGGTTACTCAATTAAACAAATATAGTCGTGTAAGATTGATCAAATAATTAAACATTAACTGTTCTTTTCCCTAAAGCAACTATATTAATAGTACAATTATCATAGCTATCGTAGGTATACATATATACATGTTTTTTCTTTTCTTTTCTCTTTTTTCCCTCATCCCAGTTGTTCTATCCTTTTGAGTGTCGTATGGATTCAGTCATTACTGAACGTTTGAATTGATTGCAGTTTTTCATCACTGTAAATAAGGATGTTATGAATAGTTTTATGTCTTTTGGTGAACATAGTATACCCAGAATGTGAACTGCTGATAGCAAACATATGCCTAGTTCAGTAGATACTTCCAAACTGTTTTCCAAAGTGATTCAGTTTACACTCACATCAGCAATATGAAAAGTTCCTGTTAATTGTCAGTCCTTTTAGTTTATCTGTTCTGCTGTGCAGTAGTGGTTCATAGTGGGGTTTTTTTGTTTGCTGCAGTACTGGGGTTTGGTCCTAGGGCCTCTCAACTGAGCTACATCCCCAACCTTTGAAAAAATTTTTGATTTTGAGACAGTCTCTGAGTCACTGAGTTTCTCAGCCCAGGATTAAACTTGGAATCCTCCTGCTTCAGCCTCTCAGAGTGCTGGGAATACAGGCACATGTCACCTTGCCTGGCTCGTAGTAGTTTTATTTCTCTCATGTGTAATGGACACCTTTTCATAGTTTATTGGCCATTTGATAGCATTTTTTGTGAAGTGCCTTGTTCACATATGTTGTGAACAAGGAGCATCTGTCTTTTAAAAAAATTATTGATTTACAGGTACTGTATACACACGGAATTCCATTTTTGAACTATTTATCATGATCATCTTAAAATGACTGCCATTTGCCTTGTGATTTTTGGCCACGAGAAGTGAAGGGTAGCCTGGCAAGTCCTGAGCTCAGAAGAAGAACACAGGCAGGGGCTTTGGAGCCTGACCTAAACTATCCCGAAGCCAAGGGTGGACTTCCCTCAGCTCTGCCAGAACACTGCTTCAGTCTTACATTTGAGTTCCTAACGTTAGAGCTCTCCCGCTTGTTAGACCACAAAGGCTGCTTCCAGAAGCCAAGAGTGTGTGTGTGTATGTTTCCCAGGGGAAAGCAAGGGAGCTTACCTTCCAGGGAGACACAGGTAAGTCCATCAGGTAGGCTGATAACCGCATTAGGACCCACAGGAAGGCTTTTGATGAGATGAGATTTGGTCCAGGCAGACCTGTTTGGGTATGGGAACTGTGATGGCGAGTGGGAAAGGTTGAGGAACTGGAATAAATGTGGCTTTTTACCTCCCTAACCATTTATTTGATGTATTCCTCAGGTCTGGTTCCTGCCCCAGCCCCATAAACACTCTAATTAGCAAAAGAGGAAAACTACCGCCACCCCTTTGAAAAAGGCAGTGCTGTGAAAATGGGAATGGCCACTCACTTGATCTAATATATTTTCATTGTCTAATTTCTCATTATTTCATCAGGAGGGAAACAGCAAGGCAAATGAAGAGGTAGGATGTAGGGAGGCTGGGAGGAGGCACCTGAGAATCAGGAGGGGAGAGGAGAGTGGTAAAGAGGGGAGAGTGGAACATAGGAAAGAAAAAGCACAGGAAACCATATGCAAGGAGCCAGGATCATGACTGAAGGGCTGTGGACTGACTCTAGAACTTCATGCATGCGAGATAAGTGCTCTGTCACTGAGCTGTACTCCCAGCATGCTCATTGATTATGGACTTTTGAAAATTAAGTGAAGCAGAATTCATTCATGGAAGATTGATTTTCTCTATGAAAAGGGAAGATGAGGGTTAAAGAATTATGGCAATGAGGTCATCCACACACAAACTTCTCTGTTGTGGGAAGGTTAGAAGTTTTGGTTACTAATTTTTATCCCTAGCATTGTTAAGCATCCTGTCTAGCACAAGAGAAATACAGAGATGTGAAGTTTTTGTTTTGGGTTGTTTTTGCTCACCAGCAGTGTCTCTTTTCCTTTCAACATAAAGGCATTATTTGAATGACACCTTAAATCTCTCTGGCTATGCAAAATGAGTGTAACACACATATATTTAGATTGTGCATTTAATGACTGGAATACTACAATAACAATCTGTTTCATCACTCTTAGGATTCCTCCTGCACTCCTGCTGCTCCCCTCTTTCCTGAGCTCACATAACAGGGGGCACCTCCAGTGTCTGAAGCCCTGCTTAGGCAGGGATGGGGTGGTGCCTAGTCCTTACCTGTGTGACTGTTTTGATGAAAATCATTGCTCTGTGCTCTAAAGATTATGATTTCTTGTTTGTTACTTCATTTTTGGGTTCATAAGGCCTAATGTCTTTACTTCTCTTTCTTTTCCTCTTTTCCTGCTTTTAGAATATTTGACTATAGTTCAGTGGCTCTATTCTCAGAAATAGGAAAGGGTAGTGGCCAATTTTGGGTTTCAGAACTTCCCAGAATCATCTCACCTGTAATCCTTACACATAGTTAAAGTTTACCCAGGTGACAAAGCCTTATGTACATTTAGTTCAGGTCCACCAACACCTTATGTTCTTGGCATCTTTGAATGCACCTTGTTAATAAGCTTTTGTGGCATCAATCATTCTTCTTTATCCTGTTTACCCTGTTTTCCAGAAGTTTTGAGGGAACATGTTTTCCATTTTTTTCTACCTTTTGTACGTGTCCAATAGTGTCTTACATTTACGGGTATTTGGTGACCTGTTAAATGTTTATTTATCTGTATTTTCTTTTTCTTATTTATTCATAATGCTATAGGTCAAACCCAGGGTTCTAATCACTGAGCTGTACCCTTCAGCTTCAACATGTGTATTTTCTGTCATGTCTGTTTATCACAAAGAATTTTTGTTTTCGCATCTCCAAAATTCCCTTATGTTCTTAGAAGATTATCTTAAATTTCTTACTAAGAAATTATTGGGGCTGGGGGATATAGCGCAGTGGCATAAGTGCCTCCCTGGCAAGTGCAAGGTCCTGCGTTTGATTCCCGGTACCAAAAAAAAAAAAAAAACCTGCAAAAAATTTATGGGCTGGGGATTTAGCTCAGCAGCACAGTGCCTGCCTGGCAAGTGCAAGGTTGTGAGTTCAATTCCTGGTACCAAAAGAAAAACAGACAAACAAAAAAAAAGAAATTTTATATAAGCATTCTTTAATTTTTATTTCTAGTATTGCTAAGGATCTTATTTAGCACAAGAGAAATATAGTGATTTTTAAAGTTGCTTCTAAAACATAAGCTTGTTTTTGAAAGTAAAGCAGTTTCTGAACAAGTAAGTTATCTTTGTTTCATAATAGTGCTTTAGAGTTAAGTGAAGCATGTAATTTCTCCTTATGGGTGGTAAGTTAAAAAACAAATATGTATTTTAAAAGCTGACAGGCTTAGTCTTTCAAGAGAAAAAAAGAATAGCTCAGTTGGTGGTGCACTACCTTAGGGAGGTTATAACTGTAGTGTGCTGAATGCACACAGCGGGAATTGATTTTAACATTTTAAAGTGTTCTTCGTGAGGTTTTTAGACTTCAACAGAAAAGTACAGAAGTTCTTGCTTAGTTGAACCTTTTTTGAAAATGCCAGAAGTATACTTGTACCAGGTGAGTCTTAGGAGAATGGTAACTGACATCATGTCAGTGAGCTATGAAAAAGAGCAAGTTTTCAACAGGAGAATCTTTTAATGGCAGACCCTGAAAATACAGGCTAGCAGTGGATAACTTCACTCAAGCAGCCAGTAGTAGGGCTCCTCCATCTTCAGTAGTGGGTGCACTTGCAGCCACTACAAGAACAAGCAAGGTGTGGAGGACGTATCTTGAAAATCAGCTCAGTTTCAACAGATGAGGTGAATTATTCAACAGGATAACCGTTAACTCAGCTCAATATGTATCTATGTCAGCACCTAATAAGGTGAGCCTACAGGGTTCATTTGCTTGAGTTGTTCTTGCCATAGTTATTAACAATTACTACTTATGTCATGGTTTTAAGAGAATTTTAAATATAGTATCACCTTTGACATTTTGGAACTCTTCAGTTTTCCCATAGAGTGCTCATACATCTATGTCTTTAAAATTTTTTTTATTAATTAATTTATTTTTTTGTCTTTTTGAGACAGGGTTTTGCTATGTGGTTCAGACTGGCCTTGAACTCACTTTGTAGCCCAAGCTGGCCTTGAACTCACAGCAGTCCTCCTGCCTCAGCCTCCCAAGTGCTGGGATTATAGGTGTGTGCCACCACACTGTACAATTATGCTCAAAAACATTTAACAGATACATAATTAACAATTTGTTATGTCCTTTTTGTAAATTAAAGGTTTGAGGACTTTATTTTTTTATTTTTTGAGGTTTGGGGACTTTTTATTTTATTTTATTTTATTTTCCTTTTTGTAAATTAAAAAAATGATTACAGGTGTATTTTAAGGTTGCTCCTGAAGTAGAAGATAGGTAGCAAGGAGACAAGGAAAATTGTAATTTTTAAATTGTGCTTTAAAAAATAAATAAATTGTATTTTTAAGAACACCTACAGCTTTAGGAAACAAAGTTACCCAAGGTTACAGTGCTCTTTTGCCTTTCAAGATACTCAGAGATATCCTAAGGGTCTTAAAGATACACCTGTATCCCAAGTCCATAAGGAAACCCAAACGCTTTTAACCTTTTTGTACCTCCTTTTTCCTGAGGCGTGGCTTGAATGCTGTTCATTTGACCACTTCTGCTTCTCCCTTCTGGCTGACCAACTCCTTGAACTGGTTTATTTAACATATAAAAAATGCTTCTGGTGTTAGCTAACTTGCTGCTGTAATTCTTCAATTATTCTTCATTTTTTTTTTAAGTAGTGCCGAAAGCAGGGAAAGATCCTGTTGAATAATTCACCTCATCTGTTGAAACTGAGCTGATTCCATTAAAATTCAAGATACATCCTCCAAGCCTTGCTTGTTCTTGTAGTGGCTGCAAGTGCACCCATTACTGAAGATTGGGGAGCCCTACTACTGGCTGCTTGAGTGAAGTTATCCACTGCTAGACAGTATTTTCAGGGTCTGCCATTAAAAGATTCTCCTGTTGAAAACTTGCTCTTTTTCATAGCTCACTGACATGATGTCAGTTACCATTCTCCTAAGACTCACCTGGTACAAGTATACTTCTGGCATTTTCAAAAAAGGTTCAGCTAAGGCTGGTGTAGTGGTGCAGTCCTGTAATCCCAGGATTCAGTACTTGGGAGGCTATCGCAGGAGGGTTACTACAAGTTCGAGGCCAGTTGAAGCTAGTTGGTGAGTTCAAGGCCATCCTGAAGTACATTGAGCAGAGAAGACTGTCCTGATCTGGAGCCAGTGGATAATGGCTGGTGGCCACGAATTGATGCTGGCTTTCTTTTCTGCAGGTTTCTCTAGCTGAGTTGCATTAGCAGATGCAGGTTGAAAAGATACTGTTGTTGGTGTTCCAGTGAAAGATGCAGGTGTAGAAATGGGAGGTACAGCTGTTACAGTGGAGGAACTAATTGTGGTAGGAGTAGCAGGATTTGATTGCTGCATGGTGGCTGGCACTGGTGTCACTGCTTTGAGTTTGGTTACTGTAACCACCATGTTTCTTGTTAGTTTTGTATTCTTTGAGAGTAGTGTCATCATTGAGGACTTGGTCTGCATACTTTTTTTTACCTGTTATTTACCTGTTTTTTACCTGTTATTGGAAAGACATCTTGCCCTTTTTCAGATTCAGTCTTCTACAGTGTTTTTACCTTCTCGGAGTTGATTTTGACCTTTGTCAGCCCGCTCGGAGGGCCCAAGAGAGCTTTTTGAGGGTGAGTTCCCAAGGTTAAAGAATGCATGTGTGGCAAGACATCAGCAACAACAGCAGGCAGCATGGAGCAGAGCAGAGCGCAAGAGCACAAGAGCAAGAACCACCTGCACCTTTATTGTATAATTCTTATGCACGTTGTTATCTCATATTTACATTCTTGCATTGTGCTGTAACCAGAGTATGTGTACTTACCTGTGCTAAGTCGTGGTTACATAACTGTTTCCCACTGTGCACCTACACTGGATAAGTGGGGTCACATCCTCAGGTGTCCTTAGAAGCCCCTGAGCTTCGAAGCAGAGTGGTTCCCCACAACCTTGAAAGCCTGCTGCTGGAGGGTCTTCAGGGTGACTTGCACAGCACCACTAGTTGGAGTCTAGCTTGGCTGAGGTCTGGGCTTCCCTTCTCCATGCTGCCTTACACAGTCTTGGGAGGAAGGTAGTGCTGGTGGGGGCTTGTCATAGTCCCCCTGTGGAGGGAGTTCTTCTTACCCAGGCCCTGAGCTTTCCCTGAGAGCTTGGGCTGGCATTCTTTCCTCTGTGCCTGTCCCTGCCACCAAGTCTGCAGGAAGCCTGTGGGGCTCTCTCATACCAGCAGAAAATCCATCCTTACCAGAGGATGATGGCCATTGTTACAATTTAGCAATTTACAGGTTTTTGCTAATCTGATAGGTGTAAAGTGATATCTGACAGTAGTTGTTTAAAGGTATTTGGTTTTATTTGGGGGTAGAGAGATTGTAAGTATCTTTGAGTTTCCAGAAAAGTTGGAAAAGTGGTACAAAGAATTATCCTGTACTCTTTCTCCAGATTCAGTAATTGTTAGCATTTTGGCTCATTTTCTTTGTCATTCTGTGTTCATGTTTTTCTAAGTCACTTCAAATTAATTGTAGTGTGCTCCCTTCTAAATATTTCAACATGTGTATCATCAGAATAAAAATATCTCCTGTTATTCCAGCACAATGATCAATTTAGGGAAATTAACAGTAACATGCATCCTTAATTCTGTTCATTGAACAATAATGTCCTTTACAACATTTTTCTCTGCAGTCCAGGATCATGTATAGTATTTGATTGTCACAATCTTTAATCTGTTTCAGCTCCTTAGGCTTTCTTTGTTTTTAAGAATGTAGTGCCCTTAGGTTTTGGGGTTTTGTTTTTGCTGTGTTATCCAAGGAACCTCCAACTACTTCAGCCTTCCAACTACAGGTGTGTGCCTCCATGCCTGATGTTTCCATAGAATGTTTTTCTATTTGCATTTTAATGTAGTTTAATCTATATTTTCTTAATTATGGTAATATTGAAATCTTTCTCTCCCTTTCACCATCTTGCTTTTTTTGTCTGTTTTGGGAATTGAACCCAGGGCCTCCTATATGCTAGGCAGGCAAGCCTTTTGTCACCAAATTGCATCTGCAGCCCCTTGAAATCTTATTTGTAGAGTAGTTATTTGAATTTTGTCTTCTGTGAATTGTGAATATTTGGTGTCTATTTTTCTATTGAATTTTATTTATTGAGTTCTTCTGAATACTAATGTGTTGCTTTTTATATGTATTAGAAATAGTTTCTATCAG
This sequence comes from Chinchilla lanigera, assembly GCF_000276665.1. Lineage (NCBI taxonomy): Eukaryota > Metazoa > Chordata > Mammalia > Rodentia > Chinchillidae > Chinchilla > Chinchilla lanigera. The sequence goes on from NW_004955411.1 coordinate 31,712,614, forward strand.
CCTATGACCTTTTGATAGTTTCTAAAGTTTCCTTTTGTAGTATAGAAGTTTACATTTTTTAATACAACATTTATCGATATCTTTCTATGTAATTTCTTCTTAGTTCTCCTCAAGATTGCTCCACTGTTTTTGTTCTTTTGTTCATCCACATAAATTTTAGGATCAGCTTAATGCTTGCTGAAAAGCTCTAACGGCATTTTTGTTACAAAAACTATGGATTTATAGAAAATTTGAGGTGAAAAACTGATATCTTAATCATGTAGATTATTCTCACTCATAATTATACCTCTCCATTTATTTCAGTTCTTCTTTATATCCTTTCTGAAAGATACAATTTTAGCCTTGAAGACTTTGATTATGTTGTTTGTATGTCCAGCTGCCTTTAGATTTGTTTGTTTTTGTGAATGTGATTAAATTTTTTATTATCTTTATAAGTTTTAATGTGTAAAAACACTACTCAATTTTACATATTGAATTTTTTTTTTTTTTTTTTTTGAGATGGGACCTCACTGTGTTGCCCAGTCTGGTCTCGAACTGCTGGGCTCAAATGATCTTCCTGCCTTAGTCTTCCAGGTAGCTCGGACTACAAGTGGACACTACTACCATGCCTGGCTTTACCTATTGATCTTAAGTGTAACATTAGCCTGGTACTCTTTTTTTCTTTAAAAATTTTTTTTGGTATTTTGTGACAGGGACTTACTGTATAGTTTAGGTCAGTTTAGGTTAGCCTTGAATTTGCTTTGTAATTCAGGCTGGCTCTAAACTTGAGCTCCTCCTGCCTCACATTCCCAACTGCTGGGATTACAGGTATGTGCCACTACACTTCGCTTTTTTATTGTTTCTTCTAGTTTTTAAATTATCTTAGATTTTATTAATCATTTAAACTATGAATAATGGCAATTTTCTTTCTTTCTTTCTCATCCTTATACTATATTTGATTTATTCTTTGCACTGGCTACAAACTCCACCTCAGTAATAAATAGATATGTTGACAGAAGGCCTCACTGTCTTATTTTTGGCTTTAAAGAGCCAAAAATTACTAAGACTAGACATGGTGCATACCTGTAACCCCAGAACCCAAGAGGCTGAGGCAGGTGGATTGTCTTAGTTTAAGCCTGGCTTTATTTTCTATTTCATTAATATTTGGTCTTTATTTTGTATTTCCTTCCTTATCATTTGAGCTTTAGCTCTTCTTTTTCTAGCTTTCTGAGTGAATACTGATTAGTGCATTAATTTTTAGTCTTTCATTTTTTATATATGTAAATATACATAAGATAAATATTTGTTTGTGTGTTATTTTGGTACTGGGAATTGAACTCAGGACCTTATGCTTCCCAGGCAGGTGTTTGTGCTAATGAGCTATGTCCCCAGATACATATATTTATATATGTAAGGCTATAAATAGAATTTTAACTACTACTTTAGCTACATACCTTTAATTTTGTTATATAGTATTTTATTGCTGTTCATTTCTCTTTTACAATTTCAATTACAGTTTCTTCTTGGATCCATGAATAATGTAGAAAGGAGATGATAGATTTTCAAAAGTAAGGGATTTTTTTTTTTTTGAGACAAAGTCTTACTATTTGTTCAGACTGGCCTCGAACTTGCTATTAGTTCAGCCTCCCAAGTGCTGGGATTACAGACATGTGCCACCATGCCTGGCATATTTTTTTTTAATTGGTGATTTTACCATTCCTATAGGGTCTCATCTGTTCAACACTAGTTTTTATATTAATTGCTCAGCTTGTGATCAGTGCATTGCAAAGGTACTATAAATTTAGATACCATTTCTATGTGAATTTGGGTGTGAAGCTGGCTGTGGTGTTTTGCTTATGTGGCATTTTGCTTTCTCCCTAACCTGAGCTATATGGGTAAATGGTAAGCTTTCCTTATCACTGCTATAGGCCATTGAGAGGCATTTCTACTCTTAATTTCGTGGGAAAGGTTATCCTCCTATTAATCTTGCTTTATGGCAGGGTTTTATTTCTAGTTCTCTGTTTTGTTAGATCTCAAATCTGTGTCTCTGTCCTCACTGGCATTAAAATTTGGTTCCTAAATATTAGATTTCTGGATCTGCTATCTGACTAGGCTGCCAGGGTACCAGTTTACACACTGACTGCTCTGGCTTTGAGTTCTTTATTTCTGATGCTAGAGCATTTTGTTTTTCTTTCATATAAAGTTCAGATATGAATTTAATTTGCTAAACTTTATGTCATTTCTTGTGTTTATAGTGAAAAGTTTTCATACATTAGTCTCAGTAGCCTTTCAAAACAGAGTTGTGACCCATTTCAGTTAGAATACTGAATGAATTCATAAACTCAGTAGAAAGCAAAAATGTCACAATCCTTTCTTATTTATTTATTTATTTACGTATGTATGTATGTATGTTGGTAGGTAGGTAGGTACTGGGACCCGAACTCAAGACCTTGCACTTGCCAGGCAGGCGCTGTGCTGCTGAGCTATATTCCCAGCCTTCCTTTCATATTTAAAACATTAAGTAATTATAGTATTGTCATCTGTGTATATATTATTATCCATATGTATGTGTTATGGCTTGTGTCTGGATGTCCCCCCAAAGCTTCATGAAGTCATAGGTGGGGCTTTTTCAGAGGTGGCTGAATGAAGAGTATGTGATTGATTCATGGTGCAATGCTAGGATTAAGAGTTGTTTTGGCACTGCCATAATCTTGGTAGCCTGGATATAATATAAGGCACATAGAGAGGCTAACCTTCTCCCTTTGCTTGCTTTTGCTGTCTTCTGCTTGCCATGAACTGGTTCTCCTCTGTGTTGCCCCTCTGCCAAGCCACCCTGCCTTGGAACCAGCCAATTATGGACTGAAACATCTTTAAACTGTGAGCTAAATAAACCTTTCCTCCCTTAACTTTGAGTGTCAGGTACTTTGCCTCACCAAAAGAAAAATAAGACATAATTTGGTACCAGAGAAGTGAGGTTGTTGCTTTGACTGTACTTGACCCATATGGTTTAGGAGCCATTGGAGCTGGCTTGTGGGAAGGGGAAGAGTTAGGGAAAAGGTTTGGAGATGCCAGCTGAAAAAGTAGAGCTGGAATGCCTTAGGCTGTACTTGATGAGAGATTCTGGTCAGAGCTCAGAATACCAGAATGGTGTTTGAAATTCTGCCAGTAAAGACCAATCTCAGGAGTTTTCTGCTGGGAAGAAGGACTGAATTGGCTGTTGGAGTCCAGACGATGTGTATTATGGCTTGTGAGAAAGTTTGCCTGCATTTTGCTCATGTCCAGAGACTACCTGACACCAAGAGTAAGGGTGGCGGACTAATTAATCATGCAGAAGAAATTTCAAGTCAGTCTAATGTGGTGGCATGGCTACTGTTGGGGGCTTTTAGCCAGATTTATATTGAGAATCAAGAGCAAAGGACCCAGCAGAATGCTTTAAAATGTTGTGTGTTTGGCTAGAAAGGAAGTTTCAGTAAAGCTATGGACTGCAAAAATAGAGCACAGGGGATCTTGATTGATGAGAAGGAACAGGAGAATAGAAAAGATGGCCTGAGGGCATTACAAGAAAAAGCAGGACTCTACCTTTTAAGAGCCCCAGAGCACCATGTTCCAAAATGGCAGCAACCTAGGGAAGTTGTTCCTCAGGATTTGGTTCATAGGCACTGGATCCCTACAGCCAAGAGAGAAGGAAGCCTGGCTACTGCTACAACTTGCAGAAGACCTTGGCATCATCCATGTAGTGCTGGTTTCAGGCACATTCAGAGTGAAAGAGTTGTGGGGTCAGAAAGGCTTCTACCCAGATTTCAGAAGAAGGCTTGGGAGGCCAGGCAGCATGCCCCTGAGAAGGTAGTTTGTGAAGCTGTATGAAGTCAAAGGTGCAACGGAGACTCCAGAAGTTTAGAAAAGCCAGAAACATGGAAAGCTGCAAAAAGTGGGCAAAGCCAGCCAAAAAAAGAACACAGGACACTTACTACCACCAGAAGTGCTGTAGAGCCAGAGTCACCCAAGCCCTTTGGAGTTCACAACTTGCCACAGATTGCTGGGGATGCTGGAAGTGCAACTATGGGATTTAGTGTTTGCCCTGCTGAATTTTGGTTTTGCTTTGTTCTGATTCCTTGCCTTAAATCTCTGAGGAGACTTGAAACTTTTCAGCAATGCTGAAACTCTAAGGAGTTCGGCAACTCTTGGAGATGGACTAAATGCCTTTTGCATAAAGGGATATGCTTGAGTCTTTGGGGGATCAGGGGCAGAATGTTATGGATTGTGTTTAGATGTCTCCCCAAAACCTCATACAGTCATAGATGGTAGTCAGAGGTGGCTGGATCTAGAGTGTGATGCTTAAGTTGATTTATAGTACAATACTAGGATCAAGGGTACTAGGATTAAGGGTGTGAGTGCTACCCACCCTAATTAGCCTGGATAAGATATAAGGGATAGAAAGAGTTGTGGTCATCCCTTGCTTCTTTGCTTTTGCTATCTTCTACTTGCCATGGACTGGTTCTCCCCTGTGATGCTTGTCTGCCATGGCACCCTGCTTTGGAGCCAGCAGATTATGAACTGAAACCTCTACAAACTGAACTAAATACCACCCCCGCAACTTTGGGTATTGAGTATTTTGTCTCAGCAAGGAGAAGGGTAATTAAGACAGTATGACTTTACTAACCTCCAGCAAAGAATCCTGCAACTTTTGCAGAAATAATATAATTTCATTTATAGCATTTCAGGAAGGACCCGTTTATCTGTTTTAACAGCTTTAGCACCAGAGACAGAATACCCACCACCTGAAATCGTTGGTATGCTGCTCTTATAGTATATGTAGGTAGAAGGGTCAAGTTTAATAGTATTGTCTCTTGACCAAATGAACAGTCAGTGGACTTAATGAGAACTTGTTCTGCAAGAAAAACAAGACCTCAAGGCAACTGCCATTATTGGAACATTGACATTATTGATTAATTTATCATGGCATGTAAAAACTTGGAAACTAAAATTACTGTGGTATTATATGAGGTAAAGTACTTAAGAACCATATTTTTCCAAGTTTTTTTAAACCAGGATTTTCCTTTTCTTAGCTTTATTGAGGTATAGTTGACAAATAAAAATTGTATATAGTTAAGATACATGTGTTAGTCAACTTTAGCATTGCTGGACATGGGCCCTGACACAACTGAAAGGAGAAAAGGTTTAGGGGGAATTTAAATTAGCTCTAAATTAGCTTAGTGTTTGGGGGAATTTAGCCAATGATCAGCTAGCTCCATGGCAGATACATCATTGTGGTGGAAGGGTGTGATGGAGCAAAGCTGCTTAGTTCATGGAAGCTGAGAAACAAAGCAGAGAACAGTGCTGTACAGGAAAGGGGAAGGACCAGGCACAGATCCCAGGGCCATGCCTCCAGGACCCACCCAGACACACCTAGAAGTGTGCTCCACCAGTCAGTCCCCTGGACAGATCCCAAAGCCAATCAAGTTGAAACTTCACCCTCATTGCCACAATGTGCAACATGGTGTTTTGATATATGTATACATCCTGAAGTGATTGCCACAATCAAGCTGATTGGGCTGGGGATATAGTTCAGTGGTATAAGCACCTGCCTGGCAGGCGCAAGGTCCTGCGTTCAATTCCCGGTATCAAAAATAAATAAATACATACATACAATCAAGCTGATTAACGTATCTGTACCTTTGTGTGGTCAACTTTTTTCCTTGTGAGAATATTTAATGCCTAGTCAGCAAACTTAACTATCCAACATAGTAGAACTAATTGTAGTCACCATGTTGCACATTAGATTTCTGGGATTTATTTATCCTGTATAATGGAAATAAATCTCTCTCACCCTCTTTCTTCTAGTACTGGGGCCTGAGTTTAGGGAGTAGGTACTGAGCTACATCCCAAATCCTTAAGAGAGAGTCTTGAATTTGTGCTCCTCCTGCTTCAGCTTCCAGAGAAGCTGTGATAACAAGTGTCTCCCAGCACACCCAGTGAAACCATTTTGTTTTTATAGGAGTATAAGTATACACACAGAGAATTTAGAATCATTGTTTCAGAAGTTGCCTCAGATAAGACAAACAAAGTAAGAATTTAAGGGTTGGGCACTTTTAATGAGCTCAATTCAGTTCAGTGCTTTAACATAATCTTTCTATGGTACTCAGCCTTAAAGCCTCCTGATTCTGATAAAGGAGAGGGTGAGGTCCCAGAACACTATTCAGCATTATGCCCAGGCTGAGAAGGTTCCAGGTCAGTGGAAGGCTATTGCTGTGTCTGCCTCTGTGAAATCAGCCACAAGTCACCACTAACTCCATGAACACTGAGTGGTAATCCTGCATTTGGAACATTTCTAATAGGGGATTACCTAGAGATTAAGTGTAGTAGTCACTTACTCCTGTATTGTTACTGGAAATCCTATTTTTACCCTTGCTGATATAAATGTAGGAATTTGAGCTACCACGTCTCTGTGTCAGTGGAACCTTTGGATGTGGACGATTTATCTATCAAATTTGCTTGGCCTTGCATTCTTAGCACTTGGTATTTTCATGAGAGGTGCATGTCGCTTGCCAATAAGTATGGAATACTGAGTCTCACCGAGTATGACACAATTTTTTTTCCTTTTTTTTTTATTCTAGGAAATTTTAAAGTCATTGTATAGAATTGACCTTTGTCCATTTCCCCTACTTTTAAAGGTTCTCAGGTCTAACAGACAGGGGCATACTAAACTGAAAAAATTGAGGGGGAAAAAAACAATAGCAACAAAAACAACAAAGAGATATCCACTGGATTTAGAAGCCATTTTAGCAATTGATAGCAAAAAATTTATTTTCTGTGAAATATACTAGAACTGGATTCTTTTGAATTAATGTAATTTAAAATATTTGTTAGCATTTTCTGTTTTGTGGCCTTGTATTCTGAGCTCTAAGGCACCCTGAACACTTATTTGTTCATTTTCTTCTCCCAGTTCTTAGTTGCTGGCCTGTTACTGTTGAGTGCCACTGTTTGTGAAATCTTGGTTTGGTCCAAGGAAAAATTGATCCCTCCCCTTCCTTCTTTTTGTCCTATTTTCTGAATCTCTCTGTCATAACTCCCACAATGTTTTTTTTTTTTTATTTTTTTATGCACCTTTCTATCAGAATATAAGCTCCTTAAAGGCAAGTGGCATCTTTTTATCCTTAGCGCCTGATATGATATATGGCACATAGCAAGTTTCTCATAAAAATTTGTTGAGTGAGTAAGTCAAGACTAGCAGTTAGTTCTCTGCTAAAAGATGCTCACAGTGAATTTTAATCTTGGGTCCATTAAGAATTACAGTTCACCTTTCCATTAAGCTTTATTAAACAATGTTGTCCAGAGAACCAGTTTATTTTTATGAGTAGAAGCAGCCAACAAATATATATATTTATTTCAAAATATCAAATGGAATTCCAGCTGTGATCTTGGCATTTAAAAAATAACCGAAGAAGGCTCATGAGTCACCTAACCACTTCCTGTCAAAATTTCTTCACCTCAGAAAAATCTTTTGGTCAGCACTTTGATAATTTTGTATACAGAGAAGCAGACAAAAGTCAGTAGTTCAACTGTTGTAGTCAGGTTTTATTCACTGGCTTATGAGGAATTTTAGTGTTTCACTGTCATTACATAAGTTGTTTTATGCTTTACTTCTTATTTCTAACTTTCTAGGCCCAAAACACTATTACTTTATAATTTATTTGGTGCCCTTGTTGCAACTCTATCATTAAATAATGAGAACTTGACAAGTTAAGTTCATATCTCTCTTAGTTTCAAACTTACTGAAAGTATCCGTTTGAATGTTTTGGATTAATGATATTTGAAACTTTAAAGACCCATGTGGACCTAGGAAAGTCAACTTTCAGTATTTTCTTTTGATTTGAAAGGCTTTCTGTGTGATAACATCTGTCTGGATTAGCCACACTTGTCCTTTAAGGTACAATATTGATACTGGCCATGGTGGTAAACGTCTTTTTTTTTTCCCCAGTACCGGGAATAGAACTCACAACCTCACACTTGCCAGACAGGTGTTGTGCTGCTGAGCTAAATCCCCAGCCCCTGGTGGTATACATCTGTAATCCCAGCACTCTGGGAGACTGAGGCTGGAGAATTCTGTTTAAGCCCAGCATAGGCAATTTAGCAACTTACTGAGACCCTGTTGCATAATTTCAAAAAAAGCTAAAAATTAGCTGGGGATGTAGTACAGTGTGAAAAAAATATAATAGTACTACAGAAAAGATGCAATATTAAATATCTCACCTATACATATAATAACAGATATTGTCATATCTCATTTGAAACAATGTGCATTTTACTTCATTTGTTATATTAGTGTAATTGTGGTAGCATTTTATCCATTTACTTATTGGTTCCTATCAATATATAGAAAAAAAAATATTCCAGAAGGATAGGAATAGAAAGTCAACAAAAGAAGCTTGCCTACAGGAGGGGGTGGAATATTTTAGATAGTCATGGAAAGCTGTATCTTGGTGATACAGGAAATAGAATGACTAAACAGAGCTCGTTAGCAGTCGGCTCTGTAAATAGTGTTAAATTTTTTTTTTATTTTAAAGAGAAAAAAACAAAATTTCAAAACAAGACAGTAAGAGGGTTAAAATGTTTAATATATTGCACAGTGTTCTCTTTAAATTTGTTACTCAGAGTATAAGATAGAGGCATTTAATTGTCCAAACAATATTAGCACAACCCTTTCTTTTCAATGAACTAGGAGAAATTAGCAGTATAATTAACTATCTTGTATATCTCTCTGTGTGTGTGTGTGTGTGTATTTTTTTGCTTTTCCCTTTCTTCTATTACTCTTTTCCCCATCCGAGATTCTCTTTCCTTTTGAATAGTTTCTTCCCATTTTATAATATCTTGTACATTTTGGATCTTACTTACTTTTTCAGCTTCTTACACCAGGGAGATAATACGGTGTTTGCACATGTGTGTCTGGTTTATTTCACTTGTAAGTGTGGTTTTGAATTGCATCCATTTACTTATGAAAGTCTCCAGTTTATCCTTCTTTGTGGCTGAGTAGTACTCCATTGTATAAAAAGACCACATCTTTTTTATGCATTCTTTGGTTGATGGGCATTGGGGTTGTTTTACAAGATCTAGCTGTTACAAATTGTGCTGCTATAAACATGCATGCACATATATCTCTGTGGTACGATGTTTTTAATTCTTCCGGGAAGATACCCAGAAGGGAAATAGTTGGGTCAGATAGGGCCTCGAATCCCAGTTTTTTGAGGAATGTCCACACTGATTTCCACTGTGGTTGTGCCAATCTGCACTCCCACCAACAGTGGAGAAGGGTTCCTTTTTCACCACAATCCCGCCAGCATTTGTTATTGGTTGATTTCTTGTTAATAGTTTCTTTCCAGGGTGAGATGGGATCTCAGTGTTGTTTTAATTTGCATCTCTCTCTCTTTTTTTTTTTTTTTTTTTTGTCTTTTTGAGACAGGGTCTTGATATGCAGCTTAGGCTGGCCTTGAGCTCACTTTGTAGCCCACGCTGATCTCAGACTCACAATGATCCTCCTGCCTCAGCCTCCTGAGTGCTTGGATTACAGGTGTGCGCCACCACACCCGGCTTTAATTTGCATCTTTCTAATGACCAGTGATGTTCAACATTTTTCCATATATTTATTTGCTCTTTGTATTTCTTCGGCTGAGAAATATGTATTCATCTCAGATGCCCATTTTTGGATTAGGTCTTTAAATTTGGGGGGTCTGATATTTTTGAGTTCTTTATGTGTTGTCAATAGTAATCTTTTGTCTGAGGAACTGCTGGCAAACATTTTTTCCCACATGGTGGGTTGTCTCTTCACTCTTGCTGGTTTGTCTTGCTGTACAAAAGTTTTTAAATAAGATCCCAGTTGTTGATTCTTTGTGATACTTCTTTGTTGATTCTTTGTGATACTTCTTATGCAATCAGGATTTTATTCATAAAGTCTTTGCCAACACCAGCGTCTTCAAGAGTTTTACCTATTCTGTCTTCTACCACATTTAATGTTTCTGTTTTAATATTTAGATCGTTGATACATTTAGAATTTAGTTTAGTGCATGGTGAAAGATATGGGTCCAATTTTAATCTTCGGCATGTGTAGAGCCAGTTTTTCCAGCACCATTTATTAAATAGGCTATCTTTCTTCCAGTGAATATGTTTGGTGCCTTTGTCAAAGGTAAGATGCCTGGAGTTGTTTCTGCATCTTTCAATGTGTTTCATTGATCTTCAGGTCTGTTTTTATCTGCCAGTACCATGCTGTTTGTATCACAGTAGCTTTATAGCATAATTTCAAGTCAGGGATTGTGATGCCCCCTGCCTTGCCTTTGTTGCCCAGAATTGCCTTTGCTAGTCCAGGTCTCTTCTGGTTCCACATGATTTTTAAGATTGTTCTTCTGAATTATGTAAGATATGCTATTGGAATTTTGATAGAGTTGCATTAAATCTGTATAACAGTTTTGGAAATACGTTCATTTTGCTGTATTGTTTCTTCCTACTCAAGAGAATGGATATCTTTTAATTTTCTGATATCCTCTTCAATCTCCTTTTTCAGAGTACTGTAGTTTTCATTTTTTGGATGCCATTGTAAAGGATGTGGTTTCTCTAATTTCTCTCTCAATGAGTTTGTTGCTTGTGTACAGGAAGGCTATTGATTTTTGAGTGTTGACTTTGTGTACTGAATTTGGTTATTAAATCTAACAGTTTTTTAGTGGAGTTTTTGGAGTCTTCTATGTAGTGTATCATGTCATCTGCAAATAGTGATAATTTAACTTCTTCCTTTCTTATTGTTTTTCCTTTTATTTCTGTTGTGTAATTGCTCTGATGAAAGTTTCCAGGACTGTGTTGAATAAGAGTGGAGACAGTGGACATCCTTGTCTTGTTTGTGATTTTAGAGTAAAAGATTTCTATTTTTGTCCATTTAATATGATTTGGGTTGTTGGTTTGTCATAGATGGCTTTTATTAGATTGAGACAAAGACCATTTATTCCAATTTTCTGTAGGTTTTTTTTTTTATCATGAATGGGTGCTGGACTTTGTCAAAGCTTTTTCTGCATCTATTGAGATGATCATATGATTTTTGTTCTTGGCTCTGTTAATGTGGTTTATTACATTTGTTGATTTGTGTATGTTGAACCATCCCTGTATTCCTGGGATAAGTCCCACTTGGTCATGGTGTATAATCTTCTCAATGATTTGCTGTATTGTTTGCCAGCATCTTACTGAGGATTTTTGCCTCTATGTTCATTAGGGAGGTTGGCCTGTAGTTCTCTTTCTTGGTTGGATCCTTCTCCGGTTTTGTTACCAGGGTAGTGCTTGCTTCCAGGAATGAATTTGGGAACATTGCTTCCCTTTCAATTTCATTAAAGAGTTTGAGAAGTAGTGGTGTTAGGTCTTCTGTAAATTTCTTGTAGAATTCAGCAGTGAATCTATCAGTGCCTGGGCTTTTCTTTGTTGGTAAGTTTTCTTATATCTTCAATTTCATTGATGGATATTGGTTTATTTAGGATTTTTATATCTTCTTGATTCAGCTTTGGTAATTCATGCATCTCTAGAAATCTGTCCCTTTCTTCTGCATTTTCCATCTTATGAGAATATAAGTTTTCAAAGTAGATGTAGATGATATTCTTGATTTCTGCAGGATCTGTTATGATTTTACCCTCTTCATTCCTAATTGTGGATTTGAGTCATTTTTGATAAGGTTGGCTATGGGTTTGCCAATTTTATTTAATCTTTCAAAGAACCAACTCTTTGATTCATTGATTCTTTGTATTTTTTTTTTTTAGTCTTCAGTGTGTTAATTTGTGCTCTGATTTTTATAATTTCCTCCCTTGTATGAACTTTTGGCTTATCCTGCTCTTCTTCTGGAAGTTTGAGCTTCACCATTAAGTTGTTTATTTGTTCTTTGTCTGTTTTCCTAATATGGGTATTCACTGCTATAAATTTCTCTCTTAGGACTGCTTCCATTGTGTCCCATAAGTTCTAGTGTACTGTATTGTTGTTATCATTTAACTGTAGAAACTGTAATTTCTTCTTTAATTTCATCTGTGACCCATTGGTTGTTCAGGAGGGTATTATTTAATTTCCATGTATTTATGAAGTTCTTGTGTTTTTGTTTTGACATTGATTTCCAGTTTCATTGCACTATGATCTCATAATATGCATGGGATAATTTCAGTTCCTTTACATTTACTTAAGTATGTTCTCTGAGCCAGTATATGGTCTATTTTGGAGAACATCCTGTGTGCAGCTGAGAAGAATGTGTATTCTGATGTTGTGGAGTGCAACACTCTGTAGACATCTACTAAGTCCATTTGTTCAAAAATTTGTTTCAGTTCTAATATTTCATTGTTGATTTCTTGTCTAGTTGATCTGTCTTTTTGTGACATTGGGGGGGTATTGAGATCCCCCAATACTGCTTATTACTGCTTACTTGATTTTTCATGTCTGTTAATGTTTGTTTTATATAGCTGGGTATACTGGTATTTCTTGCATATATATTTATAATTGTTATCTCTTCCTCTGGATTGTTCCCTTTACAAGTACGTAGTAGCTTTTATCTCTCTTAATCAGTCTTGACTTGAAATTCACTTTGTTTGCAAATAGAATAGCTACCCCTGCTTTTTTTCTGGATTCCTGTCACATGGAATATTGTTTCCATCTTTTACTTTCAATCTATGAATTTCTTTTTGAATTAAATGTATTTCTTGTATGTAGCATATTGTTGGATCATACTTCTTGATTCATTCTGCTAGTCTGTGTCTTTTTTTTTTTTTTTTTTTTTTTTTTGCTGTACTGGGGATCAAACTCTGGACCTTGCACTTGCCGGGCTGGCATTTATGCCACTGAGCTATACCCTAGCCCTAGTCTGTGTCTTTTGATTGGTGAATTGAAACCATTAACACTGATAGTTAAAACTGGTATGTATGAACTTTTCCTTGTCATGTTATTTTCCTGTTGTTGGTGCCCCCTCTTTTTTTCTCCTCCCTATGTTTAGTTGTTTGACTTGCCTAGTGAATTCCTACTGTTGAGGCTCATGGAGTTATAGTCTTTGTTATCTCTTTCTCAATGTCCTTCCAAACATTTTGGAGTGCTGCTTTGGTGGTGTTATGGTTTATGTCTGTGTGTCCCGTCCAAAGCCTCATGCGACCATGGGGCAGGCTATTAGGGTTGAATGATTGTGGGTGTAAGAGCTACACCCACCCTGGGGTGGATAGTTTGCATATGTAAGGGAGAGGAAGAAGCTGCTTGAGGCCATTCCTCCCCAATTCCGCCCTGGTGTGTGCTTGCAGCTTAGCTGTGTTCTGCCGCCCTGAGCTGTAGCTCTTTGCCATGGGCCACTCTGCTTTATAATCTGCCAAGTACGGACTGAAACTTCCACGAACTGTAAGCAAAATAAACCTTTCCTTCCTTAATTTTGGGCGTCAGGTATTTTGTCCCAGCAGTGAGAAAAAAAGTAACTGAGACAGGTGGTCATACATTTCCTCAGCTGTTCTTTGTTATGGAAGTATCTTATTTCTCCATCAGTTTTGAAAGATAGTTTTATGGGGTACATCAATGTGGGTTGAAGGTTGTTTTCCTTTAGAACATGAAATCCTACACTACAAGCTCTCCTTAACTTGAGGGTTTATGCTGAGAAGTCAGTGGTGATTCTGAGGGGCTGTCCTTTATAGGTGACTTGTTTTGATCATGGCTAATTGGAGTTTTACTTGCCTCACTTACTGTATGTCAGATTCTTTTTTTCCTACCAGGGAAGTTTTCTGCCATGGTGTCTGTGAAAAGTTTTTATTTTATTTTATTTTATTTGTGCTTTGTACTTCTTTTTCATTGACTCCAATCTTTAATTATTCTTTGCCTCATCTCTCAGATGCTGGATTGATTTCTCATGGTCCTTTGCTATTTGTAAGAAATCTTTCTTCTCATGATCACTTACTACAAGCCTGTCTTCTATATCTGAGATCCTGTCCTCCCATTGGCTTAATTTCCTGTGAATACTTTCAATGTAATTTTTATCTTTCTGGATATCTGTTTGAATCTGCCTTATTGGTTCTATTTCTTTCCTATACTGATCATTCATGGCTCCCATAATTTTCTTAAGCTCTTCTATTTTTTTGTCTATATCTGCTCTAGAGTCACTAAGCATGGTTTTCATTGTGGACACTACCTTTTCAGTTATCTGAGAAATTATTTCTGATTTGATATTTTTCTAGCACTTGATTCAGTTGCCTTGTTCTTACCATTTCAGAGATGCCAAGTGGGTAGCTTTTGGATTATTCCACCTCATTGCCCCCCTGGGTTTGCTTTGATGAACTGGGTGTCTGGAGTTACATCTTGTTTAAGTATCTTCTCATTTTCTTCTTCTTTTTTTAGTTTAGTTCCTGGGGTGACCGGGGATATAGCTTAGCAGCACAAGTGCCTGCCTGGCAAGCACAAGGTTTTGAGTTTGATTCCTGTTATAAATAAAATAAAATAAAATAAAATAAAATAAAATAAAATAAAATTTCTGGGGTGATGCTTATAAATTGCCTATGATGTGTTGCTTTATTGCTAGTATTTAGAATTCTTAGGAAATGACTACTTCTGCAAGGTGTCTTCCAGGTGTAAATGACTTTTGGATTTTAAGTCTGTTGCAAGACCCTACCTCTTCAATTTGTTGGGGATGAGAAGTTGCTGCCTGTTTGGCCCAGTCCCTGGTTCTTTGGAACTGTGCCACAGTATTTTCTATGACCCTTAGTCAATCTCAGTCTTGGAGTATCAGGAAGAATAGCTGTTTAGAACAATTATGTCACTTTTGGCTAAACTGGTACCAAGAGAAAAAAGAGTAGCATCTGTCACAGCTTAGAAAATGACAAACTGAGGTAGCCATTAATTTGCCATCTTTAACTGTGTAAACTAGATTTGTAGTTATATAACAAAATCTAAAACAGGCCAGAAAATTATATGTGGTATATAAGTCCTTAATACGTTAATTTGTACCCTCAGAGGTTAAAATTTAAAAGGGGTTAGGGGAAAAATAAAGAGGCAAAAGAAAAGGAAGAGATTAGAGGTAAGGTTGGAGGACAAAGAGGATCATGCTAACTTTGGGAAACTGGTACAGAAGACTGGAGGGAGAAAGAAGGAAGAGATAAGCACAACAGAATCATAATCATGAAGAGGCTAGAAACACCTTCACACTCATATGAAAACAAGATCAAACAATGAAGGAGAAAAAAAAAAAAAACCAAAAGCAAAACTACTTCATCAACAACAAAAAACAAGCAAGAGATAGGGAAAAAAAAGTCCACTTCCAGGTTTGTCTTTGCTGTCAGTGGTAAAAAGTGTGTGGAGGCAGAGTCCTGATCCATCCTTTATCCCATCAAGCCAGCAGTAGCTTTTTGGTGGGGTAGTGGATAATCTCAGCAAATCTGCACCTTCTGGTCGAAACCAGACTCGGTTGGCCTGCAGCCATCAGCACACCTTCCATGGGCCTGAGCCCAGCTGGGAGCTGCTAGATGGAACCAGCCGCCACTCTGAGTTCTGAGCTCAGCTAGCCCCCTGGAGCATGGCTCCCAGCCCATCGCTTTTTCATATGGGACAACTGAGACCTCAACAGTCACCACTAGCTAGTGCAGTCCTTCACATCCACTATTCCTCTCCACTGCTGTGTCTCTCTGTGGAGGTCTCTGGGGTCACCAGCAGTCACCATGTGTCTGCAGATTTGAATTGCCCCTCTTGCACAGTGAGTCCTGTCTCAGGGAGAAGATGCCACTGGCTACCTTCTTCTTTGTTGAAGTTTCTCTCTTCACTCTCTCCGTGGGCTTCAATTCATGCTTCAAATCCTTTCTGGGTCTGGGGGACCTACTCCCCTCCTTATCTTCCTCATGTTGCTGTATTTCAGTGTCTGGATGACAGCAGTCATGCTGTTTCTCTGATGCTTACCACTCCACCATCTTGGTGCCTCTCCAGTAAGAATTTTTTAAAGCACAAAATAAATTCTGGGTAGTGCCAGCCATTATAGAAAGAACCAGAAGTAGAAATAGAAAAATGAATTTGATAAAAGTCTTGCCTACATGAACCTTGTTTGTGGATACTATCTCTAATGTCATATGAAAATCATTATACCTTGTTTATGAGGACAGTGGAAGATGATCAGTTCTTTAAGGAAAAGTCAGAAGTTTCACAAAGGAGATGGTGAACTCAGTCACAAAGTATGACAAGGATTTTCCAAGTAGAGGATGAGAGGCAGAGAGTTGGAACCAATGTGGTCTGTACGTGGGTGCATGGGGTGTAGGGGAGCTTCTTTCTTACTCACTACTTGAGATATTGGTCAGTGGCCTAATACTGTCCTATGATGAGACTGTGTCCAGCAGATACTACCTTTCCTCCTCTAAGCTCCTATGTCTTCTAATCACCTTCTGGTCAGAATGGAGTTTTCAGGTAAAAAGAGGTGCAGGCTGGAGGGTATAACTCAGTGATAGAGTGTTTGTCTAATGTGCTAAAGGCCCTGGGTTTAATCCTCTGCACTGCTATGACAAAAACATAATTAAAGTTAAGTGTGCAAAGAGGATGTTAAATCTAAAATTGTGATGATCCTTTTACCTCTTTTTAATCTGCAGAGTAAATAATAATTTGTAACTGTCTTAGTTACTTTTCTGTTTGTTGAGACAAAGTACCTGACACTCTGTTAAAAGAGGATAGGTTTATCTTGGCTCACAGTTTGTAGAGGTTTCAGTTCACAGTCAGCTGGCTCCACACAGGGTGACATGGCAGAGTGGCATTGCAGAGGAAAAACAGTCCATGGCATGGGAGGGTGGGCAGAAGGCAGCAAAGCAGTGAAGTAATAAAATGATGGCTGCAGCCCTCTTTCTGTCTATTATATTCCATCATGGGTACCCACCCTTAGGGTGGGTAGCACTCACTCCCAGGATGGGGTATCCTTAATCCCAGCAGCACTAATAATCCCAGCATCACACACCCTAGATCCAGCCATCTCTGAAAAATCCCACCTGTGACCACGTGAGGCTTTGGGGGGACAGCTGGATACAAGCCATAACAGCAACAATTGACTGTTAAATAGAATTTGGGCATTGTTTTTGGATTTGACATGTATTTGCCTTTGCCATATAATTACTCTAGAGAGAGTTAACCTCCTGTTGCTCCTTTTAACACAAAATTAGATTTTGAGGATTTTTAGTGACATTTTCTATATTAGTGATATCATTATTGTCTTAATTCTTTGAAACTCACACAAAATCATTCAATAAATGGTGGGAATATGCTGGGTAAGGTGACCCTGAGAAACTGATGAGGGAGCCTTTGATTTGTGGCCTGAAAAAGGAGTGATTGTGCTCAACAGTGTATGGACTGCAAGGGGAGAGCGAGGGTGTGGTGAGGAGTTTGGGCAGTGTCAAGAGTGCTCACCCCAGATGAAAGTGTTATGCTGCACTCAAGTCTGGGATACAAACTCTGCATGCCTGGCAGAAAACCACCAGGGCTGTCTCACACACCTAGAACATCGTCAGACATGCAGTATGTCTTAACCAAAGTATGTTCACTGAAGGAGGAATTAAAAAGCTTCCTTTATGGCTGGGAGACAGAAGGCAATGGGTCATGTGAAATAAAATGTTTCTGAGAAAAGAACAGGACTTTTCAAGGTCTTTAAGCCCACGTTAAAGATGGTTATGTGCCTAGCTGTGGAGCATCATCACACCATTCAAATCAGGGGTTGATATGATTGGATTTGCTCTGCAGTATACAATACTGCTTTCCAGTTTTTTATTGTTACTAACACCAATAAACTCATCTTACATTATGACCTAGGAAGATTTACATATGTACATATATATGTGAAGTAATGTTTTTAATGAACAGTGCTTAACTTCACTAAGTGTGATGTGATCCATTGTTTTCTGGTCTATTTTTTTTTTTAAGTACTTGTCAAAACCAGTATGATGAAAACTTACGACTTCAATACAGCTTGAAGAACACTTCTGTGGAGTAATGGATGTCCTAATGATGAAGATTATGTGCATATAATGATAGAGAACAGCTTTAGGTGATCTAAGACAGGTCAAAAATGTTGACTTAAAATTAACATGCAGGGGGTAGGATGTAACTTAGTGGCAGAGCACTTGCCTAGCATGTACAAGGTCCTGAGCTCATTCTCCAAACACACACACACACCGTACATCAGAAATTCAGAGAGATGCTAGGAGTTTGACCATGGGAACTCAGAATGTCAAATATGGAAAGAATTTTAGAGTTACAGAATCCAACTGAAATGGCATGAAATTTAACTTGCTTAAGGGTACATAGAAGTCCTACCAGAAGAAGACTCATGCCTGTTTTTCCATGTTTCTCTCTAGCTGTCACTTTTCATAAGCTAAGAGGGTTGCAGGCATGGAGATGATACCATCCTTTTGTAATCTGGAAACTGAAGTAGGGAAGTGACTTGCTATAAAATGAAATGACTTCGATGAGGATAAATGAGGGCTGGATTTCATGCCTTATTATGGCAAGTCTGGTGGTCTTCCCTTTGTACTGTGCTGTTTCATACATTTGCATAAAAAAAGAATTAAAGTCATAAAATGATACTGATAGGTTTTTCCAGTACAGAGAGACGTAAAACAGAATAAAATGCCTTTATTGTGGGCATGGAGAAGACCACAAGGAAAGAGAGAGAAAGATGTGGATCTTGTGAGGGTCTTTCGTGGGGTTCAAGGTTAAATAGCCCCAGGCTGGAGGCAGCGTTTAGGAGGTGGATTGCCTCACATAGCAGACCAGGACTGTGTGGGAGTGTGGGAAAAGGGAACAGGATATTACAAAAAGGGAAGCAGGAAGTCTTAATTTGACTCAGTAGAAGAAGAGTGGGGCTTAGCACATGGCCTCTAGTGGCTAGCGCCATATTGGCTGGACACCATAGTGACTCAGCACAATACCACATGACCTCCAGCACCATGTTGGCTGGGTGTCATAGCAACTCAGCAGGAATTACAGCAGGGCAAGAAACCAATCAGATACCATAGCATTTTAGCAGGTATACATTTTAAAGAGGTCTGCTGCAACACTGTTTAATTGGCTTGATATTAAAATTAAAACTGGGGTATGTGAATTACTTCTTTAGAAATGTAGATATCTAATTTATTCCATAAAAAGAGTGCTTATGCCAGTGCAGTGGCTATGTGTCTGTAACCCCAGCCCCTCAGGAGGCTAAGGCAGGAGGATTGCAAGTTTGAGGCCAGCCTGGGCAATTTATTGAGACTCTGTCCCAAGAGATAATAAGGGGTGGGGATCAGAATCACAGCTGACTTCTAAACACAAACCATTAAGTCAGGGAGAGCCTGGAATCAAGTATTTCAACTCCTGAAAGAAAACAACATCCAGCAACCTTTAAGGTAATTTTGTACCCCACAAAATTATCTTTCAAAAATGGTGGAGAAATAAGAGATTTCCATGATAAAGTACACCTGAAGATATTCATGACCACAAAATCAGCACTCCAAAAAGTTCTGAAGGATATTCTAGAAAGAGACAATAAAGGACCAATTCCAGCAATCTCAGTAGAATGAGTCTATTAGGCAAGACAAGCAATTAAATAGAGGGGAAAATAAAGGAACCAACAACAGGAAGATAATAAAGTGACAAAGATAAGTTAGTACATATCAGTTATAACCATCAATGTGAATGGTCTCAGTTCACCAATTATAAGAAACAGTGTGGTGGAATGGATTAAGAAGCAAGACCTAGCAATATGTTGCATACAAGAAACACATTTAACTCCAAAAGAACTTCATAGACTGAAAGTGAAAAGATACAAAACAATATTCTATACAACAGGAATCCAGAAAAAGGGCAGGAATAGCTATTTTGTTTGCAGACAAAGTGAATTTCAAGCCCATGCTGAGCAGAAGAAACAGAGTCACTACATACTTCTTAAGGGAACAATCCAAGAGGAAGAGATAACAACCACAAATATATATGCACCAAATACTGTTGCACCCAATTATATAAAACAGACACTAGTGAATATAAAAACTCAGGTAAACACTAATACACTTATAATGGGGGACCTCAGCACCCCACTGTCACAAATAGATAGATCAACCAGACAAAAAAGAAATACCAGAGCTAAACCAAACCTTTGAACAAATAGACTTAGTGGAATCTACAGTGTTGTACCCAACAGCAGCAGAATACACATTCATCTTAATAGCATATGGACTTTCTCCATAATAGATCCCATACTGTTAAAATATGCATAAGTAAATGCAAAGGAATTAAAATTATCCCATTAATAAGACCATAGTGCAGTGAAATTGGAGAGCAATTGCTAAAGAAAGCACAAAAGCTAAACATATGGAAATTAAACAATACTCTCTTGAACAACCAATGGGTCACAGATAAACTAGAAGAAGAAATTAGACAGTTTTTACAATTAAATAATAGTGCCAGTAGGACATAGTGGAAGTTATGTGATGCAGTGAAAGCACTCCTACAAGGAAATTTTATAGTGGTGAATTCACACATCAGAAAAAGTGAGCTCAAATAAATAACTTAATGTTTAATGTCAGACTTATAGAAGAAGTTAAACCCAAAGCTTATTCGAGGAAGGAAATGATGAAGATCAGACCAGAAGTTAATGCAGTTGAGACTAAGAAAACAGTAGAAAGAATCAATGAATCAAAGAGTTGGTTCTTTGGAAGATGAAATAAAATAGACAAACTAACCTTAAAGCCTTAATTAAAAAAAAAGAAAAAGAAAAAAGAAAGACCCAGATCCAGGTAATTAGAAATGAAAAAGGCAAAATCATAACAGACCTCTAGAAATCCAGATCACCTGTATCTACATGGAAAACCTATACTCAGATGGAATATTGAGAAGAAATGGATAGATTCCTAGATACTTAAGAATTACTAAAGTTGAAACAAGACGTAAAAATTCTAAACAAACTAGTATCAGTCTATGAAATAGAATAATAAAGAAACTACCAAGAATAAAAGTCCAGGTTATGATGGATTAACTGCTGAATTCTACAAAAACTTTAGACAAGATCTAATGCCATTGCTCCTCAATCTAAGGAAATAAAAAAGGGAAGCAGTACTTCTGAACTCATACCTAGAAGCAAGTATTACTCTAAGACCAAAAGCAGAGAAGGACCAACCAAAAACACACTATAAGCCAGTCTCCTTAGTGAACACAAATACAGAACACACTGGCAAACAATGCATCACCTCATCAAAAAGATCATATAGCATGACCAAGTAGGATTCATCCTAGTGATACAAGGATGGTTCAACATATGCAAGTCTATAAATATAATACACCACATTAACAGAACCAAGGACAAAAACCACATGGTTGTGTAATCAGTGCAAAAAAAATTGACACAGTACAACATACATTCATGATAAGATAGAAGGTCTTTATCTCAATCTGATAAAAGCCATGTATGACAGACCATCAGCCAACATCATAATAAATGGTCAAAAACTGAAAGCTTTCACTATAAAATCAGGAATAGGACAAGGATGTCCATTATCACCACTTCTATTCAATATAGTTCTGGAGGCAGGGGAGAATTCAACATGGCTGAATAAAGGAGGAGCAACACTGGACCGTCTCAGAAAAAATAAACTAAAAACACAGGTAATGGACAGAAAGGAAAGGACACCAAAATTAATCTGAAATAAGAGACTTGGTAGATCAAACCAAACATAGGCATACGACTTTATAAAACAATAATCCAGCCCAGAGGATAGCCTGTAGGTTTACCATCAGTGGGATCAGATCAGCAACCCCTGTTCCCAGGAAGTTCTCCTAAAAATGGAGAGGTTGCAAATATGTGGCAGACTCAGTCCACACAGGATAGATCTAAAATATATGGCCCCTCACCTCTTTTGAATTCCTGAAAACAGAGGATGCTGCAACCTGGTGACAAATTTTGCTGGCACACAGGGTTGAGTGACTGCTCCCTCCCTGACAGGTTGCCAGTTTTTGTTTTAGTATAGTTGTGGAAACATTAGCCAGGGCAGTTAGGCAAGAGAGGGAAATGAAAGGAATAATGATAAGAAGTTAAATTATCATTATTTGTGGATGACATCATATTCTACATAGAAAACCCCAAGAACTCCGCCCAAAGACTCCTACATTTAAATAACCAAATTTGGTGGTAGAGCAAGATACAAAGTTAACACTCAAAAATCAGTAGCATTCACGAATAACAAACTCACTGAGAGAGAAATTAGGGAAGCAACAGCTTTCACAGTAGCATCAAGAAAAATGGAATACTTAGGAATTAATCTAATGAAGAAAGTAAAAGACTTCTATGTTGAAAACTATATGCAGTACTCTGGAGAGGAGATGAAAGAGAATATTAGAAAGCCATCCCTTGTTCTTGAATAGGCAGATGTAATGAAAATGACCATAATTCCAAAACTGTTACACAGATTTAATGGAATCCCAATCAAAACACTAATAGCATACCTCACAGAATTAGAGAAAACACTCCTAAAATTCATTTGGAACCAGAAGAGACAGACAATAGAAAAAGCAATTCTGGGCAACAAAGGCAAGGAAGGAACATCACAATCCCCAAGTTAAAATTTTACTACAAAGCTAGTGTGAGAAATATAGCATCATACTGGCAAAAAAACAATGAAAACAAAAATAAACAGACCCAAGAATCAGTCAGACAGAACAGAAGATGTAGAAACAACTCCAAACACACTTAGGTACCTTATCTTGACACAGGGGCCATATACTTTCAATAGAAGAAAAATAGCCTTTTTAATAAATGGTGCTGGGAAAACTGGCATCCCACATGCCAAAGATTATATCTAGCCTGTATCTCTCACTGTACACTAAATTAAAATTGAAATGGATCAGAGATCTAAATACTAAAACAGAAACAACCTGCTGAAAGAGAAAATATGTAAAACTCTTGAAGACGTAGGTGTAGGCAGACTGTGAAAAAAACCCTGATTGCACAGGACGTTTCAAAGAACAAAGGATTCAAAGAATCAACAACTGGGATCACATCACATTAAAAAACTGTGGTACAGCAAAAGAAAGCACCAACAGGATGAAGAGACAACCTGCAGAATGGAAAATATTTTTTGCCAGCTATTCCTCAGACAAAGGAGTAGTATCTAGAATATATAAAGAACTAAGGGCTCGGGATACAGCTCAGCCGCTCAAGCACCACACTAGCAAGTCCAAGGTCACAAGTTTGATTCCTAGTACAAAAAAAACAAAACAAAACAAAAAAAACCAACAAAAAAAAACAAAACCACCCCAAAAAAAGAACTAAAAAAGACCATACCCCCCAAATTTAAAGACCCAATCCCAAAATGGGCAGCTGAAATGAACAGACACTTTTCAGATGAAAAAGTAGAAACAACAAATAAATATATGAAAAAATGTTCAACATCTCTGCTCATTTGGGAAATGCAAATTAAAACCACCCTGAGATTCCATCTCATTGCAGAAAGAATGACTGTTATGAAGAAATCAACCAATAACGAATGCTAGCAAGGCTATGGAGGGTGGGAAATGGACCTTCTTCCACTGTTGATGGGAGTGCAAATTGGTGCAAATGCTGTGAAAATCAGTATGGGAATTCCTCAAAAACTAAAACTAAAAGTTCTGTTTTACCTAGCTCTTTCCTTTCTAGCTATCATGCTCAAAGAGTTAAAAGCATCATACCACAGTGATATATGCCAGACCCATGTTTATAGCAGCACAACTTGTAATAGCTAAATCTCAGAAACAGCCCATATACACATCAGTGGATGAACGAAGAAAGAAAATGTGGTTTTTATATACAGTGAAGTCCTACTCAACCATAAAGAAGGATAAACTTGACACATTTTTAGGTAAATGAATGCACCTGGACCCTAATATTAAGTGAAATAAATCGGACTCACATGTTTAAATAACATATTCTCTTGTGTGAGAAACTGAAAGGACCAAAATAGAGGATAGATACTGGAAAGTATGAAGAAAACGTTGAGATGGGAAGGGGTCAAGGGAGTGAGGTGAAGAGGGAAAGAAAGAAATAGGGATACAAATAAAATGAATGGAAGGAAAATAATAGAAACAAAGCTTTGTAAATGGAGATGAGGAGAAAGATTGAAGGGAAGGAAGGAGAATGGAAAAAAAAGTATATATGACATATTATGTACAGGTACAAATTCCCTATGATGAGTATGATCATTATGTATGTTCATATAAAGGGCTGGGGATGTACAGCATTGGTTTGCCTAGTACAAACAAAACTCTGAACTCCATCCCCAATAAAAGGAAGGAGGGGGAGGACACTCATATCTGAACATACAAATCTCAGTCACATAGTATCTTTGTAATGTCTTGGCTGAGAGTGTGGGAGTAAAGACTAGGAAGTTATTTTTCATGATAAAAATGCTAAACTCTAGGCACTGATTTTGATCTTAACTATAAAAGATGATAGATAAAATGTGGTTAATAAGTAATGAATATAAATTAGAGAGCATTTATTTATGTTGAAATGAAGTAATAAAATCTATTTGAAATACGCTTTTACCAAAGGTTGCTAGGTTTCTGGGCAGAATTTGTTTTGGAGTCTCAACAAAATATGTTCATCTAATATTGACACACTTTTTTCTTTGGCAGTACTATGGCTCAAATCCAGACTTTATACATGCTAAAACAGGAGGGGAGGTTCTCTACCACTGAGCTACATCCTAGCCTGTTGACCCGTGTTTGATTGGGAAGACTTCTTTCTTTTTTTTTTTATTTTTTTTATTTTTTTATTTTTTTAATTTTAGAAATAAAAGGAGGAAAATACTAACAGATCGACAACGTTTTACAAAATAGCAAAGGATCAGTACAGACAGCACAGAGTTACAAACAGAGTGGTAGGGAATTAACAATGCTTATTGTATTACATATTGATAACTTCAATGTAGTTT
>NW_004955411.1:31737882-31746169 GCF_000276665.1 Chinchilla lanigera
CTTCCACATTTTAGCAATTACAAATTGTGCTGCTATGAACATAGGTGCACATACATCACTGTGATATGATGTTTTTAGATCGGGAAGACTTCTTTCTTATGAACTTCCATTGGCAGGAGTTGATTTCAGTGGGAATCCCATGTGCTGACCCTATGAAAGTACACCTAAGAGGTAGATTAGCATTCACCTACTGGTTTCATTGGGGCTTGACAATTTTAGTATTTAATTTTGTTTCTTAGGCAGAGCCACATATATGCCATATGCAACATAACGACATTTTAGGCAAAGACAGACCTGCATACATAGTGGTAGTCCCATAAGATTTTAATAGAGCTGAAAAATTCCTATTGCTTAATGATCTGGTAGTTAAATGCATTATTCATGTGTTTATGGTGACGCTGGTGTAAGCGAAACCTACTGTACTGCCAGTTATATAAAAGTATAAAAATAGCAGGGCTGGCTGGATATGTAGCTCAGTGGTAGAATGCTTGCCTAGCATGTGTAAGGCCTTGGCTTCCAACCCCAACACTGCAGAAACAAAAACAAAAACAAAACTCCTCTGACTTACTTTAAGTTTACTTTATATATTAGTCAGCTTTCCCATTGCTGGATGCAAAATTTAAGATACTTAATTTTGGCTAACAGTCTCCGAGGGTTCAATCCATATTCAGCTGGCTCCAAGGCAGAAAGGCCATGGTGGAAGGGCATGGCAGAGGAAGGCTGTTCCCCTCATGGCAGTCAAGAAGATGAAAGACAAAGGAGGAGCCTAGGAGAGAGATACAGCTTCCAAAGGCATGTCCCTGTGACACACTTTGTTATAGTTTTTATCTAGATGGCCCCCCAAAGCCTCATGTGCTCATAGGTGGCTATTTGGGGAGTGAGTGGCTCTTGGGTGTGTGATATTGGATGTCTGTTGATTGGTTTAGCGTAGTTCTAGATGTGGATGATGGATTTACTGAAGAGGGAAGACCTAACCTGGCTGTAGGTGGCAACAACCAGTAGGCTTTTACTTTGGGTGGAATAGAAAGAAGGAAGGCTTCCTGCCTGGTGTTCCATGGACTGTTTCTCTTCTGCTGTGCTGCCCAGCCAGCTATCCACTGAAGCCTCTGCATACTGTGAGCCAAAGTAAACCTTTTCTCCTTTAACTTGTGTATACTAAATATTTTGTCTTAGTGATGAGAAAGAAAGTAAAACACACATCTTCCAGCCAGGCCCCACCTGCTCACAGCACATTTGCTATGAACCATCAGTGGATGAGTCTGCCTATACCTATAGTTCTCCCCTGATCCAGTCACCTTCCAAAAGCCCCACCTCTTAGTACATGAGACTTTAGGGGTACATTTTAGATCTAACCCTGGCACAGTGTGCCATGAGGTTCCAGCAGCAGCCCCCTACATCTCACGTTTACCATGTGTTTTTTGTTGTTGTTGTTTTTGTTTTTGTTTTTTGTTTTGTTTTGTTTTGCGGTACCAGGGATTGGACTCATGACCTTGCACTTTGCCAGGCAGGCGCTTATGCCACTGAGCTATATCCCCAGCCCCTAACATGTGTTTTGATTGCATTATTTTCTGTTGTGCTTGGTTTATTCTTGTGCTTTTTTGTTCATCATTCCCTTGGAGCAGTTGCATACATACATACATACATACATACATACATACATACATACACCATCTAGCCTAGGTGCGTAGGACATTATACCATTTAGGCTTGTCTGAGTACACTCTATGATGTTCCTTAGGTGACAGAATTGACTTAAAATGGATTTCTTAAAATGTATCCCTTTGAAGTGATGCATTTTTTAGCATGTCTCCCTGTCAAGTGATGTGTGACTATATTTGTACCTGTGTAGGCTTAGGGTCTTGGGTTTTAAATTATTTTTAAATGATTTTTAAATCCATAGTTCTCTTTGTGCCTTATTGCCAAGCATATAGGCAGAGTTTTTTTAGTCCTTATTCACAGGGTAGCTTTTTCAACATACATACATATGTGGGAAGTCTAGCTTCTCATCTTACTATGGGACCAGAGACCTCCACACAAACCTCAGTGCTGGCTTGAATGTCTCAGCTCTATGTCTGAGATACAGCACTTGTCTAGCATGTGAGAGGCTGGCTTTGATCCCAGCACTGAAAATTTTCGACCTAGTACCATGCCGGGGAGCTTCACTTACTTATGTTGATAGTTGGAGTTTCCTATTTCTTCCCCCTTAAAATTCTCCTTTTTACTTTTGAGTATAATTATTTATGTATCAAGTATTATGATTTATTCAGATTTTCTCTGTGTTTGGTGTGGGAAGAAAGAGGCTTCTTAAATTTTCTCATCTTATTATCTCATCCAAAGTCCGTCCTTTCTACTGTGTTAAAATTTGATCTTGTTAGAAAAAATGTATGTTCGGTTCCCAGTACCAGAGAAAAACAAAAAAACAAAAAAAAAAGAAAAAATGTATGTTATTATTTTACCCCACATACATGTAAGGTGGCAAGAATTGTTGTAAGAAGAGTGTGATGGTGGTTGTTGCTGGATTATGATGTCTAGAGTACTTGACCACTGATGAGAACTAGAAAACACAAGCCCTGCCATTATGATTAGGGACATCTGCCTTTGTTTACCTTGGCCTAAATTGGTAAATGTTAAAGTAAAAAATGAAACAAAGATGGTTATTCCTTATTTCACCTTTAGCTCTGAACCAGATCAGACTCTAAATTTCAGTGCTTCTTATGTGATTCCTTTCTTACTAGTGGATGACAGAAGTCCACAAAACTCAAGGAATACCTTCTATCTATACATCTCAGATTGCACATTTTGTGTTACACATGACTGTCAGTTGCAAGCAGATAAATCAATCTCAAGTTCTAAGTAAAAAAGAAAACGAAAGAACTTTCTTAGCTCACATATCGGAAAATTCCAAGATGGTCTTGCCCATAAGAATGGCTGGGCCCAGACATGCAAGTCATTTCACTATCTCCCAGCTCTTTTGTACTTTGTGAGGGAAACATTCCCAGGTAAGCCTGGTCCCACCCTCTGCTGTGACATGGCCTCCTTCAGCTGTAGACTTCCATTGACTCCAGAGCTAGATACACTTAAAAAAGAAAATCTCTTTCTCAGTTGCTCCAGAGATGTGAGGTTGTGGCTTATTGGCCAGGTTTACGTCACAAGTTCATGTTTCAAGATAAATATATTCCAGCTGCCAGGTGCAGTGACTATGCCTTTTCCTGGAACTGGGTGTTGATTTGGTCCCAGCAGAATCACACTGTCAGCATGGGGTAGGAGTGACTTCCCGAGGAGAAACCAATATACTATAGGTAGAAGAAAGATGAATAAAATTCTGGGCCAGTAGAAGTAAACAGATGTCCATTACGTACAGAGCAGAATTTTCTTTCATGACAAGAAAGTAGATCTTAAAAGAATATAGCTTCATCAAAATTTGAACCTACTGCATTTTGAAATCCCTGTTGTTAGGTACTATGAAAGTTCTTATTGCCCTGCTGTGTGAAAGAAGCCACCCACAGTTGAAGAGACCTTGATGAAAATGGTGTGATCCAAAAATTTACAGAATGTTTTCAAATTTGTTGCTAATGAAAAAAATAATTTCAGAATCTCTGTCATATTACTGACACCCGTCAAAACAAGAGGACTCCTGATTTTTCTCTATCCTGTGCTTCACCTAATAAGAATTTCTGATTTACACTTTGTGACATTTTGATAAAAACAACAATTTTGTAGCCAGGTGTGGTGGTACATGCTTAATCCTAGCTTTCTCGGAGGCAGGTTTGAGCGCTGCCTGGATATCTTAGCAACTTAGACTCTGTCTCAAAGTTACTAAGGCCTGGGGATGTGGCTCAGTGGAAAGGCCCGGGTTCCTGTACACTGTTAATCTCCATTGTGTATCAGCTGCTGCTTTGGTGGGGAAGAAATTCCACAAACCAAGATGGTGCCTGTCCTTTGGCATGCATTGCCACCACACACAAGCAGGGCCGAAGGAAGGATTGTCTGTTGATCTCTGCTCCTCCGAATCTGGAAGTACCTTCTTTTTAGGAGTCCTTGCCAAGAATTGGGAGCAGAATATCAAGTCTTTCTCTTCTATAAGGAGGCCACTAGTTATGGTGGACAAGTTTTAAAGTGCCTTGACATCTTTGAATTTCTCTTGAAAGAGGGAGGGAGGGAGAGAGAGAGAGTGAGAGAGAGAAAGAAAGAAAATGAAAATCCGCACTCAGAACATACTGATGGGGGCAGTAAGTGTTTGCCTTAACTTGGTGTGTACTTTTGGTTTTTATGAGTGATGCAAACCTCATTATTGTGCAGCTATTGTTAAATAAGGATGCTACCACTGTATCAAAGAAAACTGGGGAGAGGAGCTCTCTGCTCCAAGCTGCCCCTTTCAGAAAAAGAAATTGGAGGCACACAATCGTGTGAATCTGCCAGTAGTGGGTGAGGTATTGAGACAGGCTTCTGTCCCTTTTTCTTAAGGCAGAAGTGCCTAAAGACATGAGAACTCTTTCAACAGGTGCTTTCCTTGTGAATTTAAAATTTTTATTATTATATTTTTACTTACTTATTTTATGGTGCAGGAGATGGAATCCAGGGCCTCACATATGCTAGGCAGTACTCTATTGTGTTACCTCCTCAACCCATCCCTCCCTTTGTGATAGAAGCAACATCTGAATGCAGATTTTGATGAAGATGACTTCATTAACTTTAGGACAAATAAGTTTTGTACACACTTTCAAATGTCAGAATTTTGATCTTCTTTCATATGAATCTGGCCTTATTCTGACAGAGAAAAGGGAACTACCTGTGCCTTCCTATAATCTTGCTGCATTCAGATTTTCTGTCGTATTGCCATTACCGTGGAAGGTCAAAATCGACAGTACGTCAGACTGTCTCTTGATATCAACTTCTTATTCATGTTAAATAGCATCAAGTTTCTTATCAAGGTATATGTTTATGCATCTTAAATGTATTTGTTTTCAGAAAGTGGCCATTATTGTTTTACATTAAAGTAGAATGCATAATTCTGTGTAAAAACTTCTTTTTAAAAAGTTTATGTACAAGTAACCTTTACAGCTATTTCTGCATTTTTGCCCTCAAAATTGGGCAGAAGGAGGAGGGGTTGGAGGCAGAGGGGCAAATCTTTCTACTTAGCTGGTGCTATTTGACTGTCCTGTCCTGGCCTCTGTAACAAGTGTCCTATAAGAGTGTTGATGCTGATGTCTCTCTTGGGG
The DNA here is from genome assembly GCF_000276665.1 of Chinchilla lanigera. NCBI lineage: Eukaryota > Metazoa > Chordata > Mammalia > Rodentia > Chinchillidae > Chinchilla > Chinchilla lanigera. The sequence goes on from NW_004955411.1 coordinate 31,743,102, forward strand.
TGCTTTTGTGGATTCTTTGGAGGCAGCCAGAAGTGTCCCCCATCATCCTCTGATTTGAGTAGCAATGTGACTGTCCTTGTAAGATCCCTTCCCCGAGCTCTGCCCCTAGCAGGCTATATCATAGCTCCTTGGAGCCCTTCCCAGAGCAGACAGGTCTCCTTGGGGCCCTGTTAACACAGCTTGGCAGCTTTGTAGTGCCCATCTGAAAAACTCCTGCAGAACTTACTTCATCTGTTCTCTCTGTCAATTGTTTCTTCTGCTGTCCCTTTTCTGTTTCCCTCAACTTTCAGAGTTTCCCTGCCAAGGAAGCTAGCACTGCCCTCTGTGACTATGAATGTCCCCAAACTCCACTACATGCTGGGCGAACTCTCCCAGGAATGCTCCTGCCATGGACCCAGGGTAGCTCCAGGGCCTAAATTTTATAGCACAAAAAAACACATACCAAGGAGGAAGTATTGCCCTTTTGTCCCATTAGCATTTCTGATTTCTACTTTGGTTTTCTACTCACTTGGTTTATGGCCATAGAGAAGAAAAGCATTGGGGAGAGGAAGGACATCCAAGCATAAACTTTACCCTGTTGGGCTCTTTAGCCTCCTTTCAGATTTTCAAGTTTAATTTTATATAAACCTGAGGTAGAAGATAGGGATTTATAGTTGGCAGACTACTATATATTTTAGTTGTCAGCCACAGATTTCTCTGATACTTTTCTTCCTAAAGTATTGTTCACAAATATGAGGTTTCAGCTGAAAGCTTGAGAAAAGTAAGAAAGTTTATATACTGCAGAAATATTTAAATGAATAAATGAATGTTTTTCTCAGTGTAATAATAAAAGCTAAAAACTGGAACCATGTGCTACGGTTTGTGTCTGAATGTCCCCCCAAAGCCTCATGCAGTCATGGGGTGGGCTTCTAGAGTTTATGATTGATTCATGGTCCACTGTTGGAATTATGGATGTGAGTGCTACACCTGCCCTGGGGCGGATAGTTTGCATACAATGTAAGAGAGGGAAAGAGGCTGCTTGCCTCTGCTGCTCCTCCCTTTTGCTCTTGTTCTTTTGCTGTTTTCCACTGCCGTGAACTGTTGCATTCTGTCATGTGCCACTCTGCCTTGGAGCCAGCTGAGTATGGACTGAAACCTCTACAAGCTGTGAGCTAAATAAGCCTTTCCTTCCTTAATATTGGGCGCCAGGTTTTTTGTCTCAGCAATGAGAGAAGAGTAACCATGACACCATCCTAAAACTCTTTCAATTAATTTACTATACAAATTATAGTATTCATAAGCACATGTTTATTAACACAGGAGATACTTGTGATACATTTAATAAATTTTAAAAATAACAGTATACCAACCTCTTATTTTCATTTTAGAATGTACATGTGCACACACTTTTTTTTTTTTTTTTCCAGTACTAGGAATCAAACTCACGACCTGGCACTTGCCAGGCAGGCGCTGTGCTGCTGAGCTAAATCCCCAGCCCCAGAATGTACATGTGTGTGCGCACATGCAAACACTTAAAAACTATAGTGCTTCCAATTTATTTCTGGGCTCCTTGAATTATTTTACATTGACTTGTTTTACTTTAATCAGTAGAGAAAAAACCATGAGATTTATATTTTGAAAAAACAGATAAAAATTCATTTTTAAAGTAAAAGTATTTTAAAATATAGTTAAACAGCAGGACTTCTAGCTGCAGCTGAGCTGTTGAAGAGTGAGGACGATGTGGCAGCCAGCTGGAATAAGGTGAGCTTTTTGTTTTCTTAGCCTGAACAGCCTCAGCATCAATTTTTGTTTTCCAACTTACTGACCGCCATAGACAGGAGGAGTCTTGACAACCGCTTGGGTTCAATATTGTGGATTCAATAGACATTTATTACATGTATCCAGGAAGGATTGTAACACAAAAAAAGGTGCAAGAAGAAGTAGGATTAGCTTTAGCCCTTCTAAGTATTAAAGTGACAAGCTGGTTATACTAAAGCTGAATACGGAGAAGCCTTATTACACCACTAACTCAAAAGACAGCCTCTAGAAAGCTCAACTCTGACTTACAATAAAAAATCTCAATGCAGGATAAAATGAAAAAAAGTCTTCTGAGCAGTAAATACAGCTTTTTTGAAGCCTCCATCTCTTTCTGTACAGAAAGCAGAAGCTATCCCTAGGCTAGACCATATTGATTAAGAACTGTGTCTATGTGTCTATAAGATCACTGATCTAATAACCCTGCTCTCTGATTTATGCTATAGTCCTTTTTTTAAGTTTGTACATGTTTTCAGTACATAATGATTACGTTCACCGTGGGGAGTTGGTACATGTACATAACACATCTTAATTCTTTTTTCATCCCCTCATATTGCTCCCTCCTTACCCCCTCCTTCTATCTCTTGGTCCCCTTCCTTTTTGCAAAAGTTCTACCTACCTATTTCCTGTTATCTTTTATTTTGCTCTTTATTTATACTTTGGGTTTCTCAGATAAGAGAAACAATCCAATAATTAAGCTTGGATGTCTGATTTTTTAACTTAACTTTACAGTCTCAGGGTGTATCCATTTTCCTACAAATGACTTAACTTTATCTTTCTTTATGGCAGAGTAGTACTAGTATATATAAAAACGATATTTTCTTTATCCATTCATCTATGGACATATAGGCCACTTCCAAGATTTAGCTGTTATGAGTTGTGCTACTACAAACATGGAAATGTGTATATTACTATAATATGATGTCTTTAACTCTTCCAGGAAAATACCCAGAAAGGGGAATAGCTAGGTCGAATGGAATTTCTACTTTTAATTTTGTGAGGAATCTCCATACCAATTTCCATAATGGTTGTAGTATACATTCCCACCAGCGGTATAGAAGGGTTCTTTTTTCCTTGCAGCCTCACCAGCATTTGTTACTGTTTGATTTCTTGATGAAGGCCATTCTTTCTCAGTGTTGTTTTCATTTGCATTTCTCTAGTGGCCAGAGATGTTGAACATTTTTTCATGTTTTTATTGGCCATTTGTACTTCTTCTGAGACTTGTCTATTTATTTCAATTGCCCATTTTTGATTTGGTCTTTTATTTTGGGGAT
>NW_004955411.1:31752282-31753884 GCF_000276665.1 Chinchilla lanigera
AAAAAAAAAAAAAAAAAGAATGACAGGTTAAGAAGTTAATTTTGCTAATTAAATTATTTTGATTTGGAAGTAATTCCCAAAATGTAGGAAATGCCAATATTCTTTTTCTTTCGTTAAAATGGAAGCAATGCATAAAATGAAAAATTGTAATGAAATTTATGTATTTCTTTTTTGACTTTATAAATTGCTCATTTTTAGAAACATTATCATATATCCTACCATTATGCTGTTTGTGGAAATCAAAACTGGGTGTGTTAGCTGCCACACACACACACACACACACACACACACACCTGTAATCCCCTGGGAAGCTCAGGCAGGAGGATCATGAATTCAAAGCCATTCATAAGTCCTTAGGCAGGAGGATCATAAAAGTTTATTTTCTTTTTGAGTTACTGGCAATATTTACACATTTTTGTGACAATTAATACAAAGATTGTTAGTGAGGATGTGGATACCGCAGTTCTTTCCGTTATATTGTGCCCAGTTTCCACAAACGTTGTCAGAGTTCTTGCTTTCATCTTGAATACAGAAGTAAAACTCTGATCTGCACACTGAGATGGTTGACTCACTCACTAGTCCTCATTCTATCTAATGAGATAACACTCCCTCATTTAAAATCCTGTTAAACAAAACAAATACTTTCTTGGAACCGAATGCTTTGTGGTTTAGTGACTCACCTCTCTCCCAGTGCTGCAAACCTAGATTCCCAGTCAGCCAGTGGACAAGAAAAGACTTGTTTTTGTATCATCCCTGACCATAAATAAATAAGTAAAGGCATTATTTTACTCCCACTGAGTACAGGTTATAGAACTAGAAGATGATATGGGTCTTGGCTCTGAAAAAGCCTATAATTGAATTTTTCCCACAGAAAAACTCAAACACTTACCCAAAAAGTGTGTGGTTAACCCACAGGAAGTGGTCATATTTGATTGGTTTTGACCTACAAAAATGGTATTTCATACCCCTGAACCTCAAAGTCCAAGACCAGGTGCTGTCGCTCTTCTGCACTGGGCAGCCGTCAGTCTTCCCTGTATAAAGAGCCCTGTGTGCGGAGGCTGTGCTGAGCTCGGTAGCCTGGGGCAAAGGTGGGGCCTAGGCTTTTGCCTGGTAGAACTGTCTGCTACTGTGCTGCCTTTTTTCTCTGCCTACTACTGTCCTTCCTCAGGTACGTTATTTCCACACGTGGAAATTTTCCTTCCTGACCAGATACTCACCTTATTTGGGATTGTTTCCTCTTTCTAGGATTAGCCAAGAAAATCTCTCCTTTTCCTTTTTTCCCTTCATCTCCCCTTTATTCTTTCCATGTTTCTCCTTTTATAAATCATCATTTGGTTGATAACTCTAGTCTGAGTTTTTCTGTAAGATCATGTTATACTCTGAAACATTCTCCAATCATCATCTTTATCTGATTAAACCCAATTGTTTTCAGTAATTCTGTTTCTTGCATTTGAGAAAAAAAAACTTGAATTTATTTTGAATGTAATATTGAAATGAATAATAAATTTCAATATATATATTGAAATGAATATCTTGCATTTGAGAAAAATAAACAGCATTTTTTCGGACTATTGCTTTCTTGTTCTTTTTAAGGCCATTATT